>NC_045685.1:5137132-5437132 GCF_003331165.1 Xiphophorus hellerii
TCGATTAACATCCTGGACTTTCTAGACAAACAAGCTGCAGTTGGACTGAACCGAACCAAACTGAATCGATCCAGAAATGGTTCTGCAGCCGAGAGACCAACTCAACCTTCTACAACACCAAACATGAATCAAATAAAAATACTCTGCTTTTCAGATTTGTACATATTTAATGTTATTATTACATATTTGTACAGTTTCCACACAGTGAGGAAACTGTATTTACCTTAAACGGTTCTCTATAGAAACTAAACAGAAACCAATCTGACTCTGACGTTGCTCTGACTGTGTCGTTGCTCTTACTGTGATGTTGCTCTGACTCTGATGTTGCTCTGACTCTGACGTTGCTCTGACTGTGTCGTTGCTCTGACTCTGACGTTGCTCTTACTGTGACGTTGCTCTGCTGACAAATAAAAATGAGAGTATGGGAACTGATGCTCTCACAAGTAAAACGTGTGCTAAAAACACTCAGATCTATATGTCAGTATGATTATATGGGCTGTTTACTGTATTCTCTTTCTCTCTGTTCTGTCATCCATTTTAAACATTTATTGGAATACCCTGTTCTTTATGTTCTCCTCTTTCTGCTGTCTTTCCTTCTCTCCTCTGTTCTACCTTCTGTTCTCATTTCCTTCCTGCCAGGATCACAAAAAACAAAAATCAACACATAACAGCCATATTTAGCTAGTTATGTTCATATTCTTATGCAAACTTCACAACAGACAAGAAAAAAGTCATTCTAACTTATTAGACATGCATGTTCAAAACCTTGAACTTGCCTGTGCAATAAAGGCACTTTCTGAACATATTGGCCCATCCGCCACAGGTTCATATCTAAAAGAGCTGCTGGTTTTCATTAAAGTCTTCAGAGCGAGAGCTGCGGGGAAACGGCGACAATGGCCGCCTTTATAGCTGCCACCGCCTCCTCTGCCTCTCTGGCAGAGATAAACCTGCACCTGCTCAAGAACCACCGGGCTCTTCTAATCAGAGGGACCCAGAAACGTCAGAAGTTCTGGCGAAGACGTGCAAAAAGTCGTCGTTACTTCAGCGCTAATTGGCGTTCGAGGCCTTTCAGCTCGTCTTTGCCAGGGGTGCCTATAAATGTACATACTTAGACAGCTTCGAGTGCCAAACACCTAAAACACTGAAGATCTCCGTTTCCAGGCGGCAGAGACAATATTCCACAGCAACACGTCCTGGATGGCACCGTCAGTTGTTAGCCAGCACCGGCAATCCAAGAACAAGAATAAAACAGACATCCAACAGACTTTTAAAAGCGTCTAAGTGAAATACAAATGACAGAAGAGCATGTCGACTGATAACTAATCAAAAGCAATGGAGGAAAAAAGAATAAAGAAAAATCCTAAGTCAGCCAAGAAGTCCGAGACCGTCGCTCTGCCATGTTTAAATAGTATGTTTTGTAATTTCCTGAAATGCACTTTTGCACTACATGTAACAGGATGAACACTTTCCAAAAATTGTACTTTGGTCTCATCAGTTTAGGGAACTTTGTCCAAAAAGTTTTTTTGTTTTGTTTTGTTGAGGAATGTGACAGCAGCATTCAGTCAGAGGCCTCTTCAGGTTTGTTGAAAAACTGTCTGCTGCCAAAATAATCAGAACAAGAATTCATTTCACTGTCACTGTGCAAGAAAGCACAACAATAAAAAAAAAGAAAGAAATTGGGAAATAGTGCAAATAAATACATCTCAACAAATATAAAAAATATATATATAATAGAAAAACAGAAACAACCGGGATGTGAAGGAATAAATAAATAAATGATGTTCAGCATTTGGATGAATTTGCAGTGTTCAAAAAGCTCCTTCCTCTGTGTTTTTCTTCTGGTCAGCAGTGGTGCTGGCCTATAGAAACGCTCCAATAAATACAATTACTGCCACAGTTTGTTGCTTTTTAATAACTTTTGGCCTACTTTGTGTTGTCAGGCGGATGATTTCTTGACTCCATCTGTCTGTAATCAAACCTGGATGAAAATGAACTTTACTTTCAAGTTGTGGTTAAACAGTGAACTCGTCGATGACTTCTTTTTCCCCCCCACACAGACACCAACCTTGCCCAGCTTGTCGCGGGCCTGTGCCCTGAGCTCCTCCGCCTGCCGCCAGGCCGCCTGTGAAGCAGCGCCGAGCTGCTGCTTCAGCTCAGACAGGACCCGGACTGACCGCTCGTACCCCCGTCGCTGCTCCTCCTCCGGCCTGCCTCTCCCCAGCTGGCCCCCATCAATGGCTGTGTTGTGGAAGCATTGCGCCAGTTTCGTCTGCAGCTGCCTGTTTAGTTTGCGGGCCTCGTCTCTCTGTGTGCCCAAGTCTTGGAGGGAGTCTACGTGCTGGACTGTTTTGTCGTCTGTGCCTTCAGCGGCAGTAGTAGGACTCTCTGCCTTTGGGGTGTCGAGGTTTAACCCCGAATATCGGCCACTGTCGCCTCTGTCAGTCTCAAAAATAACACTCTGACTGTGTGACACCGCGCGCTCAGAGTTGGTTTTGAGAGCCCGTGCGGGTTCTGGCCCACAGGTGGCTGGTTCTTCAACACAGGGTTCTGTTTTGACGTCCCTGCTGCTAGAAAGTTCTTCGTCGTGATCTGAGAATATTATTTTATCAAACTCCTTCTTCTCGTCGTTCTTTTTCTCCATTTTAAATTCGCCGAAGAATTGTTTCATTTGCCTAAAACTAATAGGCTCCTGCAGTTCCGCAGTCGGCGACGCTTTTCGTTTAGTTCGCGTCGTCCTGGAAACTGAGTCCAGTAGCCAATCGGAGGCGTTCCGGCCCTTTCCCATGAATATTAACAAGAGGAGTGTGCGAGTGGCTCCGAGCTGTGAGGCTCGTTGCGCGCATGCGCCGAGTGGAGCCTCCTACAACAAGAAGCAGCAGCCAGGCAAGATGGCGGACCTGGGAAAGAAGTACTGTGTTAACTGCCTCGCAGATGTTACCAACCTGCGGCTCCGCTGCACCGACTGCCCAGATATCGAGCTGTGCCCGGAGTGCTTCTCGGCGGGCGCCGAAATCGGCAACCATCGCAGATGGCACGGCTACCAGCAGGTCGACGGCGGGCTGTTCTCACTGTGGGGTCCAGAGGCAGAGGGAGGATGGACTAGCAGGGAAGAGCAGTCGCTGCTCGATGCCATCGAGCAGTACGGCTTTGGAAACTGGGTACATCACTTTGTTATCGTTTAATAACATAAGTTTGGGTTTTAATAGCATGGAAACGCCACCAGGCAGCAGCTAAAGGCACGAGAGCAACACCGCCGCCGGTTTTAGCGGCGACATATGTCAACTTTTAAGTAAACATAGGCTGTTGTTAAACTTTACGAAACCTTAACAATGTTAGAGAGAATTAAAAGAACAGACAGAATTGGAAATACTTCATTAGTAATGTTTTACCTCATTTTAAAAGTTTGCCAGTGTTCCGATTCCGGCCTTTATAGACTTTGGAGATAATCTCACGGTTTTTAGAACAGTTAGATATTTGCTTAGCAAATGAATTATGCTTATTTGACCAATCAGCATTTACAGTTAATTCTCACCGTCTTCCCTGTCCCTGCTTTCTAAATACCACCACCATGTTTCAGTAGAAGGATGGTGTGTATACGGTTACATAAACAGTGTCAGTTTTCCTCCCTACATAGTGTTGTGAAGCAGGTAGCTTATTGACGTGTCAATGTTTTTCTGATTGAATACTGATTTGTCAATTTTAGCCTGATATGACCACATAGAGTCCCACAGTGAGCTGAAGCATGAATTTAAATAGGCTGCTGCTTTGGTCGGATCACTCTGATGTAAAACCTGCATTACTTTATTCAGTCAAACCTGACTTTGATTTCTCTTTATAGATTTTAGATTTCTTATTGCAGTGAGTAGCACTTTCTTTATGCCAAACAAAAACGTGATTGTAATGTGTTTGGCATTTTGACAATCTTACACAGTCATGTATTGGAATCTGCAAACGATGGAAGCCCAGTTGGATCAGACACTATTACATATTTGTAAGAAAGGGAATAAAATAGAATAGAAAAGAATACGCTTCACAAATTGGAAGCCGGATTTGATCTATTTAAGTGTAAAATAAATAAGTTCAAGGTGGATCGCTTTGAATAGTTTGGATTTTGAACTAGAAAAAGCGAGCGCAGATCTGCCGCCGCAGTTTTAAGATGAGAATACATCAGCCGCATGTGATGCACGTGGAAAAACCTGCGCGATTTATTTGAATTATCTTTCCATTTTAATGCCTTGCTGCTGCTGAAGAAACTATTCATGAATCGGGTCTGTTGGTGTGTTTCGCTGAGGCGCAACACACAACCCGATGTGTGTTGGTTGTGGTACATGACCACAGCGACGGCTTTGTTTTTGCTTTTACTGCATTGTTTCTATTCCCGAAATGTCCTGTATTACGTTGGTAAAGAGGGGAAAAAAAGCAACATGATTTAGCAAAAGTCTTTCAGAATGAATCGTTTAAGGGATATTAAATTATCTAATTAATGCTTTGTTTTGCACTAAGTTTGTGCTGAAATCTCATTTTATTCTTTGATATATTTGACCAACCCAGATGTCTACATTGCTGTGGGCGACGATAAAATGAATGATGATTCTGAATCCAGAATGATCATTTATGAGATGCAGCTAGTTCAGCTATATCTATAGATCCCATAAATGATTGATTTTTTAAAAATTTATGTATTAAATTTCTTAATCTGGGACCTGAGTCTGGATTTTCGTACCACAAACAAGCAAAGGTGGGGTGAAAAAAATCCTTGGAATATATCTGACAATAATAACTATTTATTACTTATTTTTTAGGTAACTGTATGAAAGTGACTGTCAACACAAATACTGCTCTGGAATATATATATATTATTTGTATAATATATACAAATAATGGAGAAACAATTCTGACAATAGTGTTTTTTTTTTTGAACATCAATAATCGGAATTTATTGCGACAATAAATCAAATCTATCATAATTAGAAATGTATCACAATAAATGAAAAACACTATGATGCAATAAATGTGCACCCCTATTCTGCAGCCTGTCATTATTTAGATCATCTTAATAACTTTGACCAAAAACACTAAAGAATCAATACATGTTTTAAAATGTAAAAGTAATTCAAGAAAATGCCATATTTAGCAGCTTTTAAATGTTTTCAAGCAGTATATTCATCAAATTTCCATAAATAAACACCGCAGGTGTAAATAATCTTTTTTTATGAAGTATTTTTTGTCAATTGGTTGTAAACAATGTCCTAAAAGAATGCATATTTTTCACCTAGCCAAATATACAACCCAATATTACGATTTGTATTATATCAACGGATATATGAATATTTCCGTTGATGTTTTTTGTTTTTTATGTGTGTGTGTTTACACAAATGTGCATCTCTCTCCTGAAGGAGGACATGGCCGCACACGTCGGACCATCCCGAACGCCGCAGGAAGTCATGGAGCATTACGTCACCATGTACATTCACGGTAACCTCGGTAAAGCCTGCATCCCCGACAGTATTCCCAACAGAGTAACTGACCACACTTGCCCAAGCGGGGGTCCCCTATCACCCAGCCTCACCACCCCGTTGCCCCCGTTGGACATAAGCCTGGCCGAGCAGCAGCAGCTCGGCTACATGCCTCTGCGCGACGACTACGAAATCGAGTACGACCAGGACGCGGAGAAGCTCATCAGCGGGCTGTCGGTGAACTACGACGACGAGGACGTGGAGATCGAACTAAAACGTGCCCACGTAGACATGTACGTGCGCAAGCTGAGGGAGAGACAGCGGCGCAAGAACATTGCCCGTGACTACAACTTGGTACCTGGGTTTCTTGGCAGAGACAAGAAAGACAAAGAGAAAGAGAAGCCCGGAGGGTTGCAGGTCATAGGCGGTTCTGTCCCTACGGGTGGATCGGGAGCGTGCAGCACCGCAGTCGGACCGGCCTCCACCACGACGACGGGGTCCGTCCCCATCCCGAGCACACCCAAAAGAAAGATCACCAAGGAGGAGAAAGAGCAGCGAGTGAGGCTACGGGCGCTCTGCCAGTTCATGGCCCATCGGGAGTTTGAGGAGTTCTTCGAGAATATGCACAAGGAACGGGTGCTGAGGGCCAAGGTGCGCGAGTTGCAGCGCTACCGCCGCAACGGCATCGCGCGCCTGGAGGAGTCCGCCGAGTACGAAGCCGCCCGTCACAAACGGGAGAAGCGCAAGGAAAACAAAAACGTGGTGGCCTCCAAACGCGGCGGGTCGGGAGGGGCCGGGCTCGGCTCTGGGTTGGGACTTGGCGGCGGAGGCGGCGTCACGGTGGGGCTCGGGGTTGGAGGTGGGATCAAGGAAGAGAGCAAAGACGGTGAGTTTGCCACCATCGAGAACTTGACGGGGTTTGAGTTGCTGTCGGATCGGGAGAAGGTGCTGTGCAACTCCCTCAACCTGAGCCCAACACGCTACCTGACTGTCAAAACCATCATCATCAAAGACCACCTGCAGAAAAGGCAGGGCATCCCGGCAAAAAGCCGACTGCCCGGCTACCTGGACAAGGTTCTCAAGAAGCGCATTCTCACCTTCCTCACAGAGAGCGGCTGGATATCCAGAGACGCCTCGTAGCGATCCGTCTGCGGTCGGTAATCACAAGCCGATGATGGCCGGTAGCGGACTAGCTCCACTGCCTCTCACCGACTACTTTTTCTAGTCCTTCTTTTTTTCACCTTGCGAAAAATATAGTTTTTATAGTTATTATTCCACTGGAATAATAACTATATTTTCATACAAGTTCTAGGAACAAAAGTTTTAAAAAAAAAGATACGGGGCTCAAGGATGTCCAGCACCTTTTGAGTTTACCATTGTGTGCTTCCCGCTACAATTCTTGATGAATAAATTATGGTATTTTGCATTTTGGGATTTATTTATCTCAAGCGTCACTCCTAAGCATCATTGTAAAGATGAAAGAACGAACGAGTAAAACCTATTTCATACAGAAAAATAAGGGGGTTCCACTCAAATGATGTTTGAAACCACGTGTTTGCTGAGGAGCCTTCGTGATGACCTTTTTGTTTTCACTCTATATTTGAACCGATTCACGGAATTCCTTTCAGTTTCATGCACTGGTACCGTCACATTGTTTTGTCAATGCTACATTAGCACTGAAGGGGTAATGAATGGTCAGTAGACTAAAGAAAAATGTATTGCTAGCACCAAAAGAGAAGCTTAAAGTTGAGTGTTGTCCAATAGTGGACACTGCCAATGTTCATTGAAGTTCCAGCTGAATTAATAACCGGCGGATTCAAAGTATTTTGATAAGAATAGTGTGTTAAAAATGAGGAAAAAGTAGGATGTCGTGTTTAATTCAAACCCGCCGACGTCTGGTTGGCGAATTTTATTTGCCTTTGTCAAGAGTGGACAGTCTTGTAATTAAAGCTGTTACAAACGCTAAAAGGTTCCCCAGAAATTTGACAGTTCCCACGCTACCATTAGGGTTGTTAAAATACAAAAGTGCCTAAACCTAGGTCAGAGAAGAGCATTGCCTTGATTCCGGTGAGCGGTTCGTGACTGGTTCGTTACGCTAGTTTATGGTCTAGCATATTCCCGGAAACATTTCCACCACCAACTGGAGTCTAACTAGGGGTTAACCCCAGACATGTAGTGTTGCGACATGCTAATGTGACGACAGACTTGACGGTATTAGTATGTACCGTCCTTGACGCAAGCGATAATTTCTTATTTCCCCCAATGAGTAGAATGTGTTGTGTGACAGTAATGGCTCCACCCTAACCATACCATCTCATTCTCCTGTTGTCCTCCAACCGAACGGTGCCCAGGACCGGTCTGGTTCGGGTCGGTTGTATGAGTCTTTTTTTTTTTACTATGGGAACAAAGTAGTGAACCGACCCATGCCATACTGCTTAATCGAAGTGAGGCATAAGTGTAAACTCATTTTATGACCTGCTAAATTTTCTGTAGCAGTTTCACCAGAGTGTTAATGATCTTGGTTTTAGAAAGACGGAAGCTAAAAGACTTGTTGGCCTCCTGATAAAGACATGTAAAAGTCCTGCAGCATCACAGAGCCAAACGTACTGTATCCCTGCTGTCAATACTTTATACTGACCCCCTGTTCCCAGCAGGACAGAGCTTTATGTCCTAAGACAACTCACAAGGATGGAGAAGAGACAGAGAGGGATCTTTGACTAGATCAGCTATTCCCTAGTTCTTCAACAGGTTTAGGGTCTTGAAACGGCCAACAAAGCCGTTTAAGTTTCTAGGCTTTTTGGTTGTCGGTGTGAGGTTAAACGTCACACCTTCTCATTTTACTGGCATCATTTTATCTAAAGTTGCCCGGTATTCCACGAGGCAACCCTTTTCTGACAAGGTTCCCGGATCTTTGGAAGGCCCACAGAACCGCAACCGTCCCTCGTTTCCTGCCAAAGCCGCCCGGAGTTTTTAATATGTCAAAAAAAAGCTCAAGAGTCTCGTCTGACCAAAGCACACAATTTCAGTAAACTCCCCAAGTTTACGTTTGTGATAGTAGGACAGAAGAAAAGGTTTTTTGTTTTGTTTTCTGGTAGCAGCGGGTTGCCATGGGGAGTTTCTCCACTGAATAAATCATCTTACGTTTTTTGGGGTTTTTTGTACTTATACTTACCCTGAGGGGTATTTATCTGTACTAGGAGTAATTGGCTAATTTAGCTCTAAAACCTTTCTTGAAATGCATTACATCTTAGATATTCTTCCTACTACAGCCTACTATAAGTGTATTTAAAAAAAATAATGTACTAGTTCTCTAAACCCTGAGAAAGATCCTCTGCTTCTCAGGTTGCGCATCAAAACCATGTGCTCCTTTCTCCCAAAGTCTCTCATTCTGAGGTCAGAACCTGAACAGCATTACCAGACACTTTCTTACCACATCACTGCTCTTACGTTGGTTTTTCTGGTTTGTTTAATTCTGCTTTAAAGCTAAAGTGACTCCGTCTTACTTGGATGTGTTTCTTGGATCATCCAGCAGTTGTTAAAAAGAAAAAGAAGAAAATATGAGTTGAACATCCGTTTGCATTTGTTGTTGATGTTTGGCGTGGCAAAGGAGGGTTGGGGATTATTTGTCCTTGTCGTTTTTGGAGCATGTCCCCCCGGCTGTAATGAGGCTGTAGAAGTTCTTGTGATGCAACAATCAATGTATCCAAGTAGTGAATGTATTTCTGTCGAAAGGACATGGGAAGTGTTCAAAATAAGATCCCAACCAATGGTTTTATCCTCCCGTATGGGCAAGTTTGACAATTGAAGTCTTCAGATGTGCTGAAGCGTATCGTTCACACAGGCTAATGGTTGTGGGACTTTTATCTTCTCCAGACATACACTGAGTCCAGTGAGACCTTCTGTTCTCATTTATATGTGTCCAGAAACGGTGTTGGACTTACAAAGAAACACTGGTTGGAGGTTGAAAAATCGAAATATAGCATAAATGTTTTAAGTTTTGAACACTCTGTGGAGGCGTTTATTTCCAGTTGATGCCTGAAAGCTTGAAATTGAAGCTGTCTGATTTGATTTTTAGATTATTTTTTTATTTCAGCATTCAGTTAGGACTTTTTAGAAAAGTCCTAAAAAGAGGGCGTCTATGCTTACTTATGTGAACCAAATGTAAATAATTTGTAAGATAAGAAATGTGTAATGTACAGTATTTTGTGTTGTGCAAATTTTTATAAGTTTTGTATTAAAAACAGATTTTTGACAAAAAGAATGCTCTTTTTTTTTTTTTGTCTTTCTTTCTTCTTCTGGTCTCGCATTGCAGAGCCGTTTTACTTCTCCGGTGCTAATGAATTTGATATTTGGAAATATTTTCTGGTCTCCTTTCATGGAGTAAATCGAATGTTGACGCTGTTGAAGCACACAGAGAGAAGGGTTAAGCGGGAAGTGGATGAGATCTGCATGTCGATGAGGTTCCTTTGGTCACAATGTTTTCCTTCACAAAGAAAGAAATCGGATTCAGATTCCGTGGGTTCCACCTGGTGGTAGAAAGAGGAAGTGACGGAAGACGTTCATACCTCGACTTCCAAAACATTCATTACTTCTGACTCAAAAGTACCATAAAAATCCACTCTGGTTTGCTTACAGCTATTTAAATGTGCACAAGACGTTCTCTCTGGGCATGTCAACTGCATTGCTGGAGGAGGAAAAGAACACCATGCGCACAGTTAAGAATGGTGGCGCCGTTCCTCCGGCCCTGGAAAACTGTGACTTATGGAGAACAAGACGGATTCAATCAAGTGTCAGGAAAGCCTGGGAGACACTGTAATGCCAGCTGTGAGGAAGAGGAAGCTGGGGTGTGTCTGAAATTCCAAAGAGGACAATAATGTAAAGCGCATCTCAATGTCCACTAAGGCTTGATTTCAGAAGTCCTAAACGATTCTGCAGTTTCCATCATAGCCGTTGTTTTCTTGAGATTCTGTTGTGGTGTGGCATGCGGACCACTCCTCACAGACCATTCTCATGCGCAAGTACTTCCTAATTATCCTCTTGCCTCGTCATTGAGTCGGTCTGATTTCCGACTGAGACGTTGATCTCGGTAAGCGTGGTAAATTGTTAATCAAGCTTATTTTATTGTTTATTGCCAACGGATGCCAGCTTGTACAGTTTGCCAGCGGACCCAGTTTGCGTTGGGGGTCAGCTCCACGTAGGTGCAGCCACGAGAAACAGCAAAAGGTTCCATGGTTAAAACGTTTAAAAAGTATATTAAAAAGTGCCGCTCTGCAGTCCAGAACAAGATTTAAGAGTTTGATAGTAAAATTTTATTATATTATTTTACTAAGGCATGTGGCATGAAGCCATGGGTTTTACAGATGGGTGAACAGCTAATGCGGACTATAAAATATAATTCTCCAGCAGCATAAGTCATGGTGGTTTTTGAATGTGTAGCATTCAAAAACAAACTTTCAGAAAACGGCAAAACAGTCAAAACACTGACTTTCTTTAAATCAAGGCTAAGAAGCCACCTGTTTAGAGCTGGTTTGAATTCACAATAACTTGAATATTTATCAGCATACTTGATCAATGATATTTGTGTGTTTACATAGCAATTTGGAGGAGAGCATTTGACAAAATGTAATGTTTCATAATTGGTTACTGTTCTGCTTTTATGGTATAAAGCAGTTTGAAGTGCTTTGTTGCTTACATGTTCTATTTAAATACACTTGACTTAAAGTATCAAAATACATAATCAAGTTGCAGTGCATGGGAACGTATGCAGTTAAAGTTATTTTATTTTATTTATTTTTTTTGCTAAGGCTAAACTAACCGTGTCCTTTCCTTCTGATTTGTATTGTACATCTCCTGCTCTGCCCAGACAAATAGTTTTATTTGTAGCAAATAAAACAACAGGTTCAAAAGCAGAGTTCTTTTTGGGCTTGGCATGATTATGCCTCCATACCTCTGTATGGCTCAGAGTCGAGTCAGACTTACAAAAGCCTGACCGACTGACCAGGAACAAGAAGCTCTCCCAATGGAGACTTGATCTAGTTGCATTGTTTTTATTTACCAAAACATTCAATCTTTCAAACTTTGAACATTTTCTTTAATGATGCTGATATGGTTTAAATACTGATACTAGCCATGCATTGTAGATTTTAGCTAGACATTATTGACTGCTAATTCTCTTCATGTTTTTACCTGCTTCCTCCTGTAGTAGATCTACAGACGATGGACTGAACTGCACTTGTATGAGTCACAACTTCTACTTTTGCTACTTTCCACTTGTGTACCAGACTCAGGATCTGAAAGTAAATATATATATACATATATATATATAAAAAACTTCACACATTTCAGTGTTACTTTAAACCAATACAGACATATTGGTGAAGGTTAGATCATTCCTACATGCTGATATTCAGTGGTGGGCACCGCTAACTAAAGCACTAATTATAAACATTAGCTGTGCTAATGCGCTACACCAACATGTTATTTAGCAGAAGCTAATGCTACTGCGCTAATTTCAATTCAAATATCTGCCCCTGAAGGATAACCAACCCTCAGACGCCAATTTAATTTTGACGTCATTCACTTCCTATAACGCTCAAGATGTTGTATTTATTTTTATATGTTGTTCTGTAATGTGCTGTATTTTGTTCCTGTGTTTGCTTGAAATAATGTTATTGAGGATTTAAAAAAACGAGGTAAGCTGAGGAAACGGAATTACTGCGTAAACAGTTTTTACTCACTTCAAAATAAGAGCATGGATATAATTGTCTAACTACTTGATTTTTTTTATCAGTAAATAGCCAAAACTTCAGAGATTTTGAACTTTTATCTGAAAGTTTGCCCACAGCATTTTAGAAGTTATCCAGAGAAATTGAGCTAAGGGAACCAAGTGCGCTAAACAGTTTTCAAAGTTAGCAAAAGTGCTAATTGAAAAGTAGCTCCTCTATTAGCACATTAGCGGAAGTGTGCCCACCACTGCAGGTATACATCAATATTATTATTATGAAATGAGCCACATTACATCACTGCCTGAGGCTGATTTATTAAGTTAAGATGACAAAAGTTTTGATTTTACTGAAACTGCACAGGGATCTATCACCTGTTTCTATCACATCTCTTTAACTTTTATTTCAAGGATGCAGTTCAAACTTCAAACAGTAAAAACAGAAGTTTGGAATGACACCAGCAGCAGAATGGGTTCTACCCCTCATGTATAAACTCAGACCCAACATGCTGTTATTTAAAACGTCTGGTTTAATGATGCTGGCCTGCTCCACACTGTGAAAGCTTCTTGTAACTCTTTGTTTCTAACAGAGCGCAAACCACAATGATGATGACAACGTATTTACTGTACAGGCCCGTCTACTGGCAGAAGAAGTTTAAAACTGCTGGACGCTGTCCCCAGAGTTTGTGTTGCTGGTCCAGTCTCAGAGTGAGGACAGTTTGTGAGGGAAATGACCGCGTTGCGTTGGGCGGTCCGCCGAGTCCGTCGTCTTCCACTGGTAACGCTGAACCCGCTTCGTTACGCCATTAGCCAATCAGTCCTAGGAAGCCTTGGCCACGCCCACCAACGCCGGCCTCAGGGTTCGACCGTGCAGCTTATAGCCCACTTTGGTCACCACAGCAACGGTCCCGGGCTCCTTGCCCTCTATGGGGGCATGGAAGAGCGCCTCGTGCTCATAAGGGTCGAACTTCTGGCCCTCAGGGTTGAGCTTGAGCAGGCCGTGCTTGGTGAAGACCTTCTGGATCTGGACCTCGGTCATCACCAGGCCATCGTACAGGTTCTTCAGGTGAGGGTTCTGACTTGTCACCTCCTCTTTAGGGACGCTCTCCATGGCCTTCTCCAGGATGTCGGCCACCTCCAGGAGGTCCTTACAGAAGCCCTGAATGCCTGGAGAGAATGGAGGAGGTTTGAGCAGCTCGTGGCTTTAAAATATGACTATTTACTCTTTTAAAAGCTTGAATTACAGAAACCTGACCACGTACTGGACAATGAGAGGCCCTTAAGTGTAATATTAGAACTATGCAACACATTCTAAACCAATCTGGCCACTTCAAACACAACGAAAGAGCTTTTGTTGCTCATTTGTGACATCCAGTGGTTCATATTGGCAACTGCAAAAAAATATGTCTGTTTTATCCCAGGGGTTCCCAAACATTTGCATGATCCCCCAACCCCATTTCCAAAGCAACAGAAAAACCTACAAAATATGTAAAGAAACATCACCTTTTAGAATATTTTTATTCAGTATTCCATAATTATTACATTTATCTAGCATAAATGCTGCCTCATACAGTCTGATTTTAAATGGCGGAAGATTTTATTATCAAATAAAATTTTTCATCACCATCCCCTCTTTTGATTATAATAAAATATGTAATGTTATATTAATCACATTAAATGTGATTTTATTGCAGCAGTTTTTGGTTTTTTTTGCTGCTTGTCGGTTCGTTTGGACCTTTTTCTCATCAACCTTTTAATTTCTTGACAGCTTGAGGAGCAAAGCAGTTTGATGAATTTGACTGGCAACCAGAAAACATTTAAATAATATTCTTTTTTTTTTTTTTTAAATGAATACAAGTTTGATGGAAAATGTTTTATTAAAAAGTATATGAGATTACATTTTTTTGTTTGTTTTTGAATGTTTTTTCTCATCTCTCCAGCATTCTGAAGCTCCTACAGCGCCCTCTGGAGGCCCCTCTGGAGGTTTATGCAACACAGCATAAACCAGTGTCTTTCAAACAGCTTTGTTCTAAAAATTGAGAGGTTTTTACCGTACAACTTAGCATCCTCCACCATCCGTTGACTCCTGGTCCTCAGGTTTTCTGTATCTGCTAGAGCTCTCTTATACTTTTCCTGCAAATGACACAGAGGAGACAAAGAACAATTGGCTACAGGGGCGTAAATTTCTACCAAAAACAAACAAGCTCTGAAATTTTTAGATTTCAGGAAAAAAAAAAAAAACTTGGATATTCTCTGTTATCAAAAAGAAAAAGAAATTCCATGATTGAAGGAATAAATTTATAACATTAAAGCTAGGACATTTTCTAACAATGTATTTTCAGCTATTTTTAAGAAAGAAAATTAGAAATTTTGCCACCAAAAGTGACAGAAGATAGTAAATTTAGGTGAAGCGCATCTGGATGTTCTTGTGTATCATAATGACATCTGCCCTGCATTCTAGTGGTAATATCGGTAATATTACCACTGGGAAATTACAGATGACAAATTGTAATTTCTTTTCTCGCAAGTTTGCAACTTCTTGACATCTGAGAACCCCGATAGTTTTCTTGGAAATGTGCAAAATTAATCTAGAAGTTTGGCAGAAAATCATACAATTTTTTCCCCCGTCTATTATCTACAGTGTTCCCAATTAGCCATAACTCACTGCAGATAACCAAAAATAGGCAACATTTTCTTAAACTTTGCAAGAGAACGTGTTAATGTTTGAATATACAAAAAAGGTAAGAAGCGGCCAATAACCCATTTACCTTGTCAATATGTCACGGCAAATAACATATTTGCACTTTTTTCAGCTCTGGTGGTTTTTATTTGACAGTAGCTGCTTTTCACTGGTCATAAAATAACCCAAATCAGAGTTACAAAAAGCCCCTCAACGAAAACGCGCAAATTTCAAGAAAAAACAAAAAAACGTTTTTTTTTTTGCTTTTAATCGCACCTGAATGAGATGGTTTTTCAACTGAATCAAAATGAGAACAACCAGCTGCTACTACTGGCGGAAAAGACGAAGACGACGACAGGAAGTGGTAGGAGGATGATAGCGAGGCATGGTTTTATTACTGAACAAACATGTTCGCGCCTTTTTTAAATTTTCGTTTCTTATTTAATGGACACACCGCAAATACAAAATGGTGCTTTTTGTTCAACATTCGCAAAAATATGGACAAGGTTTTGCGTAAATTTGTAATGGAAACGGAGCTGGCAAAGAAGCTGAGCTCGACACTGCCGCCTCTGTACGCCAGCTCTAACCACTGCGCTGCGTCATGAGGCCTATGAGTTTTAATCATATGCCCATCAGGACAAACTCATAGGTAGATGAACATGCTGACTCTTACTGTCATCTCCTTCAGCTGCTCCTCCAGCTGGACCTTCTCCTCGGTAAGAACCTTTTCTGCTGGGCTCTGCTCCGTCTTCTCGGCCTCCTCCTCCGAGCCTGGGCCATTCTTCTGCTGGGTGGCAGTGCACAGCAACCGCACAGGTGCTCTGCAATGGAAGACACAACAATTACGTCACTTGTCTTTTGATTCCATCAAGGCAGCTTAATACAGACTAAACACACCGACAAATCAGTTACGCAAGTAACCTAGCCGCCTCGGCACTTGTAGACAAGGACTGGATCACTCGTCAATTTATGTCATCATCTCTCAACAGCCAATCAGATTGGGTCGTGATATGACGCCCAGCTTCATTCATAAAGTCCTAACTGGCTGTAAAGAGAAGGCAGCGTGAAACCGAATTACAAACACGCCGTGTAGAGCTAACAAAAACAGAAGCTCCATGATGGAGTGTGTCCCAGACACACTTTAAATAGCTACACCTCAGGAAGTTACATTATGACATTATGTCATCACCATTCCCCTTCGCCAACAATGTCAGTGATAATACGGCAGACTTTAAAGTGGCAGCATGTCCGCCAATACAGCAAAAATAAATATCTCCTGTGTTAGTTATTACCCCTGTAAAGGTCAAGACTGAAGTCTGAAGAAGGCAGGGAAAGCTAACCGTGCTAACCGGTTCCCACCATGAGCTGTGAGCTACTACCAGCGGCTGGACTCCAGGTCAGAGCGAGCCCTGCGGTTCTTCCCGAGTCTCAGCTAAATAATAAAAACGCAGCTCACCTCTTCAGCGCAGGGGACGCTAACACAGAGTAGCTCTGCCTCACAGCTCGGACACACCAGCTCGCCATTTTCCAAATGCACAGAAACACACGCTTGACGACTTGCGTAAGCTTGATTCCGACACCGTAATGGCTTGAACCAATCAAATTCGAGTACGAAGTGGGACTCGCTGTCAGTTGACCAATGGGAAGTAGGTAAGATTTTGACGTCTTAGTTAAGTGTGGTTGAGTTTGAGTCAAAGGTGAATGCTGCACATGTGACCAAGGACAGATTTTTGAAGTCTTCTAAATTATTAAATAGTATTATTTTGTATTTTATAAAATTATAATTAGATTTTCCACTTCAGTCGAGCCTTCTTTGGTAGGCGTGATGACGCCAGCTGGGAAAATAAAAAAAAAAATATATATATATAGTTTTGAGGGCCATTTTCTGTTGGAAACATTGCATCATAATGGTGCAGAAGTGTTAAAGTTTTTTTTTTTAACCTAAACATAATTTATTTTATAGTAATCTTTTACAATAATCTTCATTTTTAAACACGGCTATCAATAATTAACTTCAGCTCTCTCACCATTCATGTGTTTGTGTGTCAAAATAAGAATAAAGAAATATCAGGTATAACTTTGCTCATAAAGATGTTGTATTGTTTCAACAACAGAACGATTAATTATTTCTTTGTGTTACACCATTGGCGATTACAATATGCAACGGATTTGAACTGAACTTCTTTTTTTTTATTTTAATAACAACTGTTATGGCCCGGCTCAGGTGGCCGCAACAAAAAATAGGGAGGACACGACAACCAGAATAATTGTTCAGCCCTTCAGAGGCATTTATTAAAAGTTACTGTCTAGGGAATAATGAGCAGCAGCCCAAGATGTGCTTCCAGGGCGTGCTCCCTCAGCCTGGTCCTCCCCCAGTCATGGACCCGGTTGGCCCCCCACAGGTTTCTGCTCCCAACTCCCACAACGTGTCAAGCGATCTGCCGGCGCCGCCTCTGGATCTTCTCTGGGCCTGGTTCTTTCCGTCTGCGCCTGGCTCTTCTCATGAGTGGAACGCGCTCCTTAAGTACAATCCAGGTGGCCACGTAACTCAAACTCAACTCTCCCACAATCGAGGACCTTAATTGACAAACAACTTTCCACATTGCCACACAGCAGGGCCGTGTGGCAATGTGATATTTAGAGTTTCTCTCCATCCAATTTGAATCTAGAAAGAAAAAACTTGATCTAAATGTGTAGAACGTCAAAAACAAATACCCCAAAAGAATTCATAAATGCAGCAAACTGGTGCCTGTAAAAAGTATTAACTCGGGTAAGGCTGAATGCACACTTTTTTTTCCCTTTGTAGAAAAAAAACGTGTAATATTCTTACTCGTTTTTTTATCGTGATAAAATGCCAAGTTTGTGAACGATTTTTGAAAAATGTAACGGTGTGAAAACCTTTGTAAATGAGTTCTATTTCAAGCTACATCTATATTTATATATTTACGCTCAGTTCTTTTCTCCCGTGACTGTGTCTGATGTCTTGGAGACTTTGAGAGATATAATACCAGTTCTCACCTTTTCATACTTTTTGCTTCTGTTTTGTTTGCTGATTTATATTCAACTCATGCACCAGGCTCAAGGCAATTCTCAGTGCTGCATTGGAAAAACTTCCTGCTGAGAGCTGTACATGCTAATAAATGAAAAATATATACATAACAACGAAAGTGGTATCATAGGACTTTCCGCAGAGAAAGGCAGCTTTTGTTTTGTTTCCTTTCTTGGTATGAAATTGGTTTATGAATGGTCAATCTTTGGAGTATTGTAAAGTTTAACATCTCCTCTGGTGTGTTTTTCACTTTTTCCATCAGTGCTGCCCTAAAGGAACAGGAAGTGTTTCAAACCTTTCCTGCAAAACTGACATGATTCATGTTAGAAACAAAATTATTTTTGGATTCTGGCTGCAGCATCTTTTTTGTCCATGCATGATACAGAAAAAAAGAAAAAGAAAAGAAAAGAAAAAAAACGATGTTCTGAATGTTCCGCGCAGATTGTTGGCCCTCTGTGTTCTCTAACCTTTTCTACATTTCTTTCAGCATTATTTCCCGCTTCCCTATATAATCTTCTGGGTACTCCACCTGTTCAGTCATGCTGTCTTTTTTTTTTTTTTAGTCAGAGTGATGAATAATCCCAAAGCAGAGAGCAGAGCTGCTGGATGTGAACACCACGATCTTTGCCCGGTTGCAAGTCTCTCTCAGTAGGGTGATTACGTTTTCAAGTTTTGTCAGGTTACACCTTCCAGATTCCTGCTGACTGAGCTAATAATCAATTGATTGAGCTAATTTATATAAGTTAGAACTGAAATTTCTTATCACACCTTTCTAGCTCATAGCCCGTCCAGTAAAGTAGGCTAATCATTTTGTCAAGAAACAAAACAAACCATATTTTCACCATGCCATTCATTCATATTTATACGAATGTCATAGTTTCAAACTAAACGTTTAATTCTAAATTTACAAACTAAATATTTAGCTCAGAAATGAAATATTTAGCAGATAGGCTAAATATTTAGCTTATCTAAAAATATTTAGATAAGCTAAAAATATTTAGATAAGCTAAAGCTTGCTAGCTAAATATTTGGGTTGCTAACTGAATATTTGACTTGCTAGCTAATAATTTAGCAAGTAAGCTAAATATTTTGCTGGCTAACTAAATATCTGGGTTTATAACAGAATAATTAGTTGGGTTTTTTTTTTTACCTAAATACTAACTCTTTAGAAAGTAAACTAAATATTTAGCTTGGCATGCTAAAAATTTAATTTCAAAAGTCGAACATTTTTTGACTCCATCCGAAAGTTTTCCGACGGTGGCTGAAAATGTCAAAAAAAAAATTGAGTTTCGAAACTCCGCATTTTTTTTTCTAGAATATTTCGGATTACCTCTCTGAGGTTTTTTTTTTTAATATTATTGTTGTTGTTTTTTGGGGGCGGAAATGATGTTTTTACAATGGCCAAAGTACGCCATCACGTTTCAGACTGTACCTTAAAGGAACTTGAACCGTGTGTAGTAAGTTTGAAGTGTAGGAACAGCTTATGTGACGCTCGGTTGATCTGGTTCCCCTGATTCCGTTACTTGACTAACATATTTAGTTAGATAACAAAACATACATTTTATACATGAATGAGAAGACTCAATTATTCACGTTTAGGAATTTCCTCCAAGCTCTTTCACCAGCTTCTTCACCAAGGAGGATGTGCTGCTCACGCGGACGGGCGCTGGAAAAGGAAAGTGGCTCATTTGCTTAAAAAAAACCCCAGACAGGGTCTAAAGAGAACCAGCAGGGGGCGTTCAAGCACCGTGGTTTTAGTGAAAGGAGTGGACGGGGTCGTGGCTGACATTGTGGTTTGGCAGAAGCAGCAGAGAAAAGCCTGAGGGGAAACACCCGCTCGGCGTTGGTGACACCGTGGAGCAGCTAGCATCTCTGAAAGGCAGCAGCAGCACATAAAGTCCTGCTGGCTGCTGTGTCAACTCACTCAACGAGCAAAACACAGCGGCCCAGCCAAAGCTGCTTCAGACCAACACCCTGCTTCCCAATGACGTCCCACCTGAGCCGCCAGCTGTGACTGGAGCCCAGCAGCTTGCTCTGAATGCTAATGAACAATGAGGGTAAATTACCTCCAGCTGGGAGGAGGTCTTTTTTTTTCCAGCTAGCTATTCATTTATTTCATGTGTGTTATTTTGACATAAAAGTTTTGAATGGAAAGGAAAGTCCTTGTATTTTCCCAACCCGTGAAGAACTTTTTATACCTTTCTCTGAATTGAAAATATTGATACCTTATAAGCCATTGAGTCAAATTAATACAAACACGAAGGCATGGAGGAATTCCACTCACCAAGTTATTTAAAAACGACCTAAAGACGACGTGGAAGAGCAAAATTAAAAGACGCTCCCATCCTGAAACACATTTCCCTGCATTTCATGATG
Organism: Xiphophorus hellerii; assembly: GCF_003331165.1. NCBI lineage: Eukaryota > Metazoa > Chordata > Actinopteri > Cyprinodontiformes > Poeciliidae > Xiphophorus > Xiphophorus hellerii. The sequence continues at coordinate 5,157,415 of NC_045685.1, forward strand.
ACCTCGTGCTAATCATGAAATATACATGACTTCCTGCTAGAACCCATAAACCCTGCCCTCACACTTTCAGTTTCCTCGCCCCCCTGTCCCCCTTGCTTTAAATCAGTTAAGATGTCTAATGTGCATGGTAAGCAAACATGTCACAATTAAAATTGTTCCAACAGGTCTAGGGTAAAGGGGGGTTGAGTCTGTGCTCAGACGGCTGGGGTGAGGTCAAACACCCAGGGGGCGGCTGGGTGGGTTTCCACAGAGAGGGATCTGTGGGTGGGCTGCTAATGGCAAGTGGCTCGGCCCTCTGGGGGAATCTGACTGAACGGGAGAGAATCCTGAGCGTTCCTGGTGGAAAACGTGACACAAAATGTTGGCAGAACAGGAAGGGTTTGGGTTTTGTTGAGGAACAGCTATTAAAGTTTTAGGATATTAAAATTTTATGCTTTTTTTTTTTTTTTTAAGAAAAGTGGGGAGTCCTTGCAGCAAAGTGAGAGCTGCATATACAATTCCGGTGACTCAGTCCGTAGGATTTACATGAACATGTTGCACAGATGCGCAACCAAGAAACGAAACATCAAATTGTGCAATTATATGATTAATGGAAATGCAGCTACTGACACCAAATAATATTTTTTTTTTAAAGCTGACCTGGACAGAACGCACAGGTTTCTGCATTAAACAATCACAAACTTACATAAATAATATCGAGACATATTTGCAAGGGTTGGCTCCAGCTGTGAGAGAAGAAGCTTACATTCTGAGGGAGAAGCAGAAACGACACGGACGTTAAAAGGGCTAATGATAAGTGAGTGGGTGCAGCTGTGGAAAGAAGCAGGTAGAGACTAATGAGGAAATAATTAACAGCTGCGACGGGGAGAATAATGGTAGGAAAAACCGACAGAAACTGAAAGAATGAAAGGAATCCTGAGCAGTGAATAGAAATAAACACGACTCTTAACAAAACAAGTCCAAAACACAAACAACAAGAATAACCGAATTAACACAAGGAATAAACTAAAATAGTAAAATATAAGAAAGCAATAAAATATTATCAAAGTAGAAAATATCCGAACCACTGGATCATGATACTTAGGCCTTCACAGAATGACTTTATACATATTTATAGTCCAACACAAATGGACTCTACTTGTTCAGGTTCCATCTGAAGGAATTTAGTCAAACTGAATTTCCTTTAGATGCATTCGAGTAAAAGGGGATTTTCAGATTTTTAACTGTAAAACGCTTAAAAACACAACTTTCTTACATCTCCACATCTCTGCAGTACACCGTTGTACGATGTTGGTACAGCGTCTACGGCCTATATTGAAAACCAATTCTTTTATTTGTACAGTGTGTAAAAAACCAAAATCAGCAGAGAGATACTGCAGGTTGCTGGTTTCGGGCTCAGCTGAAGCACTGCGGTTGCTCCGTGGTCAGGTGTCGGGTTCTTCAGCTGCTGCTTTAAATGCAGCGTTCGTATGCGCATAATCGGCTGTTACACGTTGAAACTTTATTACTGATAAATGGAGACAGGTGATTCGCCGTGATGCCCTTCCCCCGCCCCCCGGAGGGACAAGCTGAAAGGGATAAAGACGCATCGAAACTGTTTTATTCAGAGAGGAAAGCCGTCGCAATTCTGCTTAAAGTCACTCCTGACTGCAGATTGGCAAATGGCACAAAACAGTCATTACATGAGATTTGTAACTTTAGACATATATGAGCAGGAAATTATGTAAAGAGGCGTGGAGCATGACGTTTTCCTGGGGGAGACATGGTTATTTCACCCTCGACAAATATCTTCACCAAAGGACTTCATTACCACACTGTGGAGATGACTGGCAATGACAGAAGATATTGCACTCTGGAGAGCAGAATGAAGAATTGTTGACCTGACTTTAGTGGGTGTAAACTTACTGATTCAAAACGGATAGACACATCCTGGATAAACTTGTATGGTTTGAATTTTTTATCTAACAAACTATTTCCAAAAAGGGAACTAAAAGGCAAAAAAAAAAAAAAGCAAAAAAAAATTGACCAAGTGTTGCTGTTTTAAAATTTGAGTTCGATTTTATTTCGGACAATAAAATTAGCCGGGTTAAAGGAGCAGTATTATGTATTTTTCAGCCACATAGTGCCATTTTGTAGCACTATGTGGCTACAAAATGTGTTACCTTCAGTTGGTGTATATATCAAATATGACTCGAAAGAATTTTGACTTCGTAATTTAACGCCTTGAAATTGGGTCTCTTTCACTTTAAGAAGCTCCTTCTCTTCCCGAAAGTCCACCTTCAGGAAATCATCATAACACTGCTCTTCTATTAACCCTCTAACAAAGTTTTTACCAGCGTTGCACTGAGACGTAGCTCCTATGACGAGCTCGGCAGATGTTCCACCAGGTGTTTGCTAATTGCTTCTGGCTAGTCTGAAGGAGCCGATGGGGAAAAGGAGTGCTCAGAAACGTGGAGGATTGGAAACTTCAGCTTTGAGGATTAGCTTCGTCCTCGAAGGCGGGAAATAGTCCGCTCAGGCGATTTGGACAGCTGAGCGGTTGCCATGGAGATTGAAGGATATCTCTAACATGACCTGAAAGAATCAAAGCAACACACCAAGTACGTTTTTGATGAGGGAATAACATTATAATCATTACAACATGACGTAAATCTCAAAATAGTCGATTTTACACAATACCGTCCCTTTAAGACGACAGATTGCCTCCTTTTAGACGAATGTCCTAATCAAAACTGGAGGTTTTACCTTTTAAGATAACCACCACCTGTTCTAAAGGCAAGGGCTGAGCGTCTTCAGAGAGAGCTAAATGCAGCTGGAGACGGGACCTTCTCTGATTAACTCCTCATCCTTGAAGGTTTATTGTAGGTCAGGGTGATTTCTCGGAGAATTAAATATGCATATAGCTCGGCTCTGCACTTTGCCAATCAGATTTCAACCTGATAGCAGCAGGCAAACGGGTGAGCGCTGGAGAAAAGATGACAGCAGGGCTTGCAAATGAGTTCAGTCTGATCTGAAAACCCTAAAAAGAATATTCAATATTTAAGATGCCAAAAAAATCTGATACGCCCAATATGTTCTTCTCTCATTTGGTCAATTTCAATTTACAAACTTCGATGTGTTCTGTCAGATTGGGATAGACCAAGAAGCAATAGCGTCTAATTGAAAGGAAAATGATTTTTTCCCCCAAACATAAACTTGAAAAGCGAGCCAGCTTGTGAAACAATATCCCACTGAACACATCTTACCGAACCAATGATACCCAATCAACACTTTGCAGGCTGACCTTAAAATCTGAAGAAGTACAAAGCTGGGTAAACTTTAATCGTTTAAACCCGGTGTATGCAGTATGAGGTCGCCCACTACAGTCTGCGGGGCGTCATGAGGCTCTATGCATGAATGCCCGAACACGAAAAACATTCATGTAAACTCGTCCGGAACACGCGTGCTTCTTCATGCACCAGTGGTGACGAGAAGCAGAGGCATTCAATCCCCACAGACGGGGTAAGTCATCAACCGCGCTGATTTCAATCCGGGACGACAGAGTGTGACCGCAGCGAGAACGGAGGAGGACACCGGGCCCCCGCGCGCTCTCTAATGGACGGTCACACCTTTCAGACCGTGCGAGATGTGAAATATTAAAGAGGCTGAGTTTTGAGCCCAGCCTCATTTTCCGGCATTAACGCTCGGTGCTAATTTTAAGCGTCCCTCTGCTCTTGGAGTCTTGACTTCCAGCGGTTACTGGCAGCAAGACTCCTTCCACGACTACTGCTCCCTCAAAACAGCTCGGCCCCGAATCATCTCTGGTCTCCGTAGGGCTTCCGTAGTTGTCGTCGCTATCGGGTGTGCTTGAAAACAGATGACCTCGAATGGGATTGGCAAAGAGTTAAGAGAAAAAGATCACTGTTTTGCAAAATCAATGAGAAGCTAACAAAAATAAAAGTTCTAGTTCCACTGGCGAATTAATTCACTTATGTGAAGCCGGGATAAATTTTGCACACGGGACTTGAACTAAAAGGGCTTCTTTATTCTCAAAAAGAACCGTTTTCTCTGAGTTGCAAAAATAAAGGTCAAGATATGGAGCAGAATTAGTCGTTTGTTACGTGAATGATCCATATAACACTAGTATAAAGCTCCTAACTAGCAACGGCTTCAGTAAAATGGCGCGTTATTAGCAGTAAACACAAACTTACGGAGGCCCCTAAGGGACATGGAGGATTTTTTTCCCCTTTTGCATTACCTCGCAAAAACTTTTGCGTTCTCTGGCAATAATGTACTGATAAGTTCATTCGGCATAATTGAATACTGTAAGCCTTTCTTAAGGTGGCCATCGTATTTTCTGCTATAATATAAGCCTTTCGTGAGGTTTTTCCATGTTCGTTGTGAAATATCTGAAGCTTTATATGTTTTTCTTTAGGATAGAACAGCACCACAAACCTATGATATAAACAGAAAGTTTCCGTAAGGAGGAAAGAAAGAAAAAAAAATACATCCAAGCTATTTGGACTATGTTGTTCTGAGTTATTATCGCGAGGTAATGAGTCATCTGACAATTTTGATTGTGTCTCTTTTGTCTGAATGGTGCCGTTTCATCTCAACCTTATAGAGACAGAAATAAACATGCAGTGAATAAATCGAGTTTCAATCACTTTTTTTGCACCAAAGAGTTAAGAATAAACACGTTTTCACTGAGGCTCTTTAAATGTGCATACATTTGAAATATGAAATTTACATTTGTGACTGTATACGAAATAGACCGGCAAATATTGAAGTAAGCAAAACTTATTGCGAGGGAACGCAAAAGAATAACTTTTCGCCATGTCCCCAACAGGGGTCCGTATGTAAACAAGAGGGGTTCCCCGCACCCCTCCCCTCCAGCTTCCAGTACTTTTAGACAACAGCACCACATGCTGACAAAAACAAGAATTACAACCAGTACGTGAAATAAAATCAAAACAGGGCTTACAAAATATGTATTTACAGGCACCCATTTTTCACCTGGTTACATATGACATGGGGAAACATGCCTGTAAGTGGAATAAAATGCCAGTTTGATCTAACACTTCTACATCAATATCATGGAATTTTCTTTACTCAAAACAAGCTTTTATATCTTGCTGAAAAGTGGCTTGTTAGTTGGTTTTGTCTAATTTGAAGCGCGCCAGAATATTTGTAGTAGAAAATGGATTTAAAAAAAAAAAACTTGGTAAGATTTTGTGTTTTGGGAGTGAAGCAGACTATACGTTAGCAAGACAGAAACTGGGGGTGTGTGATGTTATTATGCATTGAAGAGTTCATTTTGTTAGGAAATGTGACGGAACGTTACAATACCAGTACCAGCTTCGTTTACGAAGCACTCTAACTATCCACAAGATTGAAAATAATGAAACAGCAGTCACATGATATGATATTATACAAGTAATAACAACAAAATGACTTAAAAATAAACCAAACAATGATTCAATTAGCTGAGATAAAATATAGTGAAACATAAATAAAAAATAAAATAATTTAAACGTCTGCATCTTAAGTGGTGTCAAAGGTCAGGAAAGAAGGCGACTTCTAATCAGACAGGGCAGAGGCCTGTCTGATGTCTGAAAGAAGGTCTTTTCATAATTCAGGAGCAGCTGCAGCAAAAAGCACGGCCTCCTCTGAGCTCTGGCTGCGTCTTTGCCACTCACGACATTAGCATTTGGAAGACGTTTCGTTCCGGAGCGCGTTTCCCAGAATCCGCTGCAAGCAGCACCCAGGCTCGCATGTTCACGATAAGTCAACATTATCCTCCTCACGCCTCTCAAAAAAAAAGTGGGATTCTTCAAAAGCTGAACATGCTGGTGTGAAACGTTATCCACAACCTGAGCAGAAAAGCCTCAAACTTTAGTCAAATTCTTCACATTACTCCGTGACCCTGAAGAAAATATCCAGTAAATATTTAATAGGCCTCGACGATGGGCGCCGTTGGCAATATTCCGACGCCGTGTTTGCAGATGAGAGGTGTGGGTGAGCGTCCTCGGAGCGGAGAGACGGTTCAAGGAGAGGCGAACCTTGGAGCGCGGGAGTCGAGCTTGTTAGCCGGACGGATGGAGCTTTGTTCCGCATGAAGTTTTCATGGCTAATTGGACGTTATGAGGATTAATGTGCGCATTTCACGCCTCATGATTTAGTCTCACTGAGCCACAGGGCTGTGACGTCTGACACCGGCTGCCGTCCTCACAACACGGAGACCGAGTGATCGCTGGGAACCAATGGGTGTGTTTCGCTCCGCAGGACCTGCACCTCGACTTTGTCGGGATTGAGTCTAAATGACCCCAGGAAGCAAATCCAACTGTTTGTGTCACACCGATCGATGCTGCTTCCACGACAACCAGTCACCCATTTGAAGGTGTTAGCAATAGCTACGTTTCCACTGACCGTATAGATGCACAGTTTGACCTTACGAAAAGAAACTGCGTATTCAGGAAGTCCTCACAACGACATTCCTCTAATTTGCCACAGCACTGGACTGAGACGTAGGTCATATAATGAGGTCAGCTGATGGTTAGTTCCTCCAGGTGTTTTCTAATTACTGCTGCCTAGTCTGAAGGAGCTGAGAGGGGGCGTCACGGGGGAAGGCTGCCCCAGAAGATCCCAGGGCAAACCTGTCCGTATGGGGGACTATATGTTTGTTCATGGATGGATGGATTAAATTTACTTTTCACTCTCAAAGTTTCCTGGGTTAAATCAGGGTACATTCAGTCTTTCCACAGGATCTTCACTCTTCCAGTCCTACCTTCCATCTTATTCACACACTGCCAGGGATTCGAGCACACACACATTCCCACAGAGTGATGAAATATTCAAACGTCGGCTCTCGTTCGGAAGGTGCAATTACACTTATACTGACAACTGGGGTCAAGAAGGGTGCAACGTAGCTAGCACACATATTGTGTGTGTTGGTGTGTCTGTGTGTGATGAATGACGCCAAATCAATTGATTTTTGCTGCCTTTTTTCCCCCCTAAGATTTTCGGCTAATTTGGATATAGTCAGAGCTGCAGGCATCAAAAGGAGAGTACAGTGGACAAGTCAGATGAAGTTTTCTGTTTGTCTCACCTGAGTAAGAAGACTCCAGGTTAAATCCTGCCCAGGGCTTCTCTGCATGTAGTTTGTATGCTCTAACTGTGCTAAATAGCAAAATGTCCAAAATGGACTCCTCTTGTAACCCTTCGGCAACATTTTTACCAACATGTTACTTCTCACACAATAAGGTCAGCTGAGGCGCAGTTCCACCAGGTGTTTGCTAATTGCTGTTGGCTAGTTTGCAGGAGCAGAGCGGGGTGGGGGAGGGGGAGTCAGGAAGGAGCGCTGCTTTGTAATGCGGAAGCTACGTAGCTTGGAAACTGCAGCTCCAAGGAGTAGCTTTGTCTTGAAGGCTGGGCTAGATCCATCCAAGAGTTTTGTGCAGATGAATGGTTGCCATGGGAGATTAAAGGATTTCTCAAACATCCATGAAAGAATCAATGCAACAATCCAGGTATGTTTTTGATGAGGGAGTAACATTATAACATGATGTAAAGCTGAAAAAAGCTGATTTTACATAACACTGCACCTTTAAGATGTCAACGTCACCTACTAAACTAAGTGGGTGGGATTAGGGCTGCTTCTAAGGAGAATATCTTCACAGGAAGCGCAGAAATAACTTTAGTAAATTGTTGTAATTTATTTTATTCGATATTTAATAACTCCTTTCTGTATTTACTCCAAGTTTCAATGACACATTGAAATAATTTTACAAGTTGTTCATTTATTGTAATTTGGCACGTTTCACTTTCCATACTAGTGACCCAACGAGGATTACGCAGGTATAGGTATTAGATCATTTTCAGTTAAAAGAGCTTAGATCAAGATTTTCCGTATTATGACGTATTTACAGAGTTCAAGTAAATATAAATATAAATGCAACACATTTTAGATTGTCTTTAATAACCACGGACTGCTTTGTGTTCACTTCTCAGTAACGTGGATGTCTTTCGGCCTTCGACACGGGTTAAAAACCGGCATCACTAAGAGAATGTCTTTTGAACACAGGAAGCAGAGGATGAGCAGGAAGGCATAAAAAGTCAAGAAACCAGGTGGAATCTGTCAGTATTTACAAAAGATTTCTGCTGCTCTGTGCAAATCAATATCAGCTGATTTAATATTAACCAGTGGCCAATTAAAAAGTTTCTCATTACCAAAGAATTGCAAAGAGGGGCATTATTGGTGAAAACAGACCTTCACAAAATCAGAGACACTTCATAGCAAAAGTCAAAGTCTTGCTGTTGCAAAAAAAAAAAATACTAATGATAAAGTTTGTTGGAGCCACAATATGTGAGTAAAACATAAATGCAACAGAGGAATCAGAAGAATAATCAGGAGTTGTCCAAAAGTCATCGTCAGAAAGCTCTATAAATAATACGGAACAATCAGCAATCCACTTGCTGCACCAACCTTCTCCAATGCGATACTTCAAAATCCAAATAAAAAAAAAAGATGGAAACATGACTAGTAAGTGGCTTCAGTATGTAATCCTGTGGCGTTCCAAGTTTTGACCCATAATTAAATTTTTGGAACAATTTGCTCAGATTCCTTTGAAATATAACGCCTTGGTTGTTGCCCGTCACTATCGTTGAGTTTTTGAGTTTCATTTTGTGTTTCTGTCTTGGTAAATGTCTTGTTGTTTTATTTATTTTCTTTAGATCTTTGCATTTTCCACTCACAATATTCATTATTGCTCCACAGGTCTTTCCATTTTTAGTTCATTAGTATTGCTGTAAAGGTCTTGCCGTATACATTAATTCCTTTAGATGAAGTTTTTTCATTTTTTATTCTTATGTTCTGGTCTTTGTGTGTCTTTCAGTTTATTTTCCTTAAATTTGTGTCAGCGTTCTCTTCTTGGTTTAAAGTTGATGTCCTCTTCAGCTTCTCTCATGTATGTTATTCATATTCCATTAAGCTGCCTTTGCATTGACAATAAAACATAGAATTACGAAAAAATAGAAATATGCTTAATTGAAAGACGCCAAATTCTTAAAAAAAACAAAACAAAACAAAACAAAACAAAAAACACGTTTTTCCATTAAATAGTTTTGGCACCAGATGAGGTGGGTTTTTTGGCTGTATCAAAATGAGTGTCTTAAGCAAAAAAATTATTAATTAATAAATAAATAATAATAATAATAAAAGATCAATAATATTCTGCTACTACTGGCGAAAACCACAAAGAAGACAACAAAGACTATTTGACAAAGATTATACAAGACCTTTTGGATAAACTTTCCACTTCTGAGTCTTATTGTTTTTTTGTTAAGGTACCTTAAGAAGACTAAATTAATACATTGTTTATTTTTTGTTTTATTATTATTTGGTTATCGACTTCTAGTTTCAAAATCTGTGTAATATTTAGCATATCGAGCCACACTTCATTCCAGTAGATGGCGGTAATGCACATCTAAAACGTTGTTTGTCAACCGTCATAAGAATGAAGGAGAAGAAGAAGAAGGAAAGAAGAAGAAGAAGAAGAAGCGGTTGCAGGATGATGAGGTAGCATGTTTTTTAATGTCTTATCGTGTGAATAAACTTATTCACGTGTGATTTTAATAGCATCTCTGGAAAAACCGCCATTGTGAAATTGTTTTTTTTTTTTTTTTTTTTTTTAGACATTAGCGGTATATCGACGAAGTTCTGCTCACATCTGCAACGGAAACGCAGCTGCACCTCTTCCCCTTCTCTCCCAGCTGCACCCAGTTTTTAATGAACCACCTGCATCTTGGCAGTGAGCAACCTGACGAACCTGACAACCGTTTCCTGCTGGATTCATCTGTTCACTCCGGCTCTCCACCGGCGGTTTAGTAAGTCTGTTTTTCCAGTTTAAGTTTTCAAGAACTTTCTTTTTGCCACTAAAACATATCTGTTCGCAGCTCTTTCACAAAACCCACACCATGACACCTGGTGCACATTTAATGTCCAAAGTTGAAGTCTTAAATAAATGATAAAAGTGTTTAAGACTTTCAAAACTTTATTTCTGGCAGAGCTTGGATAATGTCCTTAAAAACATGAAAGGCACTGAAAAGTTGTCTTTTTTTATGTTCTGGAACAGAAAAGGTCAAACATATTTGTGAAATTACAGATGCTGTGTGACGTTTTGGATAGTGTCAGAAATATGGCTGGTGTCCAATTCTTCAAAAACCTTTCTGAATTTCCTGGAGTAAGTTTTTCTTCTCAATCTTGTTCCAAGAAGTTCATAACTCCAGTACGTGTTTGGCCACTACTTCTTGCCCAGGTATATCTGTAGAATGTGCTTTTCTATTGACTTGTTGAAAAATGCATAGAAACCCAGTGGAAGATGTTGCTCTCGAAGGCAGCATGTTGCAGCGTTGTGCATTAATGCTGCCGACACTGAAGTGTAAATGAGGTTCTCCAAGGACACGGACTCAACCGCATACCGCGCAGACTGCAGAGATTCCTCTCCAAGGCAGCTAAGAACACCGATTTAATCTGTTTTTAAAATATGTAGCAATCAACATAATTTCCCTAATTAATCTACTGCTCATTTGGTTCAATCAGAAATTAACAGTGGATGTTTCCCAAACAGAATATGTGATCATAGGCTTCCAGACGAGGCTTGTGCCTATATTGCCGAAGATGTTTAACAGAGTTGAAAACTACTAAAATATATCGGATTGTTTCAGTTTTACAGTAAAACAACAAAAGTAATGCTGGGTTGGCACTGTTTCCTAAAACCGGGTACAATTTTGGGCAAATGTGAGACAGGTTTTTTGCTTTTTGACTTGGAATTCTACTATTGATGCCATTGTTGCTTCGTGGCTTTCCAGCGTTGACCTTAACTTAGACAAGTAAGGCCTGATTGTTTTTCCCATGGCTTCTACTTCAAGTTGGGCTAATTTGTCTGTAAAAGTAGCACAGTGGTATTAGCTAGCTTAGAAACGTAATGTTATGCATATAACTACTGTTCCCTGAAGGAGAGGAACGAGGTACAACACATAGAGTATGGGATATCACGCCCTGCGTGGCCTAACTGAAGACACCTTTAATCACGCCGTAAGGCAAATGACGTGTGATGATGGGTGGCAGGCCCCGCCTGCATATAAATACACCCCCATCACAGTCATTATTCAGTTCGATGGCCGCTCTTCACCGAGCCAGGCTGACTGGCGGGGCAGAAAAAAGGTGTTGTACCTCGTTCCTCTCCTTCAGGGAACAGTAGTTATATGCATAACATTACGTTCCCTTTCAGTCGATTCACTCGGTACAACACATAGAGTATGGGACATATATACACGCCCCGCGGAGCAGCCATCAAACCTAAGACAAAAGCACTGAGCTAGTTTGAAACCTCCAACCCAGCAGAAAGAACAGAATGAGCCACAGAAGGGGCTGTCACATCCAGACGATAAAACCGAACAAAAGTGTGCGGTGAAGACCAGCTGGCTGCAGCACAGATGTCACTCACAGGGACCCCTCTGAAAAGGGCCCAGGATGCCGCTACACCTCTGGTTGAATGTGCTCTCACACCATGAGGTAAAGGGAGGCCCTTGCTGTTGTAAGCCAGAGAAATAGCCTCCACGACCCAATGAGAGAGTCTCTGTCTGGAGAGAGCCTTGCCTCTAGCCGGATTGGCAAAACACACAAACAGCTGATCACACAGTCGCACATTCTGAGTACGATTGATGTAAAGTCTCAGTGCACGCACTGGGCACAGAAAATGCAGCCTTCTTTGCTCTTCAGAAGCAAAAGGAGGGGGATAAAAACTAGAAAGCTCAATGGTCATTGTGCTGTAATCCAAAGGAATCACCTTAGGGAGATATGCAGCATTTGGCCTTAAGGTGACCCTTAAACCATCAGCTGAAAACTGAACACAAGAGGGGTGCACCGAAAGTGCATGCAGGTCCCCAACCCGTTTTGTAGTTGCCAAGGCAAGAAGCAGAGCTGTCTTATATGATAGAAATTTCAAATCAACCAACTCAAGGGGCTCGAAAGGAGTGCTACAAAGAGCGTCCAAGACCACAGTAAGATTCCAGGAAGGAACATTAGATTTTATCCCTGGTCTCAGTCTACAGACCCCTTTTAAGAAACGCACAGCCAGGGGATGAGCACCTGGTGTCCCTCCATCAAGACCAACATGACAAGCCGAGATGGAAGCCAAGTAAACTTTAATTGTGGAGAACGAGAGACCCTTATCCACTAGCTCCTGTAGGAATGTCAAAACATCCACAATGGAGCACTGGAAGGGAGAAATGTTTTTGCTGTGACACCACTGTTCAAAAACACGCCATTTATACGCATATAACCCCCTCGTGGAAGCTGCTCTGGAGCTCTGAATGGTTGCAACCACATCTAAAGGAAGGCCTCTAGCTAACAAGCTGGACCTCTCAGCAGGTAGGCATGTAGCATCCACAATTCTGGGTGTGGATGAAATACTTCCCCCCCTGCCTGGGAGAGGAGATCCCTGCGGGCGGGGAGTTTCCAGGGCTTCATTACCAGCAAGCTGATTATTTCTGCATACCATGACTTTGCTGGCCAACGAGGGGCCACCAGAATCAAGGACAGGCCCCATCTGCGTACTCTCTCTAGCACTGGCAGAATCATTTCCACTGGGGGAAATGCATACAGAAGCACATTGGGCCATGGGTGAGCCAGGGCATCCACTCCCAGTGGAGCGCTGTGATCCGTTATGGAAAAGAATAGGGGACAGTGGGTGTTGGCTTTGGTGGCAAAGAGATCCACTGAAGCTTTGCCGAACCTTTGCCAAATCTGTACAACCACGGATGGATGTAGTCTCCACTCCCTCACCAGTGGGCCTCCCCTTGACAGCAGATCCGCCCCCAAATTCAGGTGTCCTGGAATATGAGTTGCTTTGACAGACAGAAAATGAATGCTGCACCACTGCAATAGTCTGTGAGATAATTTCAGCAAGGGAAGTGAATGAGTGCCCCCTTGTCTGTTTATGTAGGACACCACAGTGGTGTTGTCTGTCCTTATCAGAACATGCTGGTTCATCAGAACCTTGCAAAAATGCCTCAGAGCTAGCAGGACAGCTCGCAACTCCAGGTAGTTTATGTGGAGCTTGGATTGGGATAATGTCCAGACCCCCCTCACCGCAACGCCATCGCATATTGCCCCCCACCCCTTCAGAGAGGCATCTGTGGACAACACTTTGCGAAAGGACACCCTGCCGATTGGAGACCCACGGTATAGCAGACCGGGCTCTCTCCATGGGCGAAGGGCTGACATGCAAGAAGCAGTTATCGTCAGCCTTCTGTGCAGGTGCCGTGACGTGCACAGCCGGTGAGAGCGTGTCCACCGCTGTATTGGGCGCATTTTCAACAGTCCGAGTGGCACCACTGCGATCATGGAGGCCATTATGCCCATCAGCTGCAAGACAGTCTGGAAGCGCAGTTTGCACCCCAACTGAAACTGAGCTAGGCATCGATGAAACGCGGTCACACGATGCTCTGAGAGACGAGCTCGAGCTGACAGGGAGCATATTTCCAGCCCCAGGAAGGAGAACTGTTGACTCGGGTTCAGTGAACTTTTTTGAAAGTTTACCGAGAAACCCAGCGCTTGAATGTGGGACAGCACCTGCGGCAGCTGTTCTGCAGCCTGCTCTCTGGAACTGGCTATTAAAGCCCAGTCGTCCAGATAAGCTAGAATGCGAATTCCCCTTTCTCTGAGAGGGGCTAGCGCTGTCTCCACAATTTTCGTAAATGTGCGAGGGGCAAGAGACAGACCGAAGGGTAAGACCAGGTACTCGTACGCTATTCCCTCGAAAGCAAACCTCAGAAAACGTCTGTGTTCTGGGTGTATTGCTACGTGAAAGTAAGCATCCGTCAGATCGATTGTTGCAAACCAATCGCCTGGGCCGACTGCGTTCAAAAGTTGCCTCAGCGTCAACATTTTGAATTTGAACTTGCGAAGGTGCTTGTTTAACACTCTTAAATCCAGGATGGGACGTAGCCCACCTCCCTTCTTCGGAACAACAAAATAGCGGCTGTACCAACCTCTTTTTGCTTCCGAAGTGGGAACCACACGCACTGCTCCTTTTGCCAACAACGTGTTTATTTCGTCTCTCAGAACTCTGGCTGCTTCGGTCCCCACAGTTGTGTTTATAACTGATTGGAACCTGGGCGGTCTTATCCGGAACTGCAACCGGTAACCCGTAGCAACGGTCCTTTCTATCCATGGGGAAAGTGCGCATGCGCGCCAAAAGGGTACGCGTGCAGCCAGACTGCCGACCTGATGCACTGTTGGGGAGGTGCTGCCCTCTGCTGGGATGGAGAGGAGTAGCTCCGTTTGACTGTTGTGCACGCTGTGGCACACAGTGCTTTGATTTTGACTTTTTGGCAAAGGAATTGCACTCTTTATTGAAACATGTGGAACAGTTACACAAACATTCAGAACATTTTCTCTCGTTACTTGAGAAACATTTAGCCCACTTAAACCTGGGGCTGAGAGTGCAAATTGTATGTGCGTTGGGGTGTTGTGCTTGGGAGACTGTGTTAGGAAAACGCAGCGCCTCTTGGGGCTGGAACCCTGAACAGAACAAACAAGATGCCTTTTGCGCATAAACGAATGAGTGGCGGCAATCAGGTCTCCCTGCTTCTGATGCCTCTCTGTTGTCACGCCGTCTCACGTCGTTAGGATGACTGAGGCTTTTTCTTCCGAGACGTCAAATCTCGTTGAAAACCCGGAGGGGGGCCTTTGCTCCAAGCCGACTGGCGGGGAGTATGCTTTTTCAACGGCTGTGAAATTGTAGTGTTCAGAGCTGCGGGGGGTGCTGCTCTCTTAGGTGGTGCCGGTGTCGTCACCGGCTTGCGTGCGCTCATGTTGGACCTGGACCTAGCGTCACGTCTGGGGATGATGCAACGAAGAGCTTCAGTTTGCTTTTTCTTAAGCTCGAACTTCGCTTGGATTGCATCAAGGGACTGCCCAAAAAGCCCATCTGTTGACACCGGCTCATCCAGGTATATGGCCCTGTCCCTATCGGGAACGTCAGAAAGCGTTAGCCATAAGTGTCTCTGAGCAACCACTGTGGAAGCCATCCCCCTCCCCAGTGAGAGCGCAGCACAGCGGGATGTGCGAAGAATATAATCAGCAGTGATTCTGATCTCATTTAGGAGGGGGATCAGATGGCTATCAGGAGGCATCTGAGCCCCTAGCTCGGACAAGCACATAGCTTGATAAGTTTGAAGCATGGTGGCCGAGCTCAGGGAGCGAGCAGTGGTTGCTTGAGCGCGATAGGTCTTCTCCAACTGAGATGCGGAAAACCTGCATTGTTTTGAGGGCAAGGTGGCAGAGCCGCCCACACCATGGTTGTATGATGGCGCCAGGTAAGCTGCCAAGGACGTCTCCATCGGTGGTAAATTAACCAGACCCGCTTTGTCAGCACCCTCCAGGTCCACATACTGCCCGTAGCCAGGCACTGTAACACGCGTGGACAACGGTTTGTTCCAGGACGACGTTAGCTCCGAGACAAAATCTGGGAACATGGGCAGGCGGTTTTTAACCGCAGCTGGCTCCGTCGGAAGGTAGAATCCAGTGAAACGGGACACCTTCTGAGCAGGAGGAGGGGTGGGCCACTCGACGTCTAACTTAGCTGCTGCACGACGGCAAAGGGAAAGGAACGATGTGTCGTCCTGACCCACCGGGGATGAAGCGGCCGCAGATGGACACTGACCCGCGGAAAAGTCGTCATCATCTTCCGAAAGACTGTGACTTTCCAGGCCGATGTCTAGCACGTCATCATCACCCTGAGCCTCGAGGTGATAATGAGATGGCGCTGCGTCCTGTACCGTTTCGGCTAACCCGTCCACATACTCCATATGGTCTGCCCAGCTGGAAGCAGGGGCTGCCCAGCTGGAAGTGGAAGCTTTGGCCCCTTCATCCTCGTCAGACTCGGACGAAACCGGATTCCTAGACTCGGACAGCAAGGGGTCTTGTTGTGACACGGTAGCCTCTCCCAGCACTTTCTGCACAAACTTGACCCGCCGTTCAAGCGTGGAGCGCCGAAGCTGGCTACAAAAAGCACAAGCGGTCGGCTCCGACAACGCCCTTCTGGCGTGGACAATTCCAAGGCAGACGGGGCATGCCTCGTGCTGGTCCTTTTCGTGAAGCGTGAAGCCGCACTCCTGAGGACAGGGGCGAACGGAAGACTTCTGCTTCGCCATTTTTTGCTTCGTGCTCATCCCGAACCACGAAACCAAAAAAAAAAAAAAAAAAAAAAAAAAAAAAAAAATAGACAAACCGAAGAAACAACTAGCGCTCAGCGGGTAGACACGCTAACCAGAAGGCAGCAGTAGCTAACACCAACAGGAGCAGTTAAGCTAGTTTTGGAAAAGAAAACAAGAGCGATGCTATCTAGCAGCAGCTAGAAAGCACGGATTTGAAGTTAGGTGTTCTCAGCGAGGTGAAGAGCGTAAGAACTGAATAATGACTGTGATGGGGGTGTATTTATATGCAGGCGGGGCCTGCCACCCATCATCACACGTCATTTGCCTTACGGCGTGATTAAAGGTGTCTTCAGTTAGGCCACGCAGGGCGTGATATCCCATACTCTATGTGTTGTACCGAGTGAATCGACTGAAAGGGAACGACCCGCACCTTCTCCCTCCACGTGATTTATTTCACTACATCAAAAATGGCGTTTCCTCTGATACTGGAACAGACTTCAAAGCGTTCAAAAGTCTAGATGCTAACCTCTTTTTCGTACATGCTAGGTTACATGATGATTTTTTTTTTTATTATTATTTTTTATCCTGGTTACCAATGATTAGTGGTGTACTTGTCATAAAGCTTTGTTTGAATGCATTTTAATCTTATAAAATATCGGAACGTAAATCTTTTTGCCTAGGGGATCGCTGCAAATCCACAAATATACCAAGACCTGTAAAATGTTTGTTTTTATATTCTTGTCTGGTTTTCAGAGCTCTGATTTAATTTTTTTTTAATTTTATTTTTACAGTGAAATCAACTAAGTAGACTAGCAACTGTTTCATTGACGAGCTTTTTCTGGCGTTAACGCACGTTGTCTTGATGTCAGTCAGGGCGGATTGGGTCACTTTCTGAAGAGCGGAATGTTATACGAGAAGGGTTCGCTAAAATCCTAGTAGTGAGTACGGAAAATGGATTGATAGAAAGGTAATCACCAATTCTCTGTTGCCTCATGCCAAGTAGATGATTTTAGCCAAACTATATCTTGTGCACACACAACCTGTGTTTTCATTACAAATGAACTCGAATCTTTCTCTATATTCTGCTATTGTCAGACAAATTTAATTTTGCAATTGTTGGTCCCATTGGGTAAGAAATGAAATTGAAATCACACGTGAATTAGCTTGTTCATGTGATTAGTCATTAAAAATCATACCTGTGATGTATGTAAAAAAGCTACATGGAGAGATTCAGAATTCAGCCATGACGCCAGCGCTCATCATCTATCAGTCATCAGAGGAGACGTCATTATTTAGATGTTAGAGCTACAAGCTCCAACACGTAGCCTACTTGGGATACAAGTAGGCTATGTATCCCAAGTAGGCATACGTAGCTTACTTGGGAACGGCTACGTATGGAGCATTTTGGGGAAATTGAAGGTGATTCTACAGAAGAGGTATGGATTCAACATGTTGGAATGTTAATTATTTACACCATGTTCCAAATTATTATGCAAATTGGATCCAAGTGTCATAAAGATTACATTTTTTGTTGTGCTATTAAATTTATAGATGGTATTGTGTGTCAGGGCTCTTTAAATCACTATAGTTAATTTCAGAGAGCTGGTTGATTAGTTTGTCTGGTGAGCTCAATTAAAGGAAATCTACTTAAGAAGGATGTTCCACTTTATTAAGCAGGCCACAGGTTTCAAGCAATATGGGAAAGAGAAAGAATCTCTGCTGATGAAAATCATCAGATAGTGTAGTGCCGTATAACAAGATATGAAAACATTAGATATTTAGCGAAAACTGAAGCGTTATCGTACTGTGAAGAGATTTGTGGCTGATTCTGAACAAAAATGGGTTTGTGCAGATAAAGGCAGAATGAGGAAGGTTTCTGTTAGACAAATTCATCAGATTAAGAGAGCAGCTGTTAAAATGCCCTTACAAAGCAGCAAACAGTTATTTGAAGCTGCTGGAGCCTCTGGAACCTCAAGGTGGAGGATCCTCCAGAGGCTTGTGGTGCATTAACCTACTATTGGGCCCCTAACCAGAGCTCACAAGCAGAAACGGTGGCAGTGGACCCAGCCGTACATGAAGATTCATTTTCAAACAGACTTGTTCACTGATGACTGCTGGGCAACCCTGGATGGTCCAGATGGACGCAGTAGTGGATTGGTGTTGGATGGCCACCACGTCCCAACACAGTTGTGACGTCAGCAAGGAGGTGGTGGAGTCATGCTCTGGGCTGAAATCATGAGGGGAGAATCATTGGTCGGCCCCTTCAGAGTCCATGAAGGTGCGAAAATGACCTCAGCAAAGTATATGGACTTTCTGACTGATCACTTTCTTTTATGGTTCAAAAAGAAGAGCCGTAACTTCAGTAGCAAAATCATCTTCATGCATCATAATGCACCATCTCATGCTACAAGGAATACCACTGTATCATTGGCTGCTAGGGGAATAAAAGGGGAGAAAGTGATGGTGTGGTCACCATCCTCCTCTGACCTCTGACCTCAACCCTATTGAGAACCTTTGGAGTTTCCTCAAGCAGAAGATCTGAGGGTGGAATGCAGTTCATATCAAAACAGCAGCTCTGGGAATCTATTCTGACATCCTGCAAAGAAATTCAAGCAGAAACTTTCCACAAACTCACAAGTTCAATGGATGCAAGAATTGTGCTGTGATATCAAAGAAGGTCCTATGTTAACATGTAACTCGGTCTGTTAAGATGTTTTTGATTGAAATAGCTTTTGATTTTAGTTCTTAATGCACTTAATGCTGCACATTCAAAGAATGACCGTTTACAGTTCTTTATAATCCATAAGATGTTTATGAAATCTGCTGTGCATAATAATTTGAAACAGTGCATTTTTAGCTTTTTATTTTTGAAAAAAATACTGTTCTCATGGGGAGCTTTGTTCAGGAAAATTTGATTTATACTGTAATAGTTCAGGACTTGAAAATTATACTGACCATTATTTGCATTGACCATTTAAGAAAACCTGAGAAAATGTCACTTGCATAATAATTTGGTGTATGTACTGTGTGATTCTGT
This sequence comes from Xiphophorus hellerii, assembly GCF_003331165.1. Classification (NCBI taxonomy): domain Eukaryota; kingdom Metazoa; phylum Chordata; class Actinopteri; order Cyprinodontiformes; family Poeciliidae; genus Xiphophorus; species Xiphophorus hellerii. The sequence goes on from NC_045685.1 coordinate 5,176,655, forward strand.
GAGAACTCTGGAGCCAGCTGCACATTGACCAAGAAAACAAGAATAAACCATTTTCCTTCCTGTTGTCTTCTTTGACGTTTCCACCAGTAGTAACATAGGTTGTTGATCTCGTGACTCGTGTCATATAAAAAGTGTTTCCATTGCAGTTTTGCTAAATACATCTATTTTGATATGGTTGGAAAAATAACCTCATTCCAGTGCAAGAATTTATCCAAAAAAAAAAAAAATCTATCTGGCTATCTATAGTGCTGCATTTCCATTGAACACATTTTTGTAATTTCAATTTCCACAATTCTACGGTCAATTAAAAAGTAACTCCTGTTTGCCAACACTGTAGCAATTGCACATGACTCAGTTTAGCTTGACTTTTGTCTTTAGCCAAACCTGTGAATTAAATGTAAAAACTCCTCATCTCTAAGAGCCTTCACATTTACTGAGATACTTCTCACATTGAGAACTTTGGGTTTAGTTTGTAAAAACTCTGTGTGTAAAAACTCAGAATCCTTATGGTGCTGTCATGAGGTAAAACCTGGTTTTGGTGTGATGTTGATGCAACTCCTGCCCGAACTGCCATTAATTATTCACACTGGCTGTGATGCCACCCTGGGAACTGATCTGAGGTTAGTTGAGCCAACAACTCTCTCCCCCTTCATCCCCGACCTGCAGCAACATCACAAGGGCTCACACGAGTAAATAATTCAAGACCATGCTTTCAGCGCCCAAACTGGCCACTAAAACCAGATCTCTTTCTTTTTAGGGGTAAAAAAAGTTTGAATCCCGCAACGACAGTCACACTTTTCTGTGCAACGCTGCAGGTCCAAATGTGTTGTTTTGAATTTATGCTCCTAAAGTAGCAGAATGCCATGAAATAATTCAGAAACTGGATCTGCTCAAGCTTCTTAGATTCCAAGTTATATTTTTTTTTAGTCAGATTTATGACACATTGAATTTCATGCCATGTATAAGACGTACAAATGTTGGTTACAAAGTCAAAAATTAACAGTAACTATTTGGGTTAGTTAGCCTGTCATAAGAGGGAGGGGGAGTCATATTTTCACCATGATGTTCATTCATTAATTAATAAATGTGATTCAAACTGGATATTTAATTAGCAAGCTAAGTATTCAGTTTTACAAACTAAATATTTTGACTGTGCAACTTTACAAGCAGCACTCCATATGGATAAAGTGTAATAGAAGACGGATGGGTTTGGTGTTAACAGATGTTACACAACCAGTCCATCTGTACATTTAGGCCCAGATCAACATGACATCAGGCTGGAAAGGTAAATCCTTGTTCACATGAAAAACATCAGATTTCCCCTCCACAGCGTAAATCCTAATCCCGGGAATCATGGTTCTAATCCAGCTCCGGTTCATAATTGGATAGGAAGACAGACCCAGTGGGGGGCGGGGAGGTATTATTTTGTTGGCTCAAGTGTGAACTTTAACCTCCTTCTTTTCCAACTGGCCCACACAGCCTGGAATGGTCTAATAACATTATGCAGATAACTCTGTGGACTAATGGTTTTGGAGAGTCCTTTGAGGCCGTCTCATTATGTTGACCATTTAATAACAATAAAAATAAAAAATCTCGAATAGCTAAAACAAGCAGAGATTGATCCAGCTTGATCCAAAATAGAACTCTCTGATCTAGATCTTGGTTTTGTTGTTGAGAATAGACCATTTTCCTTGTTTTCAGTTTTCTTCAATTTAGCCCAAAAGTAATAAGCAAAGCAGCCTTTCATTTAACAGGAAAAATCTTTGTTCTACAATCACAAAAATCTGATTGTTGGTTTCATTAAAATATTTATTGCTTAGTTTATTGTTGAGTAGGTTGGAAAAACTTCCTCTTTATTTATTTATTTATTTTTGGCCCACAAGTACTTTTATACAATGTGTAATCTCAACTTTTGTGTAAAAAGAAAAAGGAAATTTATGAAATTCAGACCTTATTTGATGGAAAAAAAGCCCCAACACTGATTTAGATTATTTTCTCAAAACAAAACATTGAATTTGAGTTGGAAAAAGTCCAAAGATTTGCCAAAACAAAATCAGAAAATCTAAAATTTTCTATAACTCAAGATTTATGTTAATTTTTTTTTTTGGGGGGGGGGCGAAAATTTTCTCCTGTCTTTTAGAGCTGACAGTTTTGGGCCACTTGACAAAACGTTTGGACTCCCCCGCGTTAGAAACCCCCCCACCAGCAGGTCCGTACATGTGAACTCCCCTCCCCTGCCCCCCCTCCCCCAACCCCACTGACTCCACATGAGGACGGACTGAGTGGAGCGGCGGCGGCTCGCTGCAGCTGCAGGACGGCAGATGGCACCGCTGCGCCGTTCCTGCGGACCGCTCTTGGCTCGGAGACGCGTCCACGTTGTTCGCACTGTCTGCTTTCGCTCCACTTCCCCTCTTCAGCGTCCCACCCTCACTCTCTGCCTCTCCAGCTTCCAGTGTGCACCTATCCGTCTCCCACAAGCATCAGCTGCCTCTTCCATCAGTCTCCGCGCTCCTACGGCGCACAGAAATAAACCAGCAAGGCAAGGCGATGGGAACTCTGCGCCCGGAACGAGCGGCCGCCGCGAGCCTCTGCATCTTCCTGCTGACCGCCGCGGCGGTGTGGACGGCGCTGCCCGGAGCCGTGCAGGGGGACAGCGGGTCTTTTAGCCGGCGCGGCGGTAGCGGGGAGGATCGGACGTCTGACGCGGGCGGCGGCGGTGGCGGGGAGCCCCGCGCCAGGAGAGCCGTGTCCTGGGATAAACGGATGTCCCTGCTCAGCAGCTCGTTTGTGCTGAAAGGAGATGCGACGCACAACCAGGCGATGGTCCACTGGACGGGAGAGAACAGCAGCGTGAGTAACCCGTCCCGTCACGAGCCGCTGGCTCCCCACCACCACACCCCCACCCACATCCCTCCCCGGTTTATCAACTTCCAGCATCCATCAGACCCCCTCCGCCCGGTCCCCCCCTTAAAACAACTTATTGAGACAGGAGGATCAAAAACGCAGCTTTTAAAAAAAAAAATAAAAAAATTTATTTTTACATTTTTTTTACGCGTTCAGGTGCTCCATCTACACGCGCGCTGGATGGGCTTTTGTTGTCATGACACCGTATCCTCCGTCCAGGTCGCACAGTGCCCGGATTCCTGGCATGTTGTCGGTCAACTCCCAGAATGCTTCGTGCTTTACCCACAACGGTGCTGATTAACTTGTAGAAAACTGCTTTGGATTCATTAGTGCCTCTGTGCGTTATTCCGTTCCGTTCCTTTCCGAGGGAGTCCGGCACGGGTGCGTGCGCGAGCGCGTCCGGAGACCTGCGGCGCGCGCGCGCGCGCGCTAGCCATGACAGAAATGATAACGAAGCTTTGTTAGACAGGAATGCTGCATTGCTTTAGGTAATGATCATAATGGAGGTACGGTGCCTTTCAAAAGTATTTATTCTGTTTGAACTGGTTTGAAGCTTTATTAATGTGTAATTGGAATTTGATATGATGGAGGGACGTTATTATGAAATGGAAAGGATGCATGGCTTTCAGGGTTTTGGGTCAATATTCTGAAAGGTGCGGCATGTTTTTGTGGTTTTCTTATCAGATAAAGGTAGTTTGATTTTATTTTTGTTTTTTAATTATTCCATCGTAGCTCTGGCTGCCTGGTTTGGTCCTCCAGCAGTTTTCTTCAGTGATTAACATTCATTCCTTGCATCAGTTCTCACCTGTCCCATTTTTTTTCACCAATTCTCGCCTTGGGTTTCCAGGGTGACGTTAACCCACTCAAGAGCTGCTATTTTGCTAAAAAAGAAAAAAAAGAAAAAAAGAATGTTTTACAACTTCTATTTATCTCAACCTTGAATTCAGGTCAATTCACAGACGGAATTATTGAAGTAAAAGCCAGTTTTTGAAAAGAAAAGAAAAACATTTCTTTCACTGGTAATTTTGAAATTAAAATGAAACCAATTAAAATTGAAATTGCTATTTAGAGAAAAAAAATCAGATGTTATTTTTAAGCCATGTCCCGCAGCCCTAGTTTCACATGCAAGTATGGGGTCGTCGCCGATCACCCACAACGAAGGAAATCTGTGCAGCCTGATGAATCTCTGCCTCACCTGTCTGCTGTGTTTTAGTCTTTATGATGCTTTGTTCTCTAATTGCTGGATTCATACTGAGATTGAATCACAGACGGACTCTTGTTTACTTTTAGTGACTCCTGAAGGCAATTCAGGATATCCTTCATTTTATTTGAGGATGTCGGATTGAAGGGATTGCTGATTTGAAATGCAGTGTTTTACTTGTAAACAAAACACTTGAAAACCACGCATCTGTTTCCTGCTACTTGACAGTCACACTCTAATCCGTTTGTCTGTCACAACAGAAAATCCCAATTAAAATTCAGTAAAGTTTTTACTTGGTAAATGACAAAATGACAAGGGGTGTGAGTACTTTATTCAGACAGCTTGCCTTCAGGAGTCCCAGCAGCAGTAAACTGTAGTCACATGTTGTCTTCCTCTATGTCTACAGTAATATCTGTAGAATATCCTTAGGAATAAAATCTGCAGTGTTGAAATTAAAGGCTTTGGATTCAGTCTATGGAGAGCGTTGTAAACAAACGCAGCGTCTGTGGATGGATATTGACAGACACCAGGCGGGGGTTTGTGGGTTGGTGCGGGTGGGGGGTGTTGGTGTCTGCTGGGGACGTCCCCGGCAGTCAGAGGCGTTTTTGTCTATAGCTGCTGTTCTGTCTGGGAGGAGGAGAAATGACCGCTTGCTGGATTGAGACAGATTGTTTGGTGAATAGTGTGACGTGTGGAACGATGTATTATGGAACGCAAGATAGAGCTTGAATATGTGTTTGTGTTTTGTATTGATTTAAAGCCAGTGGAGGAGGTGAAAGAGCAGAAAAGAAGCTGCAGACTTGGAGAATTAGAAGAATGAAACTGAGGAACTGCTTTGAATGCAAATCTGTGTGAAAGGAGAAGCTGCTTTGGACTGCTACGTTTAGCATGCTGGAGCTTGTAAACTAACATTTTTTTTTTTGTGTGGAGCTTTTTAACCTGTGATGCTAAAACTGTAATCATGCAATTTTCCTCTTAACAAATACAAATATTTCAATGTTTCCCATTCAGACTTTTCTTTCATTGCTGCACTTTTCCTCACATCAATCAGGAGTTTTGACCTTTAGCCAAAAATGCTATGTCACTCTTCTTCTTTTAGTCAACAATTTGGAAGCTGGAAGTTCTAAGTTTCAGGTCAGAATAAAGACCTAAATTCCTCCTGAAGGCAGAGATTTAGTTCTGAGCTCTTAGCAAATATGGCCGCTATGGACAAAAAAAAAATTGCTAAACGTGTTTGGCTTTGCTGCTTATTTGCACTTTTGACAACTTGATACTGTTACATTTTGCAATATCAAAATGGAAAATGCTGCAGTAACGTAAATAAAAATATACAAGTACTATTGTGAATAAGTTCAATTAGCTCAGAAGCTGTAAGATGAAGAGAAATACATTTGTGTTTAACAATGATTGGTCTTTCTACCACACAAAAACTAGCAAATCTCATTTGGTTTCAGATCTTAAAAACTTTTAATTATACAATTACAAGTTTTTAATTATTGGAGTTTATGTGACAAACCAATGCAAAGCAATCCATACATTTTAAGTGGACAGAAAAATATACATTGATTTTCTTTTTTTTTTTCTCAATAAATCTCAAGTGTAGTGTGACGGTGCGGCAGACATTATGTTTTTATAAGTGAAAATGCGTTAAGGAACAGATTAGAGATGTATGAAAATGACAGCTTGAAACTGAATTCTTCCTTTTTATGACGAAACTAGCATTAGCTTGAGCTAGCAGCCTAGCTATATGCTGAAGGAAACTGGTGTAGAAGCAGTTTAAAACTCTTATGAGTCACTTAATGAGAGCTAATGTGGCTCATTTTCCCCCTCATCATGACAGCCATTAGGTAGATGCATTTTAGAGTGTGTATGTAGGAGGACGATCTCGGGTCCAGAGAAAGAGGGCGGTTCCTGGGAACAGGACGTGATTCACAGTAGATCCACTGGATTTAGCATCAACTTAACAGCTTGCTCTGCGGTGAGTTGGATCCACCTGGTGGTTAATCTGCTCCAGTCAAACAGATGTAGCTCTAAAAGCAAATACAAAAAGTTTAAAATGAGTCTCTGTTTAAGCTTGAGCTCAAGTTACAGTTTAAAATAGTCCCGATGTTGCCAAGCAGCTCAGCATTGAAGTCATAGTACATGTCAGAAATACCTTATGGTAGAGGAATGCTTTGGCATTTAAGACTTCATTCAACTAATAAAGAACTGACATTCTGCTGCTGGACTCCTGTCTGTCTTGTGAGGAACTTCCTCCATTTTTTTTTTCTCTCCAAACGAGGCGATAAATCCGCGGGGATCCTCATGCCCAGCGCTCCGCTTGCTTCCAGTACTCCAGGCCTGCCTTATACTCAATTAACTGCGTGTGTACACTGAAAGGTCGAAAAGAGTGAGTTCATCTCGGTCTAATAAACACAGAAAAATGGGGCCATTCAATTTCTCTAGGGTTGACATTTATGAGCAGTGTGCAGATGGATGGAAGGTAAAAATGAATCTCCACCCCCTTTCTGGTTTCATTATGTCAGTTTTGAGTCTTTAAGGTTTCTACAGGTAAATCTCCGCTGAAAGGGTCAAGAGCCCAGGTTGATCAGTCTCGATAATGTCCGGTCTGACGTGATGGAGGCCACCCTCCACCTCTTAGACTCCAAAGTGCTTTAGCAAGAAGATAAATCGCCCCAACAGTTTGCTAGTAAAAGTGCTGCTGTTGATACCAGCTTCATATGAGCTTTCCTGGGTTCTTGTTTTGAAGGGACATTCACTTTTCTTTGGCTAGCTGTGATTGGTCAGTTGATGGATGAGGTCGCAGTACAGCTTTTTCTTGGACAATCTCCACAGAACTGGAGTGTGTGTGTGTGTGTGTGTGTGCGTCAACTTGTATTTGACACATTGGAAGGCTCAATGGATCAAATACAGGAGGGTAGGTTTAGGATTTAAGGTGTAAATTTAGTTTAGGTTAGAGTTTGACTTCCATTCCTTTCTGTACCCTGACCATAAACTTAACCATTACATCTCAAAGTCTCTGAATATAGAAAGATGTGTGTGTGTGTGTGTGTGTGTAGAGGAAAAATGAGATTGATTTTTTGTTTTCTACAACAAAAATTCAATACACTTTCATTCATATCCTACAGCATCTGCATTTTAACCCTGAAATGCCAAACAAGATTTAGTACAAATGTCAAATGGAAAAATGGGAGGGAAAGAAATCAATGTTAGATAGATTTTTATGTAGCTAGTCGTATGACAGTAATTCCTCTTAGTACACATGTATGTACATAGGGTATGCATGTATGTGTATAGGTAGGTAGGTACGTAAGAACATTGGTTGCTTGTTCAAATTGGGGCAGCTTCTATCATTGCAAAAATATTCCTTTGAATAACAATGACATAGACACATTTAAAGCTACGAGTTTAAAATGTTAAAACCAGGAACTGGTCCTTAACTGACACTGGGACATGCCAAAACTGCACGTGTCTAGTCTAAAACAGAAAAATAAACTGTAGCTAATGTCTACAAACCACATCACACTTTTGGAAACCGTTTTTTTTTCTTTCGTTCAACCATTCTTGTATCGCGACGCCAGCATAGTTTCATGCCCACTGGACGGACTATGATAAGGATAAGTTCCAATGAAACCAGACCGCTGCCTCATAACTCCTTGGCATGTGGGCTCGCACAGATGTCACAATATGCTGATGTTGGAATCAGTAAGGACACCCACACATGTTGATTTATCTTTCACCATGTTGGTAAGAAGTACACCCCACACTCTGAAACTTTCCAGCAAGTTTCTTTAAAAAGTCCTAAAGATATTCCGTTTTTTTTTTTTTTTGCCTAAGTCAAGTTTTTAAAGCTTTTGTTGCATCTACACCTTTTCGTGTATGCTCACAATATTTCATCATGTACCTATTTTACCATTATCATTTGTGAAACATAAATCTGACACTTGATTCATGTCCCACCATTAGTTTTCAGAAGAAAAAAAAACATTTTAGTGGTAGGGGGTGAGGCTGGCAGATGGCGGTAATACATCTGCTGTCAGCAGGGGAAAAAAAACAGCAAAAATCTTTTCCCCTTTAATTTTGTATCATCTTACTTGCATAACAGCTTACATAAAATTCCACAAACTTCCTCAGTTCGGTATGCTGAATGGAATATTGAGCTTCCTGGTCTGGTGACATGCATATCGCACATAATTTTGGCTTTTAGGAACATAATTGAAACCTCGTTTTTTTGCAGATTAGGTGGGACTCTCATGAAGCACAATTCAAAAAATGCTAACCCGAATGAGTTTCTACATTTTCTAGGAGTTTTTTTTTTATGCCTATTATGTGTTTTGAAAACACATAAATGATTTAGCACACCACATTCAGTGAAGAAAAGACGTGGCTTAAAGCTTGTTTTTTAAAAGCTTGTTTTTGATTGACAGAGTGTTACTTTAAGGCTCTTTCTTCCCCAAACTTCTGACCTTTTCGGTTGAAATCAGCTGAATTTAAAGGCACTTGTCTGTTTTTCTCAAGCTGGCATTTAAAAGAAGGCATTTTGTTAAGGGCTGAAAGTGGTAAACAATCTTCACTAGTTTTTTCTTAAATTCTGCCCCTGCCAGTTGTCGGCCTTATAAACATGCAGACTCTCTGTCTGTAATGTTATGTGGTGACTTATTAATCAATTCATTGCATGAAAATTAAAAGTAGTTGAATTTCCTTTCTGATATTTTGTGAAGGGCAGTTTTTACAGATTTCATAATCCATTTAATTTATGGTTTTGTTTGCGTGGTTATTTTTCTTTTCTTCCACTTCCAGTATTGCGAGTTTTTTACAAAATCAAAACTTTGTTGATCTTTAAAACTTGTATTAATATGCCTTTATCATTATATTCCTTGAAAATGGTTTGAAAACGACTATAGTTGTTTGTTGTAATTTCAGGGCCAATTTATCATCCAGTAAAATTTGTTATTGTGACAAACCTGATGACAAAAAAAAAATAGTTGAGTCATCAGCATATATGGGGTTATCCCTAAACTAGGGACAAGATATAGATATTAAAGGAAAGCAGCTTCAGTTCAGATTTGTAGTTGATAAATGACACAAACTTGTCTAATACATTTGCATTTGAACTAATTCAGCAGCATACCAGACAATCCCACCTACTTTTCCAGTCGGTACATGATGATTATCTGTAGCTGTTTCTATTGACCATATAATTGTGCAATTTGACATTTGAAATAAATTTTCTTAATTGAAACATGGCCATTTTGAAACATCTCTTGTTTTTTGATTAAAAGTTTGGCGCTAGGATGATTTATTATACATAATATATATGTATATAATTTTTCCTTTTGTCGCTATCGAAATTGGTTTATTTCACAAAACTTCAATGGAAACACTTTTTGGCATCACATGATCAACAACCAGATGTTGCTACTGGCACAAACCACAAAGAAGAAAACAGGAAGTAGTTGGAGGATGATGGCGCGGCATGTTTAATGACTTATCTCGAGAACAAACTTATTCATGTGCGATTTTGTTTTTCTTATTCAATGGAAACGCCGCAATCACAAAACTGTTTTTTCGACAAGGTTTTGCACCCATTTGTAATGGAAATGCAGCATAGAGATCCATTAATACCAACACTTTACTGTTAAGAGGAATGTTGTTAAGTTTTCCTTAATGAAGTCTCAGTGCTGTGATATAGTCAGAAATCTAACTGAAAGCGTTGGAAATGGTTTTTTTTCACCTACCAGGAGTAAATTTGTTCTCCAGAGTAACATAACGGCTTTTATTTACTGAGAACTTCGGTTCCCAGAGGACTTCCCGCCAAGGGTGAAGCTGTATAACATGACACCAGCTTTCTGACTGAAGAGAGCCTTCACCACTGAAAGGACTCTCTTTGTGTGTGCCTCTCTTCTCTGAGTCGTTGGCTAGCCCTGGGGAACCCTGAGCCCAGCTCTTCTTCCATCTATTTCTGTCTTCTCTGTGGCGATGAACAGCATCGCTCAGTGTGTGTGTGTCTACCTGATGTATGCATTTGGAAACTGGACCGGGCGTATAATGGGGTTTCTCTATTCTATGTGGATCGATTGTTTTGGGGAGAGGCAGGTTTTAAAAAGCGACACTGCGACCACACCTGTTTAGGAGGAAAAAATGTGCGCGCACGTGTTCTGGTGATCCCTGGTGGGCTGTCTTGCGGTAGCCTGAGTGATTAACGAGCGCCAAAAGGGGCGCTGACAGTCCAAACTCCTGGCCCACCCTCAACCCCCATGTGGGAATTGTGAATTATTTCTGCCATTTCCTGGTTTAAGAACTCTCCAGGGTGAATTCTGACTGTTCAAACCCTTATAGTTTTTTTTTTTTTTTAAAGGTAGTGTTGATTTACATTACGTCTTCACGGTTTGCTCGGTCCTTAGTCTGAATGAAAAGGTGGTGAAAGTACGTTGTGTGCTTTTATAATTTCATGTATGCACGACAAAGTGCCAAGCTCGGAGCAGATGTTTCTCCCTGGGACGGTTGAAAGAGTTGCACTGACGGTTCAGCTTGATTGTAAATCTGTGGTGCTACTTCAGAGGATGCTGCTGTGACTGCTCTGAATTTATGACTGCTATGAGAAGCAGTGAATGGGTGTTGAAATGTAATGCTGAGAAATTGCTACAACTGCTCCAACTGGTGGCTTTTTCTGTATTTTCGCAGATTTAAAAAAACTTTTTTTTTTTTTTTACAAGATCTAAAGAAGTTATTGCCCCTCACAACTGCTTGGTAGAGGTTTCCTCATCTGTTTTAATTACTGGATCCAGAGAATGGGATTATGGTCAGCACCCTCACAGATTCTGCAGATTTCCCCTGGTGGTAGGCCAAAGGAAAGGCTCAACAACTACGTGCACTCAGGATTCTGACCCTCATCTGTAGTCTTGTAATGGATCACTTGCAAAATGAAATTCTGGATACAGGTGGATAAAATCAGCTTCAGGATCAGGATGCTCTCTAAAGCTTTCCCAGGTGAGTGCCAGTTGGAGACCACAGGGCATGGCCAGAACTTGCTGCTGGGGTTTTGTAATATCTTGGGATCCCCTGGGTGATCTCTCAAGAGCCTCCTAGATCTGTTAACTGCACTTTACAAACCTCGATATGCAGGCAATATATGAAAGAATAGAGCCAGACAACATGGAGCTTGAGACTGGACCTAACGTACTGGTCAAAATGGTATGCACATTTTCTCCATACATACATGGCATCTATCTATGTACACTGGTTTCTTTTTTTTTTTTTTTTATCGCCCCGCAAGGGGTCTTTTTGTGGGCTCTAGTGTCCCTTTTTTCAAAGTAGGCTGACAGGAAAGGGGGAAGGAGAGGGGGGAAGACATGCGGTAAACGTCATCGGGTCCGGGAGTCGAACCCGCGACAGCTGCGTCGAGGCTACGTTTTGCCTGAATGTGGGTCACGCTAACCCCTCCGCTACCACGGCACGCCCCACTGGTTTCTTTTTGCGTTCCATTGACATGCAAGCAAGGGAGACTGGTGTCAAGAAATTGCTTTTGGGTGTCAACAACTGTGTTTCCATTGACCATATAATTGTGCAATTTGACATTGCCAAAATAACTTGATGGAAACGGGGCAGAGGACAAGAAGTTGTAGCATGATGATGGCGCGTTATGTTTTTAATGACTTATCATGTGAACACGCTTATTCACTTGTGAGTTTAACTTTATCTCATTTAATGGCAACACCGCAGTGGCAAAAAAATTTTTTTTAACACTTGCAGAATATTGACAGTTTTGCACACATTTGTAATGGAAGCATAACTACGTTGTGTTTGCCTGGTTGTTAGTGTGCTTCCATTATACCATACAACAGATGTGTCCATTTTCAAAATCTTAACATTAATTAGCATAAAAAAAAATCTCTTTTACAAGAGGACATGTACTGTTGAAGACTGGAATAGACTTCTGTCCCTCCTACAACCCTGAGCAGAATTAAGGACAATCAAAGTCAAATGAAGAGAAAAATGAAGTACTATAATCTGTTAGAAGATACTTTTGATTTTGAAAGAAAATCAGTTTGGGAGCAAATCTAAATATTGACCTGTTCTAACCCATTAACATTGATCTTTGTTTTAGCGTAGAGACACAAAGAAGATGCCTCTTTTAAGCCTCATCCTCTGCCTCTTGCAACCATCCCCACATTCCGCCCTCAGGTATCAACATTTCATTGTAGCCAATCAGGTCCAAGGATTACCTCCCTGTGGGATACATCTGATGTAAACATGAGTTTGGTTGAATTTAAATCGAGTATTTAGAAGGAAGCGTAATGTTTTATAATGGGATGCATGCCTTCCTTTTGCATGCTAAATCTTGGCTCATGCAGGTGTGTATATAGACACACACACACGGATGAGCCAGCCTGCTCTTTTGTCACATCTGCTGTCGCACGAACCATCTTGACTTAACGTGAAAGCTATTCAGTCACATTAAGTCTGTTCATGTTCTAAACAGTTTATTTGGTTTCTGGTTGTTCCTTTGAGGAAAATCGTTTAAACGTGTCAAAAAAAACAACAACCTCCATACGTTTTTTTATTTTATATTTTTGTATGACCTCATTCATACTACATACATTCGGTTCTTCCTTGTCTTTTTCTCAGCATTGTCTCTGAATGACAAGTAAAGCTCAGGCACTACATTCTTGCCAGCCGACATTGCCGTCAGGATACATCTTGTCAGTGTGTCTCTCCAACGTTGCTGACTGGCTCCTGGCTTCCTGTCATGGATGACTGATACCCGTCCTGCATGAGAGCCTGAGAAATATATTGCTGTGGGGCTTATATGGTTTCAATAAAAAGGCTCTTCTGGTTAAAATAATATTTTAAATTTTTTGTAAAGGCAGTGTCAGTGGATTTAACTGTTCATTTTAGCTAAATTCTTTATAGTAAAATCTACTTTTTTTTTTATTAGAATTTAAAAAAAAAATTTTGTCGGGGGGAGGATTTTGTTTTCAAATGTATTGCGGAGAAATTGTAAGAACAATCAAATGTGGTCCTGTTAGAAACAACAGGTGCTGGTTAATTTTTAGCTACCACTAGCTCAAGATTAACTGGTGGCGGCTAACCAACGCTAGCTACATTGGTTTGATTTGGTGTAATGACGCATCCAGCTGAGACAAGATGAAAGGTTATGAAATTGTAGAGTTTCAGCTAAACTAAAAATACCATTTTGTTTCTTTGACAAATTTAAGCGTTTTACAAGAAAACAATTGTATTTCTAAAATTCAAATCTGTGCAAAAATATTCCCACCTCGGTTTGAGTTGTCCATATATGGCGGTTGCTCTCCAACACTGTTGGACAAGAATGGTCCTAGACTTAACATGGTCCTAGAGTTAGGACTATGTTATTTCTAACTCTGTTTTGGAATTGGTACTAAAAACGATTAAATAACTTGGACTTCTTGAAAAAATTGTTAAGTAGTTGTTTAGGTTAGCACTTATTGGAAACAACAAGTGCGAACAACCCATCTTAAGGGTTGTTAGCAACCAGTGGTTAGCTAGTAGTGTCATAGCTAATCTCGGTATGAAGTCATTCATGTTTTGTCCGTCATTAGGTCACCGTTTCTATTTTCAGCTAAAAAAAAAAGACAAGCGGGATACTTTAGAGCTTACATAGCTGAGTATTGCCAGTCCAAACCCATGTATTAACGCAACATGGCTGGAACTGAAGAAATCCTTCCCTTTGTACTTCACAAGTGTCTCAAACATAGAATTTGCCAAGTTGAAAGCACTCACCTTCACATTAATGGCTCCTACTAAAACCTTGCTTTACTTTTGCTGTGGAGCGTCTCATGCTAATAGAAAGTGGTCAGCATTTTGTGAGACAGACTTTGACCCGAAATAATGTGGCACAGTTTGAGGAAAAAATGCAGCGATGTGTGATCTGGAAGATAATTTTATGCTTCTATGCTAAACAAATACCATTTATATATGGTATGGATTTCTTTCATATTTTGTGTCTAATTGGTGATTAAAATGATTAACCAGTGAGGCTGCTAACTGGCTAAAGCTAGGTTTCTGAGCATACCAGCCTCAGAAAAAGTCTGAAAACTTAAATTCCCCCAAAGTTGAACTTCCAAATTGGAAAGCTGGAGGTACTTTGAACATAAGAAGTTGTAAAAGTTGCAGAGATTTTTATCTGCACATCTGGCCGCTTGTTTCTCCAAAACAGTGGCCCACGTAGTTTTGTTAGATTTTAGAAAATAGAGAGATTCGCAATGTTATTGCTTTGTGATTCAAAAAGTACATGGCACTGAATGATAAAATCCAATCGATTTTCTGAGTGGGAAGTACAGTACAACTTGGGTATGACACTATTCCCTGATTCATTCTCCAAGGCAAATTGACTGCAGCACAATCTGATGGCATTTTATGCCGAGTAGATCATAACACTTAATACCGTTGCATCTTTCGTGTTGACTTTTTCTTTCGAAATGGCAGCGTAGTTTGGAAAATGTGGGACTTTTTCAAAAGGAATCACATTAAAACAAAATATACTCAAACTGAGAAGTTTTTTATATATATATATACATTTAATTTTACTAGTGTCTTTTAATGAACTTTGTTTAGGTAGTTCATTTACATAATTTCCTTCAAGCTTCTGTGTACCCAGTCCTATACAGCTACATAGAGGTAGCCTGTATTGCTCCCTGTTGCTATTATTGGAACAATAGGAAAGCTGATCCTACAGAGCTCTGGAGAGAATGTTAAAATGTGGTCCATTAGGATTTGTTCAGCATTTCACTTTCATCGTGACGCATCACTTTGAAGCCTTTCTTTCAGTTGTAAATCTCCTTTTATTGTATCCTCCAAAGGTACCTTATATACAAGTTGAGCATTATGTGAGAAAACGATACAGAGATCAAAAGTTAGTCGCGTGTCCTTTGTGGATGTGGATCCATGCGTTCTTTTTAAGCTTGGGGAATATATTTCCACCTGCGTCGGCTGCTCAAACCGTTATCTGTAATTAGTTTGGAATTTTTTGTCTTGTATTTTAAATTATAATAAAAAAACCAGCAGTGGAGGCTTGGATTTTGCAGATTTTAGGATGTAAAGACTGGAAATTACACCTTAGCTGTACTGTTTTGCCTGGAGAAACCTCAAGAATCTGGGGTTGGAAAGTGAGGATGGCCTCGCCAGCCTTCTGATTGAGAGGGACTCTCTGCGGACTCAAAGTGGGTGTTTCTACAGAGCAAGCACTGATTAGTTACTTCCAGCAGCAGAAATCTTTCAGGAACTTACTGAAATCATCTACAGTGACTGCTTTAAAGAGTTGAACAAATAAAAAGCCAGTCAAGGGTACAATTTCTTTGTCCCAAGGCTAGCTTAGCAAGTTTTTAAAAATGTTTTTTTGTTTTATCTTTAACTAAAATCAGTTTCGCACCATCTCAGTAACCAATATGGCTTTTGTTTTTAATGTAATCCCAAGGTAGCAACATTTAGCCCTCCCTACTTATAATCATCTCTAAAAATTTGCTACAGTTGACTATTAAAGGGGCAGTATCACGTTTTCCAGCCACATAGTGGCATTTTATACTATATTCAAGTAACTATTACTTTCAGTTGTTGTAAAAATGCTATAGTTACTTTCTGAGTTAACGCCTTGAAATTGGACCTCTGTCTATAAAGTCTTGCTAACAGTGCTAAGGGAATAACATGGTGTATAACTGTTAATTTTACATAATACTGCCCCTTTTAGACGGTATGATTTATGTTGATGCTCTTATTTGAAATGCAACCGGATGTACTCTACCAAGGGAGGTGAAGTTATGGATATGTCGCTAATGACAACTCACGCGATCTGGCTGCCGTTACATTAAACAAAGTTCTCAATAGGTCTTACAACAGCAAACTCGTGAAACTAAAGTAATAAAGGAAAGCCCGATGGCAGAGAAGTAAGCTAGCAATATTTGAAAACTAAATCTTGACGTTCATCAGTCCGATCATTTGTGGTCCTTGAGGAACGCCAACTCGCCTCTTTTCCTCCTGAGCGACAGTTTCCACAAAAGTTTAAACAATCAGCTCTGCCCAAAACTTTCTCCTCTGGAGTTGGTGAAGGATACTCTGCGATGACCGCTGGAGCACTGCTGTTTGACTCTCGCACCGCTTTAATCGCTCCACAGAGAGACCATGACATCTTTGTACATTAAGCAGGAACGATGGTGAGGACAAATGATTTTTCCTCCTAGTCTGGAGTCTCCAGAACAGTCCTGGGCTGCTTTTAGCTAATTCTCACTCTATCCATCTCTGAAGTGAATAGAGTTAATTAGCAGTAAGTTAATTTGATTTGGAACACTCTTTCTTCCCTCCTCACAGTTAATAGGAAGCAGCATTCATCAACTGTGCTTTGCTGAAGGTATTGACTTCAAAGAGAAACCCTAGATTTTTATTTAGGTTTTTTAATGACCCAAAGACGTTCTTTTGCACTACTTCCAGTTCTATATTTTAGGATCTTTCTGAAAGGCTATAAAGAGTATTTCATTACTTTATTTAACAGGGTGGACAAGAAGTATTATTTGTCAGAATGGTGGAAAAAGTGTGTCTTCCTAGCTGGGTTTATAATATTGCCAGATACCCAAAGTTTATCATGCAGCCTGAGCTTTTACCTCAAATTCTTGCCTGCACTTCAAAGGCGTCCTTTTGTTCGACTGGGAACGATGTGCTCACTTTCCGTGCCAACCACACCTGCGTGCTCGCACAAAAGGGTCCAGAAGCAGTAAAACATGAATTACCATGCGTTGAAAGACACAGAGCCAGCCAGTTCTAGTTCTCTTTTTATCTTGAAAACGGCAAAAAAAAAAAGTGGGCTGAATGTTTGACTCATGTCGACGGCAATTAGCGCGCCGGTGTATCCGGGGAGGTGTGGCGTCGGAGGAGATCGGGTGTGGGAGGAAAAGAGGAGAAAAGACAGAAGAAAACAACACTACGTCGAGTTATTTATTTATATAAATATTTTTTGAAACTCTGTTCCTCTGCTGGGTTTTTCAACAAACGCGCTTGTCAGGAACGGCGGTTGTTTTACATGAAAAACACGAGGCCGCATGGTGCGATCAGAGGCTGGCAACGGTTTAACACACTCCACTTCCCAGGCTGTTGCTTTCCCTCTCTCTTTCGCTCCCTCTCCGCCTCGCCGTGTGTCCCTCGCCCACTTTACGCCGTGTACTTTTTTTTGCTTGACTGATGTGTTCCCGTGAGTGAGAATAAAGAAGCAAAGAAGCGACAAATTCAATTACTCTTTGGAGTGCCGCTCGCGAGAGAACGAGTGAAGTCAGGTGAGTTTAGGCTCGGATGTAAAAGGAAAGCACTAAAAAGGCATGACACTCTGACAGAAGGAAATGTAGGCTTCAGTACAGACTGGTCTGCTGTTAGTGTGGGGTTTAATAACCTGGGCAAAGGTTCAGATTTGAATTGGCAATTAAAAGCCTTCCTTCATGCACTTCTCTAAAAGAAATACTTTCTTTTTCACCTTAGATCAAATACCAATAGATACATAGAAATTACAAAATAAAAAAAAAAAACCCACTCCATTCTAAAGGGTTCCACACACTAGAGCGCTCTACCTCTATTAATTTCCTATGGGACTTGTGCAATGAAGCGACGATCGCTTACGCTCCTTCAGCCACGCGACTGGTGAAATTCCTGCACGTAAAGTTTTGTTGCGTCTTCGTGTCTGATGGGACGGATCGCCCCTATGGATGCCAGTCAGTGTGCCCACCCTGAGGCCAGCATGTGGGAGTCATCAGAATATTACCAGCGAGTGCCTAAGTTGTACAATAAAATAGATGGAGAACCGTCCTCGCACCCTAGTGACGCGTTTATACCCCAAGGCCCGGCGTGAATGATGGAGCGACGGCCACCTCCCCCATAAACATAATTTATGATGGTTTTTCCAAATCGGTCTGTCTGTTTAGATTCTTAGAAAAGTACTGCAAAATTACTGAAAAGTTATCAAGAGGAGGAGAAAATGATTTTTATTGGTGGAATTGTTAACCTTGCATTGCATGAACCCAGCTCAGTCTTTTTCTTTGGAACTTTGAAGTTGTCACTAATGTCAATGTCAGTGTTGATGTATTTTTTTCTTTTTAGTTTTATGGTTGTTTTTTTTTTCATTTTAGATTAAAACATGAGAAATTTTTGGACCAAAACCAAACATTTGTCGAAAAATTCTTTAGGATTGTATTTTGGTTGAGGACCAAATTCCTTTTGATGTTCATTGTTATCATTTTTCTTGAAAAAGTTAACTAAATTATTGGCACACAAAGCTTTATATTATGCCAGTACCTGTTGGTGATTCATAAAGACCAAACTAGATAAGGTTATTGAGAAAAATGTATCAAGTTTGTGATTTACTATCTTAGTGTCTCAAAGGCAGATAAACTTAGTTTGACCCATCTTTTTGTTCCTTACTAAATAAAAGAAACAAAACAAGTTTCAAGTGAAAGTCCATGTACGCAGAAGGAAAATATAAAAGCACAAAACTTTATCTGACCAAACTGTACCAACTGAATCTTTCAAACCATAATTTATGCCTCAGATGTCCATTATTGATCGGCATTATCAGTATAATGACATTTAAAGGCAGAAAACATTTAAAGTGGCTTTATGAGTGGGATTCAGTAGGGATACCCTGTACTTGCTGGGGCGACTGTCTCTTGGCCAGCTGGATAATGCTGCTGCAGGAATGAGAGAATGGAGCTCAAGGGATCTCTGCTTATACGCCACTGTCAGGCAATTCAATATGGGTGGTATTAACTGAAGTATAGGACATGGTGCGCCAGTATATTCTCTCTAAAATAATCAAACTACCTGAAAGTCACCTTTAGAGTTGGAGGAACTTAGACACTGCAGGATATTTGGACTTTTAAGATAAAATTAGGATTTGTAAAATGCATCTATGACTCATTACACCCATTATTTTCTCAAGTGAACTCGCATCCAATGGAAAAACCTCTAAGCAATATTCCCCCAAAAATCAGCTGATGTTTTAGATTCAGGTCTTTGTTCACCTCCCAGTGGTCAACCACTGTTGCAGCAAGTCGCAACAAAAACAACATACCAAGGATTATTTAGCCAACAGGCGTGGCACTAGATTCACCTGCTTCAACCAGTGGACATTTAAAAACACAACTTGTCGATCAAATGTATAAAAGCGCTGTTGTAACTGAAAATGTGAACAATAATTAAAAATGCTGTGGTCTCTTTGGGAGCTTGGATGAGCAGAAGCTCAATGCAAACACTCCCTTAAACTGGAATTCTCCCTGGGAAAGTCAGACTTCACAGAGAAACCGTATGTTTGGTATCCAGTATGGCTGTGCGCCTACAGACTGAAGTAAACGTCAGTATGACCTTTTCATTAGCATGTCTAATGGTTTGTATGTGCTGTAAAAATATTTACCTTTTGTGTTTGAATACTTAAAATGGAAAGAAGTATATCACCGGCGTTCATTGCTAATTGCAGGCGGTGCCGACAGGACATTGGGTTGGTGTTTACCAGGCTAGAACTTTATCTACTCAGTTTTCAGCTTTGTGCTGTGCTTTTTTTCCAAGACAAAAAAAAAATCACCCCGTCTCATCTCAGGCGGACTGTAGCAACGTTTTTCAAACTGCGACGGCTTTAGTAGCAGAGAGGGGTTCTTTTCAGAATGAGAAAATGATATTTACTCCCTCGTCACTGTGGCCAAGTCAGTTGGTTTGCTTTTTCTTTTGGTCAGAAGGAGCAGAGGAAGTGTCTGAAGGAGCATCAGACACTTCGTGATAACGTGAGTAAACACAGGCAGTGCATCATGTAGGTAATGAGATTCTCCACTCTGTTTAAATCCAGCGCCCCTCAGCACCACAAGAGGACAAACAAACCCCCCCTTTTCTTAAAGTTGTCTTTCTGGGAGGAAACTAACCGACGTTCACTTGTGCATAGACGTACTTCAACACTCTGCGTGTTTGAGTTCCCCACCCGTCATGCGTTTCTCCCTCTCTCCCCTCTGTGAATCGGGGCAGCCTGTTTGTATGCAAATGCATTATTTGGAAGAACCCCCTGCCCATACGCCGCGCGCACACAGGCAGAATCCCGAAGAGATTCGCCGCTGCTGCGGTGGAGTAAACAACACTCCAGCAGGGCAACAGAAGCAGAGAGAGGAAAGCTTGTTTGCCCTTTTTTGTCAGTCTGTGTGTATTCAGTAACAGGCCCAACTTGTTCCTTCCTTTTCTCTTCTGGTAATCCCTTTCTCATTATCATCCTTTCTTTTCGTTTGCCTCGGAAAAACGGCTTAGTGCCAAAAAGCTGCGCCAAAACACAAGCTGATTTCCGGAGTGTAGCATCTCTTCTTTTTTGGGTTTGGGAGAGGTTTGTAGAGCTGCTGTTCAGCGGATATCCGTGTTTCTCTGTGGGATTATTTGCAGGTCATTGTTGGACATGGCCAAGACACACTTTACTCAATTAAGTTGAGAAAAAGAAAAGGATAGACTATTTTACCATCCAATGCAACAAATTAAGATCAAATACTCCTGCACTTAAACTACAAAATCTTCACCAGCATATAAAATATTACCTGTTATGCCACAAAAAAATTGCAGTTCAGTATGACTTTTACAATACCCGACTTTCTCAATACCAGAGTATTTTCTTGGAAGTACATACTTGGCAACTGTAGTTTAAAGTTTGTTCTTGTTAAGGAGGCAAGAACGATGGATCTGCAAGTGGAGCAGACCGTACTTGATGTCACCGCTCACCTAAGATCCTTCCTGGAGTTTCAAGAACTTCTCCTGTTTTACTTAAGAATGTCATTATTTTCTCATTTATTAGAGATAGTGAGCGTTTTCACTCCTGATGCTCCAGTAGACTCGGTCCAACTGGGCACCAAAATTGCAACATTTGCTACATTTTCAGCTGGAGCAATTCACTTTAACCCTGCACTTTGCCAATAGATCCAAACTCTTTGAAAAGCCTGTTCCCAGCCTCACCTGTGGGGGCGCTGAAATAGGAACCACTGAAGGAAACGACACAAAACCTGCAGACACTGAGCGCAACTTCCTCTTTCACAAAATGTAAATAAAAATGGAGTGGAGTTTTAGCGGTTGTAGGATGACTCTTTTGTCCTTGGCAAGAAACCACGAGTCATTTTTTCCTCTAGCACAAGACTTGTGCATTTTTTGGGGTGGTTTTGACCCAGAATGCCCTGCGCTATAGTTGGCTTCCTGCTTTTTCCATGTGAGGAAGCTGAAGTTTGGCTGTTACTGGACATCATGCACAACTATAATCCCACATATGTCCCCTAAGTGGTTTTAGCAAAGGCTCCAGAAGACGCTAGATGGTCAACTCACTGGTCAAAAGGAATGGACTTAGACTCATGTTGCAGATGGCCATAATGGCAGACAGGCAAAGAAGACATAAAATGTCTTCTTTGGAGAAACCACCTGAAATATTAGCTGTACTAAGCTGGTTTTTTGATCTGGTTGTTGAATCATTTTAAGGTTTTCCCGTAAGATATCTCTTTCTTTGGGGAAAAGACTGACTTTGATGCTTATGCATCTATTGCTTAGCTTACAAGCTAAGCCATAAATATTTGAAAAGGGTTTCTTTTCAAGCAAAAGCTGACGAAGCTTATTGTAAATGACACCATGAACAGGAGATTCAGACTCTCAGGGACACATTGTTGTTTCTGTCCCCGCAAAACGGCTCACTTTCAGGAACATCAGAGCAGTTCTGGTGGGCAGTGAATAACAAGTATTCTCTATCAAAACATGAAACTGCGTCTCTCTTCAGTGTCCGTCTGGATCTGGGTGGTTCCTTTTTTTGTTTTCTCTTTTATTTTCTTTTTTTTTTGTCTTGCTGTGTGCCTGTCCCTGTAAGTCCCATTCCAGTAGTCCACAGAAAGAAGACATTCTTCTCTGCAGTGTTACAGCCTTGTTAAACCCATTCCCCTCTGTTAAACCTCGCCTTTCTCTTGGCCCCCTTTTTCCCAGCGCCTCCGTTTCGCCGGCCAAGTGAAAGGCAGTCGGTCCGATGCCATTCACAGGCAAAAGAACACAATGCCTGATTGGTGTCAATTAGCTAAAAGCTTCAGAGACCGCTTTTGATTGAATACGTTTGCATACATTATCTCTTCCTTAGTCCGCCCGCTAATCCGGGTGATTGATTGGCACATGGACGAGATAAAAATGAGCATTTTTCCCTACCCTTTCTTTCCCTCAAGCCTTTTTACTGGAGCTGGAGTCCGATACGGCGACCAGTTGCCAGGAAGCTGCTTTCATTTCCCCGTCAGCCCCTGTACTCTTCCACGTTGTTTTGACACACCGGGGCGAGAAGCTTGTGTGTGCCGCCAAAATAAAGAGTGTCACAGCTTCGGTTACTGTCTCTTTCCACGTCTGTCGCAATCGAAGCCGTGACCTCGTTCTCATTAGCGACACTTCCGTCGCCGAGCGTCAAGGCAAGCGGTTCGTGAACTGGTCTTGAATGGATGTGGTTTTTTTTTTTTTTTTTTTTTTTTTTCTGCCTCTGGAAAAACAAGCACTTCCACAAAACGGAGGCCCATGTGTAAACATGGAAATTTATGCGACGAGGTTCGTCAGCGAGATTCCTTGATGGTCTCTTAACTTAATGAAGCTGAGCAGTGGTCTCACGACGTGGCAGACCTTGGAGAAGCGCAGCCGGCCGGAACGTTTTAAATGCCAGTTTTTCCCTTTTTAATGAATAAGTTGTAGTTTGACGGTGACGACGTCGTTGTCGAGTCAAAGGTTTGGCAACAAGCATCTTGTTAGATAATAAAAATGGCTTAACTAGAGAGAACATCCAACAGATTTAACTGCCTAACGAGCTCTCTTGTGTCGGAATGCTCAAATCAAAACCACTCCCTTAGAAACAGGCTAGTTAATGATCCTGATCCGGCATCAGAACCGCACCGTCGTCCTTGTTGTTCAATCATTCTCTTTATGCCTGAAATCGCGTTGCAATATGCATGTTTCTAGCCATAGGAGGAAGACAGGATGAGAAAGAAAATCATCATACCTGCTGCAGGGTAAAGAGAAGATAAAATAGCCAAATGAAGGAGGATGAAAAGGTTCTTTTTTCTTTCCAACAGTTTCCCTTCAAAAGAGCGGATTATCTCTTGGAAGCTATCTCTGCCTTCAAGGCCCATTTCTACCTTCAGCAAGTTTTCTTTAGGGGTAATTCGCTTATATTCCCCGCTGGCCTCATCTGATTTTCTACTTTGCCACACACACACACACAAAAATCCCCGCCCGCAGCCGAGATTCGTCTTGAAGGCGACCCTCGTCTGAACTCCCACCGCGCTCCTCACCCGTGACCCCCGCCAGAACTCCCAACCGTTAAACACGGCATTATTATTATCGGGGCCCGTGCCGCGGGGAGAGGGAAAGGGGAGAAATGTAGAGTGGGAAAATGAGTGAAGTACCTTGGGGAATGTTGGAGGACCTGATTATGTGGGAGAAGCTTACTGTGTGAAATGCTGATTGGCTTCAATTAGCCTGCTGGCACCTGCGGAACATGTGTTTCCCAGCGGGGGGTTTGGGGAGGGAGGAGTCCACTTCCAACACCACCATGGCGAGTCCTTAGCCTGTCTGGCAGAGGAGCTCATCATCAAATGAATGGGAACGGGCTTTAGTACAGAAAAAGGATCAAAGCCAAGTTTAAATCTGTCTTAATAGTGGGGATAAAAACGAGGTGTCATGATGCTGAAACTTTGATGGCCTACCAAGAAATAAACTCTCTACTTGAAAATATTTTGATAAACATTTTTCTTTTTTTAAGCAGAAAGATTCTATCAAACTGAGAACAGAAAATTATAATCTGTGATGGTATAACAATATTCTTATGGTCTTAATTAATGTAAAAGCTAGCTACTCTATTCCTTGCGGTTCTGCTATAGGATTGAGTGATTTTATTATTATTTTTTTTTCAAGCACTCGTCAAATAATTAAATTAACGCTTGGAAACAGTAATTGATACAAGCTAGGTCCAACAACAACTCAATTCCTTCCTGAGTCTTATTCTAATCAAAGTGTATGTCATTTATTTATTTATTTTTTAACATTAAGTTATGCGTTGTCACAAGTATGGGAACATTTTTTACTAATGTTTAAAAATAAACTTCTAGTTGCTGGTTTTCCAAATACATCAACCATAGTATTCATAAACGGGTCCATGTACCAGCCAGGTGTTATTAGCATAGTCGCTAATTGCAGTATTTGCTAAGTTGTAGTTTAGACATAAATGATTAGCAGTTTAGCTAACTTTCTTCTTATGCTATTCACAAACCCACGGACTTGCCTAGCAACATACCTCAACAGAGAATGTTCATTTATGCCAAGTGACGTGTTTAATAGTTCAGGAGCCTTACGAACCTTTAACTGTGTCAATCTTTAAAATCCTTCGCCAAGTCTGTCATGCTAGTCAACTTTTCATCCACGTCTGCGTCGTAGCTTTAGGGAAACATTGACGCCCTTTGTCTTTTCCCGACGAAACACTTCTGTCTATTCTTGATCTCTAATCTTCCAGCTCAAGCTCACGGCAGAGACTGCCAATCATCATAATTTAGGCGAGGTTCTAGAAGGGAGAGGCGAGGGCTGGTGTCTGCTCCACTGCTGTCTGAACTTTTGCGCCAACTTGGGAAGACCTACATCTAACAAAATTGCATCAGTTCTATCAAAATATTGATTGTCTTGGCGTTGGCAAGAAGTGGGAGGTAGGCCGCAGACTTCTCTGCAGTTGGACGGAAACCTGAACAGGGCAGACAAACGGTTGACGAAATCCAGAGATATAAAAAAAACGGGCAAAGTTAATAACATTTACATGCAGATGGATTTCTCTCGAGCCCAAACGAAGGGTATAACAAATAAGCGAGCGGCGCGTTGCTCCCGCTGGAAAGACTCAAACATTTAGCTGCTCCCCTCCCTCCCATCACTGCCTCCCCTCGCGCTCCTCTATTTTTCTTCAGCTCCGGCCCATTGTAAAAGACGTCTTCCGCTTGCTTTTTCAATTTGAGACACAACTCGCCGGGTGAGATAGAGCCTCCATGTCGGGGTACAAATCATCCCAGTGTGTCAGAGAAATTGAATTTCCCATGAATACGTGATTGGCTGGGATGTGCCCCTCAGCATGCGCGGCGGCTAATCCTCCGCGGTGCCATTGTGCGAGAGAGAGAGAGAGAGCGAGCGCAGGAAGCCGGTGCGGGGGCCGTGACAGCTGCACACACACACACACACACACACACCCCCACAGTGGGAAGACACACCTATGCGATGACATGCTCCTGAGGAACAAAACCCCAAAGTGTCACAATCACACACTCGCAGCGGGTCGCCGGCAGCTGCCTGTTTGTGTGTGCGACTTCAGAGCATGCTGGGCGCACATGTCGCCGCGATTACAACCCGCTGGGTGTGTGCAGGCGCAAGGGCGTGTGTCGGCCGGCCCCCTCATGCTGCTGCTGCCCTCTCTTCACAGTCGCATTTACAGACCACTTGTTGGGTCCCTGCAGTGCGCCGCAGCACAACTCTAGTATCATGCCTGTCATCGAGCCCCGTGGTAAGAGCCTCTTGAATTCGGGCCCTCCTGTCATTTACACAAAGAACACCATCTACTCCCCTTGTAGTGCATGCTGTACCGCATCAGGCAGAGATAATTTTCTCATGTATTTCAGGAACCTGCAACGGCAGAATATCCGGGCAAACTAAAGCAAATGTGTTTGCTTTAGCAAATGTGTTTGCTTTAGTTTAACATAAACAATAGCATTATAATAGTTTTGAGTTTTTTCATTATGGATTAGTTTTATTGAATTAGATGTTTTTTTTGTGTGTAATTCAGTTTTTTTATTGGTGTGTTTGCTAGGTTTTATTAGTTAAATATTGTGTAGTTTTTTCAGAATTCAAAAAGGTCAAGATATTGTATGGTGATTATGCATACATCGATTGGGTAATAAATACTCGACAACAGATGCCATTTTCAAACGATGGATTCAATTATTGTCGAACAACCAGCTGACTCTGGTGTTTTCTCCCAACTTTTTATGTCGCCATTTTGTGGATCAGAATAAGTGTGGCCCATTTGCCAAAGCCTGACTTAAACTGCTTGTGTGGGGGGAAAAAAAACTAAATTTCACAGCAGTTTGAAAAACTAATGAATGGATTCATATATGTGAAAACGGAGGAAGTTTGTTTGAGTTGGCTTTAAAAACGCACCATATAATTCTAGTGTACTTTTCCCCATTAATTACCGTTTTTATTTCAGTTAACAAAAATGCCCTTTCAATTTTTGTTACTTCGTTAGTATAAGTTAACTATAGTAGGCTTGATACACAAATACTTTTGATTGGATATACGTATACAGACCATGATCTTTTTGTAAGAGACTCACCTTCCATTGATGGAGGCCCGTGTCAATATTCTTGGGTTTTATTTGCGATACTGAAGACATGAAAATATTTGTAACATTTGGTAAACAAAAATGTGGATTGACATTTTAATACATATTGTGGTCATTTCCAATATGAAACTGCTACATTGATTTACATCACTGTTCCATGTTTTCTCCATTTGTGGGTTGGTTGTGGTTTGCTGGACTTCCAGAGCCTTGTCTTTGTAACTCTTGTCTCCTCATCCAGTTAGGGAAATTCTCTTGTTCCTTGCATAATGGATGCTGTTGTGAGGTATTTCAGCCTACTTCCTGCTGTCAGACAGGTTCTGTTTGAATGCTTTCTTGATTCTACAGATCAGGTAGTTACCAGGCCTGGGTGTGGCTAGCTTCTTTTGAATCGTTATACAAAATCAGCAATAGTTACTGCATGTTTCTGTTTGAGGAGCCAATACTTTCTAACTGTACTGTCCAGAGATCCACTCTGTATTTCCAGCATTCACTTTGTGTTCGCAACCTGCCTGTAGGACTTCACCATCAGTATTAGCCAACTTTCTAGGGGTCTCCCATCATTTCTACTAAGTGAGGGAGAACCTCCACCGAGAGGAAACTTGATCTGGCTGCACAGGGAGATCGGATGAATAGGTTTGAAGGAACTTGTGTTGCGTTTGTGTGTGTCCTCTGGTTAGGGGTAATTGAGCTTGATTGGATGAGTGGACAGTCTGCGGAAACGATCCAGAGCTCCGGAACGCCGTGTTTGCAAGAAGCTGCCAAAGCCAGATATGTTGAAACGAACTTGCCTTCGCAAATCCCACATAATATCCTATCATTATCATTCCACAGGCTTTTAAAAGCTTATTAGCAGAAAATATGCTTTTGTTTTGTCTCTGCTCCGAAACTTCCAGCACTTCCTGTCCTCTTGATCCGACATGTAATCTGCTCCTTTTCTCCCCACATACTTTCCTCTTTCTTTGACCTTGTTGCCTGTGCCAAACAGGACAATGGCGTGTAACCTGGCACTTCTGGAACACCAAAGAAGAGACTGAGATTTTTAGCTGTGCCCAGACAGAGGAGAAGAAGGGTTGCTAATCTGATAATGGCTCCAGGGCAGAATGACTCTTCCTGGGCTGCATTGTGGCTTCACACAGTCATCTATCAGCCCCGGAGTCTCCTGTAATTACATATTCTTCCTGTAGATACAGCCAAGGAGAGGAGGCACAGAAGGCCGGTCAGCACATTGAGACGAGGGATGATTGGAAAAAAAAGAATCAAGTTTTTTTTTTTTTTTTTAAAGACGCTGAAATGAGTGAGGAGAAGAATATAGAGGCAGACAGAAAGAGGGTGAGGTTGGTAGTGTGAGTAACCGGCTCTTTGTGTCATGTAGAGATAAGGACAGGGTGGTAGGTATTACTTGATGCTTGATTTTCCTTTTGATTTGGAGCTATTGTATGTGTTTACAGCAGTCATTCCTCATTTCTCCTAGGATTATGTCACAAAAACAAACTTTAATGTATTTTATAAGGAAGTGGTGAGGTATACCAACACAAGTGGTGCCTAATTGCGAAGATGAGCCAACTGTAATCGAAGTGAAAGGTGATCCTGAAGGTTTCTGGAGACACTTTTGCCCCGTCAGATCAGATGAAGCGTCTGAACATCAAATTTCAAGGCCTGCCACAGATTCTTAACTCGACTTAATCCGTTTCATCGTAGTTGAAGCGGTTTGGTGTGATTGTTCTGCTTGTAGCCTGATTGTCCCGATTGCAGCCTCCAACTGGTTTTCTGCTTTAACGCTGTGCTCTCTTTTGATCGCAAGTTCTGAGTTTCCAAGTTAGGGACGCAGCATAACGCCCCAAGAGGAGGGAATTTTGACTCGGTTTCAGGTTGTAGAGGAATCCAAAGTTAGGTATCCAGGTTAGCTTCACACTAATTAAACTGTAGTGAGGTTTAATTAGCGTTAAACTAAGACGTTTAATATGCGTTAAACGTATAAAACGTTTAAACGTTAAACATATAAAACGTCTGATTACTCCTCCACATTTTTGCGCTGTCCCTTACAAACAGCACTTTGGAGGACTTGTGGCTTTCTTTTAAAGAAGTTCTCTTTACCATTTCTTTGCTGACATTCTCTAACAAACCTCTGAGGCCTTTTTATCAATTAGGTGACTTCTGCTTACGAATATCAGAGAGTACAATTCTTGAATGTCTGCAGAAGTTAATCTTGGAGTAAAATTGTGACGATGTTTCCCTTAAATTACATAGTAGAATCATGGTTTGCTCATCTCGTGATGAATCACTGCGTCTCTGGCCAGCTGGACTGCCAGCAGCCATGACCTGCTGACGTCGGCATCAAAATCGGAGTGGTCTTTGGGTTAACGTTGCCGTCTAGGTTTATGGTGCCGTGTGCAAAGAGAGGCGAGTCACGGCTTGTGTTCCGACCGCTCAGAATACCCAGCTGTCTGCTTCCCTTTCTTTGATGCTCATCGTTATCCGCAAATAGCAACAGTTTTCTCCCCTGTCTGTCTGGCGCTTGTTTCCTGTGCTGACTTCCTTAGTTTGTTTTTGGAGAGTTAATAATCGGCATGATGCCGCAGGGTGCCGTCTACCTCAACAGGATCGGGTTTTATTTCATCATACAGAGAAAGACGAGTTGGGAAAACGGTGAGCAATCCGTCGCTTCAGATGACTTAAATCCAGCCAAACCGGACGAACGAAAACCGGATCTGACTACGTTCACAGGTGTCTCTGTCTAATTTCAGCCGACAGTCCCAGAGTTGCAGCACTTTGCAAGTGTAATATAATCACATTCTAACCACTGTTGGTATGACGTGATGTAGCGACACTTCACATCACTGTAAGGCAGGAGAAAAAGGCTCCACTTTCTTTGCTCTGTAGGAAATCCTTCCAGATTGTTCAGTTTGTGCGGTGTGACCCACCGCTCAACCGTTTTTGTAACTGAATTTTTGAAACTCTGTACAAAAATTCAAAGGTGCATGTCCAGGAGTTGTGATTGTGCACGAGTCCAACGGGACTGTTTGGTACTCATCAAACTCCCATAATAAACTTTTTTTTTTTTTTTTAGGGTTGTAATTTTGTTTCTGTGCAAATTTAGACTTTTTTTTGTGTGTAAATTTGTTTAATTTAATATTTGACCTAAAGCTGTCTCAGTGCTGGCCTCCTCCTGTCGAACGGCGCTGAAGCAGTTGAATTTTCCCTGTTGATTGGAGTGACCCAGCTTGGTACAACTTCTTCATGGCCCAGCGTTTGGGTATAAAACCATGTCACTCGGGCACACGGCGCCACCAGGTGGCAGTACAGGAGTTGGAATGCCAAGCAGAGCGTAACCGCGACAATCGTCGATCGTGGCGTTACTCAAGTCATGACCATAAGTCTACAACAACACAGAAAAAGTCATTCGATTTATTACTAGTTGGGGGTTTTAAAATAATAGTAAAAATCTGTTGCTAGAGGTTCAGAAAAGTTGACAAATACAGCGACAAAGTGGATGAGTTGACAACTGAGGCTTATCCCATCTGCTCATCCCCAGACTGCTGAACCGAATTCAGATAAGTTCCTGATTCTACCAAATGTAAAATTTGGTTGAATTTTTCAAAACCATTAGCTGTACATGGTTACATCAGTGTCATTTCTTGGTCTTTTGTTTTGAATAAATTTGCAAAACACTATAAATGTCATAATGTGCATCAGTGTGTGGAATTTTGAGGAACGGCATTAAATTAAAAACAATTTACAACAAGGCCGTAAAATAAAATGTGAAAAAAAGTGAAGCTCTGTGCAAACTTTCCGAATGACGGACTGTGGGAACGGTTCCCGCGGTAACAATGACTCTTAACATCAGTTAAAAAGAGCAACAGCTCTGTTTGGGAGGAAAGTTTTCCCCGCTATATGACGGGTTATAGGACACCGTGACTGATTGTGCTCCCCCAGACCTCCCCTCCTTCCCTCTGAGTCCCAGACTCGTCGGGGAGGAAGTCATTTAATTGAATTGTGCTGGCTCGCTGCGACCCTCATCTGCTCGGGGCTTCCTCCGCTCTGTTTGTGCCTTCCATGAGAAACGCTTTCAGTCCTGTAGCGCCGCTCCAATTTCCAGCTCTGCTGTACAGCTATAGCGTTTTTTTTTTTGCCTTTTTTTTTTCCGTTTCTTTCCCAGCGTGGGCCATTCTGCAAAGCTTTGTGACCCTTAAATGGCTGCTCATTCCGGGGCAGACTGAGTGGCCTTTGTGGAGGCACTCACAGGGGTCAGATTGAGCCCGACAGGCTGCAGAACCGAATACAGCAGAGCTGGAAGAGAATATGACGGAAAAGAACACCGATATAAAGAATTCAGGTTTATATCTTTTTAAGCAGAGCCTTCAGAAGGTTTTACTAACACGTAACTGTATGATTGCGAAAGGGGGAAAAAAAAGCAAATATTGTCCTATTTGTTTCTGGCACTCATTCAGTCTACTCCAGCCTCATTAAACAATTCAATCTGAGCTGCGCTTTTGTTTGGAGCTGAGGAGAATATTTGCAGATGGACAAAAAGAATTGAAGACGATCCGGCGAGCAGCTGTGGGGGTTTTACGTGATGTCATCTCAGGGCTTTGTGAGTCAGGGTGGAGCGGAGACACCGGGCTGCGAGCCGGGGGATAGAAAACCGCTTTGTGCCCCTCGCCTCATCCAGGTGCGCGGTTTGAATCATCTCGGCTGCAGGGAGAAAGAAGGAAAAAAAAAAAAAAAAAAGACGCCCTGTTCCTCCTTGATGTCGTCTGAAGGAGAAGTATGGCAGCGTGCGAAATCCATTCCTGTGGCTAACGGCGCACTGCGGCCTTAAAGGAAAACATCAAAGAGTTGAATAACATTTTTTTTTTATTTTTTTATTTCTTCCTTTTTGTTTGGACCTTCATTCCTTCAGAGTCCTCAGACCTTTTTTTAATTTTTTTCCTCTTTGCGGAGAGAAGAACAGAGACGGTTCCCCTCGGCATTGTTCCGAACCTGTAGCTGGGTGACACGGCGCTGATCAAAGCCGTGCGCTGCCCCGGCTGCCTCAGAGCGACGCGGGCCGGACCGGGTTGGGGAAAAAAAGCAGCTACTCTCGCTGTGCTGTCCGGGGGAGAAAGCTCCAACGATGTCTTTGACATTTCCTCTCTGGAAGCCGGTGTGGTGCGGTGAATAGAAATGGACTGGATCGGTTCAGAGACTGTGTGAACAAATGCAGAGCAGTTGGCTTAGTTTTCTTTCTTTAAATGTGTTTCAAAGCAAACTTGGTTTTAAACTGGTACGTGATGAAAAATATGGAAGAACATAGCTCTACTATGCTCAGTAGAGCTGCAAACTAGAGCAGGAAACTATTAGACAAACCAACCTCTTTCTTGAAACCAGATTTACATCAGGTGAATCACTTACAGCCCAGGTAATCCACACTGATTAGTTCATTAGTGGATGTTTGGGTAGTAAAGTGGAACCACTTTATTACATAAAGTATTGAGCGCATTAGGTAAAGATGCACCAGTGGCTTATAGAAATGTTATTATGAAGGTATAGTACAAGAAAAATGACATGCAGTTGAAATTCTGAACACATTTTCATCAATTGTAAAAGGTAAAATGTATGTTGGAAAAAAATGGAATTTAGAATACGGAAAATCCGCCTACTCTGATTTTTATTTTTAAATTTTTTAATGTATTTAGAGTATATTTAAAGGGGCAGTACTATGCATTTTCACAGCACATAGTTACTTGATTGTGCACTGTTCAGTATTTACAAAAATGCTATATATATATATACTGTACAGATACAGTATATATATACAGTATATATATATATATATATCAAACTTGACTTAAATTTCAAAGTCAATTTTTTTTAACTCTTTGAAATTGGGCCTCTGTCTCTTTAAAAGCTTCAACTCATTCTGAAACTTGATCTGATCGTCCACCCACAACACTCCACTAAAATGGGCAGAATCAGTTCATTTTCAGCTTTATAGAGTCTTAAATTCACCACAATAAGGATTAATGTTTCAAGTATTGTATGGTGGAATAATACTGAAACAATAAAGCCTGAGAAAGAATCAGGGAGCACTCTTCATAATCAAGAAGCTACTTTTTGCAGTTAGCCTCTAGGCCTGCACAGCGTTGACAAATTTTGGCATTAGTGGAATCCCATACTAGCTGCCTTGAAGCAATAGCTTCCCACTGCTACCTCCAGTCTTTCAATTGAAAACAAATCGGTTCATAGGCATTTCCCACTGCTTGCACTTCAAAATGTTAATGAAAGTGCACAAAAAATATTTGTGAAGTAGCAGCAACGCGTGGAGGCAAGAGAAAGCCGAAGGTTGCATAAGACACAGCAGGTGGTCTTATGCGGGGAGAAAATAGTATCTTCCTGCAGTGGAAAGAACTTTATTCACCACAAACCAGTTTAATTTAGCATTTTATCACCCCAAAAACTGCACAACAGTAATGTTTAGGGATGGAAATATCACGATCTTCTATGTAGTACTAGAAAATTTGGGATTTCTTTTTTTTTTTTTTTTTGAGGAACCAAGTGAACCCAAACACACAGCCAAGGAAGCTTTCAACTGGTTTTAAAGGAAGTAAAATATGTCTGCTGGAATGGTTACTTGGGTTGGCTGACTTTCACGTCGATGGCCTCACTAGAAATATGTTTACAGAGAAAACCCACCGGTGTGATCAATACTTATTATCCTTGCTGTATATTGTTTGGCGTCGGTGGACATTTGGCGAGATCAGCCTGCGCCGACACTAAATCTCTATGTACAGCTGCAGGTTAATATTTGATTTACAACGACAACACGCAGTGTGTGTTCGTTCATTCCAAGGCTGATGGAGCAGGGGAACATGGCAGATGTGCAGATGGTCATGAAATTAATCGGCTGTTAAAGCAGCCACGGCCTGACCCCACTTGGCCATCAGTCACAGCGGATAGATGCCAGTCAGTGTGTGCCTGCGTGTGCCGGTGTATGTGTGTGTATAAATATATTTGCATGTGTTTTTGTTTAGTGGGTCAAATAGAATCTGACATCTGTGACTCATGTTTCATTGGTGGAAAATGAGGGTTTATAAAGAGAATCTATGCAGAAGCTTGACAAGACGCATGCTAATATATTGTTCACCCTTTTCTGCAAACAAGTCTTCAGAGCCTCTGGAACTCGCAGGACATTGATTCTTATGCATTAGCAGGAAGCTAATTTATTCCTGTTTTATTCAGTTTGGTTAGACACCTGGAAGTAGATATGTATTCCAGGGATGTCCCGATCAGAATATTCTGTCCCCCGACATCTGTCAACGTCCGGTACTTAACTAAAAGGAATGTGTCAAACTCAAGCAAATACGAACAATTTAAATTAGCTAGCACAGCTAGTAAAGCAGCCACACCCTGACTCCCAAGTGACTTCTCCAAATTCAACACAAAATGCAACTTTTAATGACTATTCTGGTTTTAAAATGACTCAACTACTTCAAAACAAGCATCTGTAGCGCTTAGTAAAACATGGTTTTATTCTGACCTGCTCCAAACATAAGTAGCCGATTTCTGCCCACATTCCTGAGGAATCTTTGCCTATGCCTTATGGGCAAAGGCCTAGAGTTCACACATAAGCCCTTCTGTCTTGTAAAGTCTCACTCTTTTTAGAGTTTCTGTTGTCTAAAGTCTTAGACTTTGACAGTTAATTGACATGAAAGTGGGTTGTGAGAGAGGAGGAAGTTGACGAACTCTTAGAGGACTGAAGCCTCCGTACATGAATTGTGTATACACAGTCCCATTGCCGCATCAAGTTGCATTCTGGCCAGGAATGCCTGATTTGGTTCTAGCTATGTTGGGTGTGTCTCCATTGGCAGAGTGTTCCTCACTGTGTGGGGAACACTCACAGGAACATGGTGGGAACGTGGGTAGGCTGTGAGCACGCAAGAGCTGTGATGGACTCTCCAATGTCATTTTGCTCGTGTACCTTTGGGTGGCCATTTTCAAGATCTCTTTGTATATTCGTTCGTTGTGGGTTGCCCATTCCAGTTGACGATGTATGTGCACTTCCACAAGTACCGCCTTGATGTATATTCAAAGGCCAATCGATGAATACAGTTTGATGCCAATCAAATCGCTTGTGAGCAATACCCAGCTTGGCTCAGCTTGTATCACTCTGCTGGCAGGAACCAATATGCGTTTGCATTGGCCAAATCTGGCCAAGGCTAACTGAGAAAGAAACGGTTAAGGCCACGCTGGTGGAGAAGGGGGTTTTTGACTGCCTTTTTCAAATCCAGAGATTTTCAAGGTGTCATATTTGAAGGCCCAGTGGGACTAAGCTTCAGCTTCTCTCTGATGTAAATATCCGGAAATTCTATTTCCACCTTTCGCTCCACATACTGCAGGTTTCCAAGCAGAGTCATTTGATGTGACTTTTTATTGCTCCCTTGGGTCAACAGCGGCATTACCCTGGAGGCGAGCACACATTGGGAATGCCATGATGTATCCTGTTAATTAACTCCCGTCAGTTGCCACCTTCAACACACTGGATGCATCACACTGAAAGTGTTCTGAGACAGGAGATTACAAATAGCTACAAATCCATACACATTGGCACCACTGTCTTCACTGTCCAAGTTTGGAAGAGATGCTGTCTGTCTTCTTTCTTTAAGGGCATTCATTAATGATTATGCTCCCATACTGTTCCTTTAGAGGCCTTCTGTTTTTAAATTTAGAGTAGATGTAGCGTTGTTAGAGGTGGCAAGAGGCTAACTTGAAGAAATAACGGGTGTGTGGTTGAGCAGCTGTGACCACCCAAACCAAGGCACCTTAAATCTCCTGTGGAAAGCTGGCCCACAGACAATGGTTCTTTTTACAAGCTCCACTGGGTCTGCCTTCAAGGCCAACCTGTCCAGTAGCACCTGTAATTAGTAAGGGTGACCTTTGGGGCCATTTGTAATTATAACAGAGCTAAGCTGTGATGATAGCACTCACGGAATGATGACCTAGAAAAAACCCTCAAGGTTCTTTTTTTTTTTTTTTTAGTTTGAAGATTGGAATGGGATGACATTACTATATTACTATATGGTTTACTTCTAAATTCAGTTCCTAAAATCACTTTGCTGATAGCAAAAGTAGTTATAACTTTGACCAAAGCACTTTATTCCACGTTCCCTTTCACGTATTTATTTCTTTTACTTTCTCTCATTACAGCCAGAAACTAGCAACAACGTGTTTAATGGGATTTCACTCCTTAAGCCTCCCACACAAAGACTTAACGACCTTAGCTAAAAATAACCAGCTGTTTGTAAACACTTCTACTAACCTGCTAATGCGCTAACAGCAGCACAGTTTTTATTTGGCGCTTTTGCTTTGAAAATGTTTAGTGCTCCTGACTTCCCCTAAATTTTTTTCTTATACCTTCATTTCATACAAAAACAATAAAGGAACAAAGTAAAACACCCGCAGCAGAGAACAAGATCGAAACACACAAACAATATCTATCATAGAACATGGAAATTGTCAAAATGAAATTGGTGCTTGAGTAGATATAATTAGAATTGAAACTAGCACTTTAGCTACCGCTAAATACTGTGATGGTGTAGTGCTTTAGCATTAGCGGAACTGTGATTAGTTCTTTTTAGAGTTAGCCCAATTAACGCTGTAGTTAGTTGCCCTCCATTGTTTTCAGTGTAGGTGTTGTATACAAATGTGGGTTTTACCAATTTTCCAGTTTTGTCATCATTTGTGTTGAATTTCCACTACAAAGAGTCACTGCAAGTTATCGTTGTTGTTACATTGGAAACTTTGTACTTCCATAATTTTCCACAAATTAACATTTTGTAGATGAAAATGTCTCTAAAGGTAAAAGTTTTAAATTTTCTTTATTTTAAAACCTACAAATAGAAATAAAATGTTGGTTTTTTTTTAAATTATGTAAAATTTCCTATAGACATTTACCCCAAATGACACTTTTAAAAAAAAATTTGTCATTTGTGCCTCTAAAAGAGTTTTATTACTCAAACTGAGAGCAAAAAGGGCTCTTTGGATTGGAAAGATTCCAGACCGTCCAGGGATCGACCAACACAAAGTGGAAGAAAAAACGTTGTGTAGTTAGTTTTTGCTGGACGTCTTTTTCTTTGATACCGATAAATAAAATCTGTTGAAACCAACTGCCATTAGGAGTCATCAAATTAGTAAATGTGAAGAACATTAGCGAATAAATGACAACATAGACACTGTGGGGGTTTTTAAAGGAGAATTGGGTGACAAAAGACCCCAAACATTAAGCATCTTCACTTCCCCCTTCTTTAGAATGTAAGGGACAAAAAAGCAGTAGGCTTCGAATGCAGCTTACATAACGACGCGGCTTCATAAAGTACTGTCAATGTCTTCAAGGTGGGTGGAAGCTTTTTTGCATCTCTCGGTACTTTTTCCAACCTACAGCTCTCGGGAGAATCATCACTTCTTTTGCTTCCTCACACTCCAGTGGTAAAGAATCTGTCCACACCAATGCGGAGCAACGTTCCCATATAGGACCATAAAGGAAAGTCACTCTGTTCCTTCCCTCGCATAAGATATCACCATAGAAACTACAACCCATGCCAGCGCAAAGACAATCCTTTCATTCTTCTGTCCCTTTACTTGCAGCAATGTCCAAATCTGGAATTATTAGACTTCCTCTGGCGTGATGGCGAGTTTCCGTGGCGAGGGGATTGCCGGAGTATGAATCGAACCGAGAGGTGTTTCAACAGGGCTCTGTCGTCGGTGTGTGGCTATTTATGGGCATGGCAACGGTCCCGTGCCCCTTTCTCTCCCTCTTTTTTTTTTTTTTTTTTTTTTGCACGATAATGGAGAAACGGTTTAGTCGTACAGCATGTTGGCCTGCAGGGGCAAATTTGGAGCACGGCAGCAGTCAACTGTGACAATTGAAGAAATTGAGAGAGACGAGACGGAGACGAAGAGGCGGGGAAGAAGGGGAAATGTCTGACGCGAACAGCTCGCCTCAATCTCATGAAACGGTCCAGCTGATGTTCCAACGAAATGAGAATGCAAATAACAGACAGAGTGCATCCATTAGCAGGATCCTGTGTGGTTCATTATACAAATACAATATTGTAAAAAAAAAAAAAACAACACAATGGAAAACAAACGTCAGAGAGTAGAAAATTAGAACTTCTTGCTCCATTTGGCTAAAACTGATGTGAAAACTGTCACTACAAAAGCACACGGGTATCCAGAAATGATTTATGCAGGAAAGGGAGAAAAAATAGTTTTGTTTTTTTTTCACGTATGGATCATTTCCTTTCCGAGATGTTTGCGTGGAAAGGCCGTCTGACTTTGGGTCCTCTGGATCCCGATGTATCCCATGGACTCTCCTCTGGCGTTTGGCTCTAGGAATGCTTAATAATGAAGCTAATAACTGTCACCGGTGTTTGATTAAGCCCCTTCGCCAGCAGCCCAGGGGCCCCAGGTGGAACCCTTTGTAATTAACACACGGTAATTAATTTACAGAGCAGTCGTAGGTGAACGGGTCTGCCCCAGAGGTTAAAAAAAAAAAAAAAAGCCTTTGTTCTCTCGGACAAAAGAAATTATTTTCCTGGAATGCAAGATGGAACATTTGAACTGTATTTGAAATTCCAGCAGGACAAATCTTATCAAACTTCACCTTGTTTTTGTGTTTTGTTTTTCCATTTCTTTCTCAGTAAATTGAATTTTCTGGTAATCGCGCTGTAACTGTTATGGTTAAAAAGTAACAATCATATTCAGATTGCAAGTTTTTTGGGATTCACAAACATAATCAACCGGAGTTTCTAAGCAATTCTCAAAGGATGTTAAGAATTCTTATTGATAGTGTTTTCTTTTTCTTTTTATTCCCACCAAAAACAGTATGGCAAATATGCATCCCTTATGGTGGCTCATAAGGTTTTGGGTCAAACGTGATTGGTGGAGATAAATATAAACCAACCCAGGAAAAAACAAACAAACTGGAGACTGAGGTTGAGGTTCCCTTTCTGGTAGAAGAACTTGTGTAAACATGAAGCCAGAGAAAACAAAGATTGCTGTAGATTAAATCACATTTGTGAACTAGCATGGCCTAGTCAACCTCGAGACCTAAATCCAGTTATAAATCTGTGGTCAGGCCTGAAAATTGATGGTTACTGTTTTTTCTCTAGCTGATCTGATTGATCTTTAGCTAACCTGAACAGATCAATAGACAAACATGTCAATAAACAGAAAAATGCCTTAATGTGAAAATGTAAACCAATTTCTTCAAAATTCGACATGTTTTTATAATTTTCTTTTGCTGGAGTAAGTTTTTAGTTTGATATTAAAATTTTACTCTATTGTCAAAAAAGCCTAATTTTGCACATTCAAGGGAGTGAATACTTTACAGCAACTCGGAACCAAAATGTTGGTCGACAAAGCATTGAGCCGGTGAGGATGGATGGAAACGCACATTTATGCACTAACATTAAAGTCTTGGGTTTGGATACTTTATTAATAGCCTCTATTGTTGCCCTCAGCAGAGGAATACGTTCTCTGATGGCTCTTTAAGTTGAATGAAAACATTCAGCAAGTCAGCAATTGGAGGTCCTCAAAACACATTGCGGTGAGTCTGTTTTTTAAAAAAAGTGAAAACATGACCAAGAAAAAGAAGTCAAAATTGAAAAGTAAATTAATTCAGCCACCAACAGTCTGTCTTCGCAGCGGTGCAACAACTGCCTGGAAACATCTAGTTAAATTAGGTGACATCATGACTCTGGTAGAGAATTATGTCTTCACTCGGTGACTCGAAGCGTGAAATGATCTCGCCCCCTTCGGCAAGTTGGGCACAAAACAAGCGGTTCTTTAAAAGACGAGTTTAAGTTGAAACAACTTGACATTAGACGCAGCGGCGCTACCTGCGCCCTTCGAGACGGCGTGGAAAATAATTGGATGTTATTGCTGAAGCGCCCGACTCTAGACCTCCTATTGGAACATCAGTTTGATGTGCACAAGGAAGGTTATCCCCGAAGGGATTGCTGATCTTACTCTTCTCCCGATAACCTGAGAAAGTTAAAGAAATTCAAAGCACTTTCCCCATTCCAAAGTCTAGATAGGAGCTGACATCTCTATTGCCTCCTACCGAGGGAAATTTCCAGGCTTTCCTCTCCGTTGGTATCCTCTCCTTGAACAATTGTTTTTGTTTTCTCCTTTCTTCCTCTGTGGACATTTTGCTCCTTCACACTGCCAATTCATTCGATTTACAACGTGCACGCACATCAAGCGCGCGGTCTGGTGTGGGTAGATAAGAGGTGTGTGGAGATTAGCCCAGGGACTGTTGTCTTAAGCGTTCCAATATGAAAGAGGATACAGAAGGGAAACGGCAGGTCAGCACCATCAGAGCCACTGATCACCTAACACACAGACAGAGATCTCTGTGGACTCCGTAATATTGTACATGAAGCATCACTGTGATCCCAGCGGTGAGGAATTAGTCTTGACCAAAGCCAACACAGGATAGATGACGGAGGAAAGCTAAACTCTGTCGTCTTTGTGAAGGAACCGGCGATGACCAGATGGTAGCCAAGATATGCTACTTTATACAAGTACCTGCCAAGTTCTAGCTGCTTGTGTTTAACTTTCTTTTTAGTCCTGTTTACTTTGAAAAACATCGTAATTCGAAGCACTTGATTGACCTCAGACTGTGCAACCTTGAGTGTAAACCGTTGCTAAGAGAAGGACATAACAAATGTACCCGCTACTGGCGTCACAAACACAAACATGCCAGCTGGTTGTGATGAAATTTCAAAGCTGTTTCTTCGTCAGTGTGACACATACTCCGCAGAACTGAAAATCAAAACATCCACGTTTCCGGCACAACGTCACCGGCTCCCAAGGCATGTGGAGAGGCTAGAAAGACATTTAAGGTGAAGACTAAAGCAACGCTTTAATTAAGCAACAACTTCATTAGTACACTGTTATGCATTTAGTAAAATCAACATTCAGTGGTGCTATTTTGTGTTTTTAAATGGAAGAACACCAAACTTATTAACCTAACCCGAAAATGGCACAAACAAGTGTTTTCAAATGCAGCGTTCAGAAGTTTTTGTCTTGGAAAAATTGCATTGAATTTCCATAAGACAGAAAAAAACAGTAAGATTAACAATTTTTTTTTTTTACACATGATTTCTTGAGAAAGTTAAAGAACATCCCATAGAAGAAATGTATTAACCTCTGTTTGCCAAAGGCTTTTTCTTTATTTTAAAATGTAAATTATAAAAAAGAAAATCAGACTGTAGAAAAGTTATGTTTTTTGTTCTAAGGATCATGTAACCTTTGTGACTCTCTCCGATTTGAAGTTTATTTGCACACGTTTCAGCAACAAGGTAATGCCAAGTGCTCTATGTGATAAAAACATGGTAGCAAATTGTGAAACAAGCAATAAACATTACACTTTGACGATTTCCATGATCAAAATCATTCAGCAAATAGACATTAAAATATTGTTGATCAATGTTTAGGCTTGGCTTCAAAGGAAGGTTTTCTGGAAGTTTGCTCCAGATTTGTGGAGCACAGAATCTGAATGTTGCTTCTTTGGAACAACAGATCTTTAATGTACTGTGGTGCTGAGCCGTTCAGTGATTTCTAAACTAACCTCAGTATTTTAAAGCCTATTATCTGAGCCACAGGGAGCCAGTGGAAGGACTTTAGAACTGGGATGATACAGGGTTTCCAGACGCCCTAGCGCCCCAACCACCAGCCTTAGCAAGTTTTCTGGGGGAAACCTTGTGATATACATAATAGTATCACAGAAAGTTCTCAATTTGCTCACTTTCAGGTCGTATTTTCATATCTTTTGATCAGCGTAGCCGCATAAGTTCAGAATCCATTTTCTCTTGTTTGTTGCAGCAGCAGCCAATAGTTTGCAACGAGTCTTCAAGGCTAACGAGAGACGTCCCTGTTTGGAGCCGATCGCTAGAATCTCCGTACTACATCTGTACAAAAAATATATTAAAATTAGTCGCACAGCAAGAAACCTCTCATCAAATTTCCAACATCATTCATCTTCTGCTGCAGTAGTTGCCAAACCCCGGTGGGCCCGGTGGGCCCGCTGGGCGCGCTCAGCTGTGGTTCTGTCTGTTAGGCGTTCTCGTTGTGCCGCATTAGGGAAGCAAGCCAGCGAACGCCTTCTCTCTCCGCCGTATTTATGCTATACTTACAACAGTGTACAATGAGATGGCTTAATATAGCATTGCTGGTAATTAAGTGTTCCGCTCGTCTTTGTTTCCTTGGCACGTTTCGTGAACAATGCAATGCTTCTTCCAGTATAAAAGCATAATACTTGGGTGTTCATCAAAGTGCAAGCTGCCAAAACCCGTCCTTGTTGATGACAAACAGCTATTCTCCGGTGGGGGGGAGGGAGGTGAAGCCTTGGCAGGCAGCAGTGATCCAGTCCTGCAGAGCCTGGAGGAACAGCACATCCTGGATGTGGAGAGCTGCCAGTTCCTTCTGTCTGTATCAGCTCTCAAAGCCTCGCGGAGGTAATTGTGATTACCTGATTATTACACAGAGAGGGGCCAGATTTCACAGACATAACGCACTGTTTTTGTTTTATTATTTTTCTCCCCCCACCCCAAAGAGTGTAAAAGTCAGGACGAGCTTATTCTTCACAACAGAAGTCAAAACTTTGCATTCGTAGCACCTGTTCTTGGTTGTATTTTGGTGTTTTCATTAGTAGTAGGTGATTATGAGTCTTTGTGAGCAAAATTCAAGATCACTTTAAACAATTAATTATTGAAATAGTCAACTAATTTAGTAGTTAGTCATTCTAAATCACTTTAAACAATTCACCACGATTTATCAATTAACATAATAGCCAACTAATTCAATAAGGAGTAATTCAAAATCAATTGTATAGAAATTGGGGCTGAAATGATTAATCGTGATGAAGTGATTTTTTAAATAACTGTCAACAAATTTAGTAATGAATTAATCATTAGATGGAGTATGCAGACTAAAAATAAGACAATTTTTGTCCTGGAAGAACATAAAAGCAGTAATTAAGTCAAAATTTTATAAAAAATGTATACATTTGGTATTAAAGTGTAAAAAAGGGGAAAAAAAGTTCTACCCAGAACTCCTCCTCAGAGGGTGTGGGTTCAGCTTCACCTGGTTCAAATTCAAATTTAGGCAGTAAAATGCTCATTTTCTTTTTTTAATGGAATTTCTTAAAACATGCTCTTGTGCATATTTCAATGTATCTCTAATATTTTATGAAAAAGTTTTAGTGGCTAACCATTTTTTTCCCCGATTGTCAGAATAAGTGATTAATCAACTACTAAAATAGTCACTAGTTGCAAGCCTGAACAGAAACCAGCATGTTGATAACTGTGTTGTTGCTACGTTACACATTTGTAAAAGTATGAACAAAGGCTTCTCTCACCGCCGCGTCATTCGTCTTCCATAACACAGTCAGTCGTCCCCAGTGCCAGAGAGCTTCCTTCTTGCTCAGGGCTACTTGGCTTCAATCTGTCTTTCCTCCTGGTTTCCTTTTCCCTGTGAAGTCCGCCCAGAGCAAGATCATGTTTGATCCTCGCTCTATCTTCCCATGGATCTTTGAGACTTTGAGTATTCCATCTCCATTCTGAAACGGATGATGATACAGTGTCTTTTGTTTGCACGACACAAAAGGATGTTAATGGTTTGAGTGTAGAGGTGAGAGTAGCGTTTACCTAATAATGTCTTACTTGACATTCTGTAGTTGTGTCAGGATAATTAAATCCAATAAGTAGGGGTAACAATAAGTGGCCTTAAAAATAGATATGCTCTATATGTGACTCATAGGGGGCGCCACATGACAGAATCGTTATTTCTAGTCTGCATTTTCAGTATTTAAAGGCTGTTTGAGGTGCACGCACTGTACCAGGGTGGTTTCAATGCACAAAATATTTAGGCAACAATGTTTAGAGGTTGTTAATTCAGTCCTGTGCTAAAGCATTGATGTTACATTGGAGAAGATGTAGAAGGATTGACTTCTACGAGGTCCTATTGTTCTTTCCTCCGTCTACTCCCAGAATCTGTTGGTGTAATATAATATCATATCTAATAATATCTATAAAGACACAACACTCGGCAAGAATCCCCCTTTTTGTCCACTCTTCACCTGGGAGCATCCCAGGTGAGTCTGGCAGTGAAACAGACTTAGCTGTGTGTTAAACTTTATAACGATGACCCATACGTAAGGTGATATGGTGCAGCTTCATACCGAAGTGTTGGTTCCTATCTCTAACGGTCATTGTGTGAGAAGTGGGGTACACTCTGGGCAAGGTGTGTGTGGTGTGTGTGTGTGGGTGTGTGTGGGTGTGTGAGTGACTACGTTACAAACCTGACGTAGTTCCAAGAACATTTCGTGCTATCTTGCTTATGTGGATGAAGACATTCTTGATATCAGGGACCTTTTAAAAAGGACAAAAACAAAGGTCATTTTGGAAATGCACAGTTTTTTTTCAGGTGGACATGGCCTGCTGACCTTTAACGTGATGTCTACCTTACGGTCATTCGGTTGCAAGTTGTCTGTGTGAAAGAAACTTGAGTAGGTCACTAAAGAGTCTTGTAAATGTGATCACTTTAGATTTTATTTAGATGGAAGGACTGATGAGGCATTATGTTCAATGTATAGTGCGGTTTTAATTCTGTTCACTTACTGAACATCGTTAAATCCATATCAGTCGTTGGCGATGTGCACCACACAACTACCTCTAGGCAGTTTACTTTATTTTCTTGTCATTCGTGTGTGGGTAGACCACACAAGACGACCCCACAGACGTACATAATGTCTGTGGAACTCTTGACTTGTTAAATTCCTTATGTGAAAGGAGAACTGAAATTGTTTTTTGTAATAAATGCCAAAGTGGGGGAATTTTGAGAGGTTGAGTTACGGTCCACTATCGTCCTCGGTTCATGATGTGCACTGTGCCTCAGCCAGCCACTAAAACTATACTACTGTTCAATTGTTCATTGGTGGAAAATGAAGAAGAACCCTTTTTTGTGTTTGAATAAATGCCGGAAGACTTTATGGGGGTAAACTATATCCAACCACACCAGTATGAATCAGCTGGACGTCCAGAATTGAGTGAAAACTCTCCAGGTTTGGATTCTGATGATCAGGACAGTCATGTCTGACAAAACGACAATCAT
The DNA here is from genome assembly GCF_003331165.1 of Xiphophorus hellerii. NCBI lineage: Eukaryota > Metazoa > Chordata > Actinopteri > Cyprinodontiformes > Poeciliidae > Xiphophorus > Xiphophorus hellerii. The sequence continues at coordinate 5,221,312 of NC_045685.1, forward strand.
AATGACCGAGTTGGGAACGTAGAATGGTGAGATCTGACTACCAGTCACAATGTGCACTTGCCTGTTGTGATGTCGTCTTCTCCGTTTGTCCTTGTTTTTACAAGTTTGGACAGTAGTTGGAGCTAACTTATCCAAATCTGACAGTTTATCTTGAGGGACACTTGAAAGTGAAACAATAGTAGTTTTTGGCCAGTTCAAACAATTAACTTTAACACACTGAAACATGTTGCACCTGTATTTATCAGTTGCTGTTAAAATGCTGAATTCTTGTAATTCATCTTTATTACACATGGGTTGTCATGGAAAGTGTGGGAAACACCTGCATGTCCCCCCCCCCCCCACCCCCAAGAATTTGGTGTTCAAAAAAAATGTTTTATTTCACTATAAGCATTTTTTTTAACCCATTAGCTTAAAAAAACACGTCAGTTCTTTGAGTCCTTAAAGTCACAAAAGTAGTGAAAAGAAAAGAAATCTCAAATTTGTAAAAAAAAAAAAAAAGAAGCAAATTTTCATTAAATAAATAAATGCTCAATTACAAAAATTTAAACTTCACAGTCATTCCATATCGCACTAATACAGGATTTTTACAAAGCAACTCCACTTCCATGTTAAACAAGAATCCCCACCGGGCTTAGCTAATATGTGCTGTGGTTAGCTTGTCTGTAACATTGTGGGGGCACTGGAGGCTGCCGGTCCAGTACCACCTGAGAGCAGCCCAGGAGGACGCTGTGGTTTGTGGGCAGCAATCCTGTACGCACCCTTCCATCCTAGCTAAAGTATCCAAAGAGGCTTTTCATTAAGCTGTGCAGTTGGAGTGCTGCTTTAACCACATCCTGCTCAGCTAATATGTCGCAGGGCTTTCCCATGGGAGGGAAAAGGAAGTGGTTCATAATGAAATTCCAAGATATTATACGTGTAAAGTCATTTGTTAAATGGATGCAATAATAAACAATGCACTGCGTATGAATCTTACACACGTGCATCTACGTAAAGAGAGAGACTTTAACAGAGATTGTCTGCAGGTTGATGGAAGATGGCAATGTGGGATGATGTCAGGTCGCTGTCTGCTGAAGTGCTTCGGGTTTAATTTTCTAGAGTTATGTAGCAGTATAAAAAATTGAACCAAAGTAAAATGTAAGAATAAGACAAAGGACACCACTTTAAATTAAATGTATTTGTACTCCATTATGTGCAACACAAAAGTGAGCGGAAGACATTGTCTGAAATTGTACACACCAAAGCAATGCAAGAAGGTCTTAAATGCAGGAACTTTAAGTCTGCCTGGTTTTATCAGGAGTGCAAAAGAAGACTTTTCTTGTTCCCCTCAGTAAAGCCATAAACTAGTCTTTTTGGAATGCTAGTTATTGTCTGTTAATGCTGTCAAAGTCAGTCATTAGTCACCATATGCTAACTATTCACCACTGGATGCATAAGGTAGATAGTATTTATGTTTATTGCATGAATGAATATAAAATACTGAGTATTTTCCCTAGTTTTTGGTTTGAATGAAATTCAGGTCAAATTAAATGAAATCCAAATCTACATAAATAATAGGGCTGGGACTTTAACCTGTTAATTACGTTGATTTTGGCATGTTAAAAATTTTAACAATAGTAACTGAATTTTTTTTTTTTTACAAGAAAAGCTCTGGCCCGTGTACCTTAGAACCCTTCTATTCATGCATTTCTGGTACGTCTGTAAATCTGACGCCCAAATGATGTCTGAAAACTGACTGACAACAGTTACTTTACTTGATCTACTGGGGGTGAATTTTTCCTTACACAATCTGATAGGACCCTGGAAAAGGCTGCTGTATTTAAAAGTAGTTAACTTGTCAGCGAAGTTATTCTGACCTAAAATAGCATCTCGGTGCTAAACCTGTTGCAGCAGCACAGACGTCCCCAATGCTACCGTCGGCATCCGCAGTCCATGTTCAATTTTTTTTTTTTTTAAGGATTTTTTGGACTCTAGTGGTCTTTACTTGACAGAGTACTGGCAGGGAACTGGCTTATGAGAAAGGGAGAAGACAGAAAATAAAAATCTGCTTAGGGCCCAAAAAATGCTTGGGCCGGCCCTGCGTCGATCCATTTCCATTTTTTTATGCGATATCTGAAGCTGGGTTAAATTCCTAACTCTGCCCCTGGTGTTTTAAATCAACCCAGGCCTGATCCATATTTAATGGATCCTTTGCTAGAAAAAAAAAAAAATCCCCCCCCCCCCCCCCCCCCCCCCCCCCCCACACCACAGGACGTTTTAAGGGACATGCTTGAACTTTTACAGAAAGTGGCTATAAAACCCCAGCGAGCTAAACAGTTTTAAACCTTTTAAGCTGGCACAGCTGTAGCTGCGGCCAGGACACTTCTGAGGAAGTGAGCGCCTTTAAAAAGCTCATTAAAACTCCGAAGCCCTTCTGCGACTTAATAGATGACCCGTTCGCCCTGCCATCGCTGCGTACTTTACCCTCTTTCCCTATATTTTAATAGTTTTATTTAGTATCACCCCTTGGGGTGCGAGCCAATGACATGGGTATAATTACAGAGAGCAAGCTATGGGAGCTGAGCTTTTACCCCGTCATGTTTGTTTAAACCTTTATTCACAACCAGACTTTTAAAAAAAATATATTATTCCCTCTTTCTCCTTCAGTACTCGCCCTTCCCATTGCTCTAGCTCTTTCTGCTCTGTTGGTGTAGCTAATTTAAGGCCGGGGAAACAAATCATCGCCATCGGCAACAAGAATCATGCGTCTTCTCATTCCAGTGGAGCCGCTCGCCCCCCAAATCTCCTCAGGAGGTAGTCGATTTTCAGACCCATCGGCAGTAAAAGCATCTCGGTGACCCCTTCATGCAAAAATCACTGAGTGACCTGCTCGAAGTCTCGACCGCGTCTCCCAGTGAATTAGCAAGCAGCAGGATTTACCGCCGTCGTATAATGCTCAGCGCAGACATAAACAACGCTACAGCGAGTGAAATTCACACGGCCATTAAAGGAAACGGGGGAAACTAGCTAGCGTAGCGGCAAGCTGGATACGTCAGAGTATATAAAAATGTTACAAGCTATAAAAACCAGGATGATTTTCTGTATTGGGAGAAAAAACATTCTCTATTAAAAACAAAAAAAGGTTCCTTTATCATTATCAAGTTGGCTACTGTGCTGCTACAGAAACACACGAAGCGTCACAAAGACGTTTTAACTGTCGCCGTGACGCCATGCAACATTTATTAGGCCTGTGGCCGTCTAAACTGTCCTCCTTCATTAATTTAATTTTTATTATTTTTTTTAAATTCCACTCCTCTGTCACTCTCCCCACTGGCAGCATATAATGCAATCAGTCAAACATGAATGAGGTATAAATGGAGCCACTCATGACTCTCAATGAGACTCATCATTCAGTGGGGAGAGAATAATGGAGTCTGTAAAGACACAGGTGGAGAAACGTGGTTGTTTCCAAACATCCCCCCCCCCCGCACCATTTTACCGCCGACGGTGTTTTTTCTTTTCTTTTTTTTTTTTTTTTTTGCAACACTGGAGTAAGCTGGCATATTGCCTGAAGCCTGTACAGGTCCTTCCAGTTTAATCTCTGCGCACACTCCTTTAAGGGACTCTGTGATTCTTAAACCGGCTTCTGCGAAAACCAGCGAGCTCACCGTTTTCTGATTCGGTCGGTGAGTGGAGCAAGTATAACCCATGGAGAAAAAGAGAATTCTGATCTTTGTGATCCTTCTGCTTTAATGAATCGTTTAAAAATACTTGAAGGGTTACAGCCAGAAGGCACTGGGCCCTAGAAATGGATTTGTTTACGCGGCATGCAACAGATCGTAAATCAAACTTCATGCTGAAAGAGCAAAAGGCAAAAAGAAGGAAAAAAAAAGCACTTTTTTTTTATCTGGAAATCACTTTTTGGTTGTCGAAAGAAGACGGATTGTTTTTCAGCTATTGGTTATGCAGGGTTTTCTACTGATTCGTTTTCTAGATACACTTTGAGCAAAAATATGACTTGACACATTGTATACATTTTTTTTATTTTTTAAAGTAGATGTAGAGATCGGTGGTAGTAGGGTTGTGCATGTGTTGAAATATGTGATCATCTCATATGCGAAGCTAATAAGAGACATTATGTCTGGAATGAACTTGCCATCTGGCATACGGGGCAGTTCCCAGTGGGGCAGCCTGCAGCTGTCATTATTTAACCTAAAAAGTATATTAAAAATGATTTTTGTCGGCCCATTGGTTTTTTTCTTTTCCTTGAAGGGCGATGAGTTAATCTGGTAAAATCTCTCAACCCTCTTCGGCCTGGCCCTCCTCTTTGACCAAGATAATGAAATTTCGTCGTTTGAGACGATCAGTCGGAGAGAAATGAATGGAAAGGGGTAAACCACAAAAGTGCAAGTAGGGGGAGACAGAAAAAAGAAAAGGGGAGGAAAAAGGCTAAAACGCCTCCCAAGTGAATGCAGAAAATTGTTCCAGATTTAATTATATACATATATACAACTGAGGAGGAGAGAGACGGGATCCAGAGACGGGATCCTGAGGCGGTCTACACGGAAGCTGAAACACAAGGCAGTCCCCGAAACCCTGGAACTGTCGTCAAAATAACTTTATTGACCACAATTTTGTGCGCAAATGAGGAATTTGACTTCATTTAACAAGCGCTCGATATGAAGACATTGCATATAAATCACAGCACTGACAGAAAAGTCTTACTATTGTTGTTGGTGCTTTGCTGTACAAGCAGCAGGAGGCTGACAGTGTTTTACTTCCATGGAAAGTGTGCAAGCAGAAAACCTTTTGACTTTAAAGAAAAACATGAGGACCAAATTGAATTTTGACATCAAAGAAAACATGCCAGTTTATAAAAAATGTATCTTTTTTTTTTTAAAGATTCCTAAAGGCAAGAGGAAAAAAAAAAGACATGTGCAGGCATGGCTGAGGGGAATATTTGGGAGATTATCCCCAGACTGGTACAAAGAGTTTACTCAGATCTTGAGCCCAAGATGAGAAAAACTGAACCAACAGTTTACGCAGATTTTCAAGTGACAGACATTTTCAGATTTTCGCAGCCCCAGAGCTCAGTATGTTGTTCCCTCTTTGGCTCCTTCGCAACGATTTGAGTTCAGTGGCTGTTGAAGCAAATGGTTAGGAAAAAGAATGAAGCGCTCATGAATATGACGGCCTTGTGCGGTTTTGTCAGTGAGGAACACACGGGTTGTGTAAATGGAATGATAATGGTTGAACAAGAACAATGTCTCGACCTCTTGTGGCGGATTTATCGTACTTCGTTTCGGTTCACCTCATTTAGCGCTTTTGGATTTTACAGCCTGGCCACATAAGGAGGGGGAGGGAAAAAAAAAAATCCCCCACCGCCAACCTGACCGACCACACAGGAGGTCCCTTTGTGCTTTGTCTCAGATCTTTATTTTTGGACACGGACGACTGGCTGCATGAAGTGATGGAAGACTTGTGGGCGTTGATGTGAATGCTGAACATTTTAACACCAAGGATTTCACACAGAAAAAAAACCCAAACCCATCTTTTTTTTATCCTCATTTAAAAGAAATTATTTTCCACCTTTATGTAACTGATCCAACACTTGTTGCGCAATTCTCAGCACACCTGCCGTACACACGTTCACGCATGCAACCCACACACACACACACACTACCTAAACCCTCCTTAGACAGCACCAGTAATGAGGATGTCGTTAATTTGCCCAAACGAGCGGAGGCCTTTAGCGTGGGCTAGTAATTAATTACCAGCAACAGTGTTGGTTAATTAGCTCCACATGAAAGGAGAAGCGTGGCGGTGGATGAGGCGCGCTGTTTGTTTTAATAGGCGGAGATGGGATTGATGGTGAAGATGTATGCGTCCCGCTGACTTTATGTGATGATCCGTAGACTTGAACGTTGTGGGTCTATCATGAGGTGCGGGATATCTACTGAACTGGGGCAAAACGTACTGCTTAACGCTGCGTAGGTGAGAGATGCTAATGTCGTTAAAAAGTCTGGCAAACTGCAGATACTGTAGCCCGGTCATTTCCTTCCTACGCAATTCAGCTAGATTCAAACTTCACTTCACATCTCTGACTTGAATTCCTCCGGTAGAATTTCAGCCGGGCCAATCGGCAAAGAGAACAATAAGTTTTGAACAATGATGTTTTTCTGCGCTTTTTTTTTTCTTCTTCTTTTTTCAAATTGTACTCTCTCTGTAGTTTTAACAGTGGCAGCGGAGGACGTGAACGAGAACGTTCAGTCCATGTTGGCCCAGCTGCCTTGTTCGGCTCGGCATTTCTCTCCAAGTGTCAAACTGGCGCGTTACGTGTGTCACGGACAAATGTTAGCAGTTGGGTAAAATTTAAAAGTTCGAATTGGTCCATGCCTCCAGGAAGCAACAGTTTCTCAATAGACGAGTCCAGACTGTCTGTACGAAACCAAATGTAGAACAAACCACATAAAAAATGATCATTTTAATCATGCATTTTTAAATGTTTTGATTAAATTTATCCATAACCCTGAAAAACCAACACTTTTTTTTTTACCAAATGTTTTCATCCCCCCTTTTTAGCCAGACCTTGTACACGTGTCAGATTGTAATTTTTGTTTTTAAACCAAGTTTTTGATTACAATTTTCTTTTTAACCACATCAAACATCAAAGATGTTTCAATGCTACAATCAAAGTCAAAAAGAGTCTCTTAAATATGAGTCCATTTTTGCGGAGGGACCCGGAAAGCACCACTCTAGTAAATTCAACCCGACGATCCAAAGCATCATGGTGCTTACCGGCTGCTCTTTGCAATTTTCTGCTGGGCTTTCTCTTAGCACAGTCAATTTGATTGCAGATACTGATTTTGTTAGCGCTAGCAGTGGCCTCAGGTCCGTCACTTTTACATGTACCTGCACATTCCGGTTTCCTCAGATTAGTTCCACCTGGTCTTCCCCCACTGATGGGCACAGAGGGGCGGCTACAAGGTAGTTCGCCAGCAAAGATGGTTGGTAAAAGTTGCGTGTTACTAAACTCTTACTACTCTTTACTAACTCTTTTCCTTCCTTTGTGTGTCTGCGGAGATATGTAAACGTTCTAACCCCCCGTGGGTTCAGAAATGAAATCCAGTTCCCACCCACACCCCGGTTATCTCCCGCCAACCCCTCGCTAGCTGCTGCTACCGCTTTGTTAGCTGCGAGCTAAAGCCCATCCTTATCAACCCAGATACAAAGTCGTACTCCCTGAGGGCCACAGCACCCTCTCGATGAAATCCTGCTACTCAGCATTACTGCATGGCACTATACATATTCAGGCCTGCAGTGCAGCTTCAAAGAGACCCTTTTCACCCCTGCCTTTAATTCTTTGATTGCTCTTTCATAATTTATTCCAGTTGGCTTTGGTGCTCTTCAGTGGATGCACAGCTCTTTCATGGTCGGCTAAGATAAATGTGAGTGGCAAAAATGCATGGAAACACTTTATAGAAGCTCCCCTCACAGCCCCTTTTTGAATCAGTCTATTAGATCCAGCTCTGACATATGACAAAATACAACCCTCATAAGAAAAAAATCGGTGTGAGATTCTGTGAAATGATCAGTTATTAAAGATGGTATATTGGTGTGAGTTTGTAAAAAAAAAGTCAATAAATCAATCAACTTAAAGCAGCTTCAACTGAAAATATTCAAATGGAGTACGATGTTTCACAAGAAGCTATTGTTAAGTTTGTTGCTATTGAAGTTCTACTTCATTTACCAAGACAGATTCAAAGTTAATAAAAAGGCTTGTTTAAAACAAATATGTTGGTTGTAGAAGAAGGAAATTGCTTAATAAAAGGCTTAGTACACACTCATTGCATAGAACATTTTTTTTGTTTCTGCTCTTTATAGAGTAAAACATTAGCTGGCTAATTTGTTGGGTTGTTGGCTTGTTTAGCTAGTGTGAAACCTCCTGTTTACCACATGAGCCACATTAGCCTGTTAGCTTATCAGCTGTCTGTTCATAAAGAATAGGCTGGATACCAGCTCCATGTCATCATTACTTCCCTAACAACTAACTTTCTGTCATGTAAATGACAAATGAACGTGACACCACGGGAACAAGTAAAGAAGGTGCTAGCAGGGAAAGCGTTAGCCTTCTTCAGCTGGAGGAAACCCTGCTCTCACGAAACTTTGACATCTATGAAGCCGTATTAGGTAGTAAAAAGAGCAAATTTCTGCTAAAACAATCTAAAACAAATCTAATCTATGATAGAGAATTTCTGAGATTGATTCATTCTGAATGAAACCAGTGATGCTGTCCATTTTCTAGGCTGCTCAAAAGCCACGTCTGTGTGTAAATCGTAGTACACTGGCTCCCTGTAGCTCAAAGAATAGACTAACCCTAACCCTAACCCTTAAAATACTGTTGTTAGTTTATAAATCACTGAACGGCTTAGCACCACAATACATTAAAGATCTGCTGTTGTTGTATCAACCCTCCAGACCTCTCAGGTCTTCTGGTTCTGGTTCTGCTCTGTATCCCCAGAACCAGAACCAAACGAGGAGAAGCAGCTTTCAGCATCTATGCACCACAAATTTGGAACAAACTTCCAGAAAACTGTAAAACAGCTGAAACACTGACTTCTTTTAAATCTCGACTAAAAACCCACCTGTTTAGGATTGTATTTGAAATGTAATCAATTACAAATTTAACTTGACTTAATGTCGTGTTTTGATTATTGATTCTATGTTGCTTTGTGATTCTGTGTTTGATATGATGTAAAGCACTTTGAAATGCCTTGCTGCTGAAATATGCTTTACAAATAAAATTTGATTGATTGATTGATTGATTGATTGATACAACAAAAGGCTCAGATGTCCGTTTAGTGGTCGTGAATAAAACACCATTGCTCAACGTTGTTTCTCGTCACTTTGCTCCCAGCTGGTTAAATAATCCTCGGAGCGTTCCGAGTGACGGGCTGCATTATGTCGGCGGTTCCACGGCCTGCGTGGAAGGGAAGACAGCGTTCTTGTGCCGGCATGGATGTAAGCAGCAGTTCCCTTCTGACCTTTTACTGTTCTCTAATCCTCTCCTTGTCTCTGTCTGGACGACTCAGACAAGACAAGGTCGGGGGACGCCGCACAAACGCAATCTTGATTTAACCGGATGGAGAACGGCAGTGTGAGCGAGTTTGTGTGAAAATAAGACGGCCCTGGTGAATGATTACACATCTTTCAGATTAAGAAACCCCCAAGTATGAGTTTTTTTATTTATTTTATTTCAAAATGAGAAATTGGACTCTGGCTTCAATTTAGCCAAGAGATCTGCAACGCCACGGCTGCGGCCAATTATAATCGATGGAGCTGTGTCTGTACACAACTGAAGGCCCCTTTGCATTATTAAAGCAATGATGAAGTACATAGTTTACTGGATGGTTTTCAATTAATCAGCTTTCATTGGATTATTCATGAGGCTACGGGGAGCCGTTTGAGCAACAATGCAGCGCGACGCTCAAACACTAACGGCCGCCTTCTCTGCTCAATAATTGTGTTTTCTTCCACTCCCCTGCTTGAAATATGAGCGTCTAATAAAACGAAGTCTGAGACTTTCCAGAGTCGCGCTCTGCAGATATAAGTGAAGTGTTCTTCGGTGTTTTATGTTCTGTCTTGTTTTGCTTCTTTTAGTTATCACTCTCTTTTTTTTTTTTTTCTGTCATCCACCCATCCACCACTGAGCAGAAAGCAATGGACACTCGGGTGCCCGCTATTAATTATGTATACAACTCTCATGCAAGTCTTATCTGGACCAGAAAGGATTAATAATAGAACAGCAAAGTAATTACTTGCTGCTCGTCATAGATATTTTCAATTCGCTCTCCTTCTATTTTTTTTTTTGTGAGTTCTTCCTTTTTCTGTCTTTGTTTTTCAACCATTCAGAATGTCCGCTTCAAGTGTTGTCTTCTTTATGTATGATCCAAATGGATCCGCATAAGCTTTAAAAACAATGATGTGACTATGAAGGAATGTACAACATCAAATTTAAAAGGTTACGTCACACTTACGGAACGTAACCTGTCTTTTCTTTCATTTGGGTGCCGTTAACTTTAACCAGTTTTTCCGTTTTGAAGTTTGATGATTTAGGTTTCGCGGATCAGAACGTCAGTGGTGAATGAGTTCTGCAGCAGCTCCGGTGGTTCTGTTGTCGGGCAGAATTCGCGTCCAGAGGCGAAGTGCCGTTATGATGCAACGCTGTCCTCAGCAGGCTTCTGGAGATTTTTAAAAAGCAAGTTAATGATTTTTCACGAAAACGGCAACGCCGGTGACAAACCGTTTCTCCAGATGGCTTTGTCTGCAGTGTTGGTGTGTGTGTGTGTGTGTGTGTGAAGGCATCTTGTATTGAGGGGTTGCAGTTTGTCCAGAAGGACCAGCATGGAGACACTTTGAAGAACCCTGAAGGTACCGAGTAGTTTCTTTTTCTTTTTAAAGAACCGGTTCGCTGATCCCATGTTTCATTCAGATTGCTCTGTTGTTGAATTTTTACATTTTATTCTTCATCGGATTTCTTCTTGTTGTCTCCAAATGATTCTTGTTGTCGTGAATTGCTTTTGTGATGACAACCGTTTCATTTTGTTTTTCCAAACGACTCCACTAATTAAAACCCATTAACATAATTGTGGATGGAGAATTTCAAAATTTTAGAGTCATCCATAAAGTTTGCTTCCACTGGTCCTGTAATGTTTCAGTCTGAAGGATTAAACTTGCGGAGTTTTTCTACAAGTCATGTAAAATCAGCCAGAGAGGATTATGCGCTTGACATTCCTGATCTTCTACCATGCATGATCCCTTATGTGACTCAAAAATAATAACCTCATGTCTTTGCAGTTATTTTAGAATTATTGTGGAAATATTCAAGACTTTTTTGTAGATCTGGCATGTTTGCATGTTCTCCCTGTGCCTGTCTGGGTGCTCTGGTCTTTTCTTCTAGTCTATGACTGTAGGGGTAATTGGTCTCTAAATTGTCCTTTGGTAGGAATGTGTGTTAGCCTGTCGCAATAAACAATTGATTAGTCACATATAAAATAAAATATCCTTGATCATTTCCATTCTGATTATTTTCAGAATCTCTATGACGTCTCAGTTTTGATTTGAGACATCATAATCCATTTTATTTATGGTTTCAGTTCTGTGTGGTTTTTATTTCTCTTTTTATTTTTGGTCAATTTGAATATTTTTGGCTGATAACAATTCCTCTTTAACAGTTTAAATGATGTTCTCACATGTTTATGGAAAAGTTATAATCTTCTTTTGTCAGATTCAAGCATTCTATTAGCAGACGTGACGTCACGTTGACTATTTTTGCAACTTTTATTGAAGATTTAGCAATCTAAACTCTTTCGCACCTCTTAATGGTGATTAGCGATGTTAGCGCAGTTGGCGTTGCAACAACTGTACCCTTCATTTGTTCTCTCTGGAGAACGTAGAGATTTCCAAAAGGCTCTGAACACTTTCACATCAGCATGGCCAACAGCAGAGATTGAAACATAGAAAAGTAAAGCAACTTTTTTGTCCTACTATCAGCCTTCCTGTTATCTGCTCGCTCTCACTAGCAGTTTCCTTTTCCTCTTACTTCATTTTGCTCCCTCTGTCCTTGTTTTTTGAACACTGTTGCTGAATATGGCAAATCATCCGGTCCTCAGTAGTAACGTCTATAGCATAAATGGTGCTTTCACTACACAAATCTTTAAAAAAGGCAAACAAACTCACCTCTATGCATCTGTAATTTCCACACGCACAACAAAGATGAAATGATTATACACCTGTTTGGTTCAGCGTCCTGCCAAGTGATGCTCAACATTTGGCAGCTTCAACGCTGTCATGTTTGGTTTTTTTTTAAAGCTTTTGTCACTGCTGTGACATTGAAACCTTTATGTTGTGAGATTCTTCATCATTGTGCCACAGCTTCCTGCAAATAAGCTTTTATTGCTTACATTAATGCCTCCATGAATGAGTCCCACCTTATATACAGTATATCCTATATACAAAAGCTTGTATATAGGATATATAACATTTGACATGAAAAAAAGTGGATGCTATTCCTGCCGACTATAGTTTTGTTCACATCAGTTTTAGGTGTTTCTAGTTCAACTTTGCAAAAATTTAGTAAATGTTTCGTGAATTACATCTAAACAATTTCTCGTTAGTGTAGAATATGGTTTGGGTTTGGTTAGTCTTGAGTACTATGGATTAAGAACAAGATAATGAAATGCTATCCAGATTCTTTAACAGGAAACTAGTCACCAGCTAACCTATCTTTCTATGCATACAGAGCACTGGATGGATTCACATCTCCATTCAGTGCTCTGTGTTGGATTTCTCCCATTCAGCTCAATTTCTCAGGGAAAAAAAAAATCATCCTGTCCAATCAGCAAATGGAAAGATTTGTGAACATGATGTCAATTTTTAGGACATTTTCGGAATTGTAGTTTGGCAACGACAAGGGAGGAAAGGAACGAAGCCGTTCAGTCCCTGTTGGCCACGCTTCCAAATATCGAGGAATTAAAGTCGGAGCAAGAGGAATGTTTACAACCAGTTGTTTACAGCGCACACAGATTTTGGCCATCTTCATAACGTAGCTTCCTTCAGAGTCGAACTGGCACATTTTGTACGTCACGGTCAAACGTTAGCAATTAGGTCAAATCTGATCCAATCATCTTAAACGTCAGGCAACCGTTTCTCAAAGCTGCGATTCCAGCTAAACTGCATGAAACAGATTGGATGGGAAACCATCCCACCCCAGATCAATGGGTTGGTTTCATTACTTATTTGTTTAGCTTTATTTTTATATTGTTCGGCCGCGGTGTATAGCGATATCTAGCTTTTGGGCGTCTCCCAAAATTCTGGGAGACGCCGTTCCTCCTCTGCTTTCTGCTGCTTGTTTGAAAGTCAATGAAAAATGCTAAACTTTTTCTCGGTCGGATCTGTGATGTACTGGAGACATGCTTTAGTGCCGTTAACTGAGGTAAATGTTTGGTTTGTGTAGATCTAAAACTATAAAATGTTAATTAACATAAAAACTAGTTTTCGCTCTCTAATATATAAAAAAAGAAAAGCCTTGTTACTCTTCTTTGTTGTTGTTCCTTCAGTTCTCATTACTGAGGGACCGTGCAGATGTTAGTTGAGCATTTTCCCTGAGAAATGATCAGAATTTTCTCGTAAGCCCTCTTCAGCTCCGGAAACATCCAAGATTCCCAATTAAACCCCTTTGTGTTCCAATCGCATCTCTCCAGAGCGAAGGGAACACGTTTGAAATCCCTCTCCGTGTGCGCGCACCTCGCCATGCCTGCCTGTCTCATATCAAATCAAAGTGTATTTATGTAATCAGGCTGTAATTACGCCATAAATAGCCGTAAAATACCGCATCCATATCCACAATGAGCCCCATCAACCTGCCCCTGAAGAGGGTGGTTATTAGTTGATTGGTGGGCTGTCAGCGCGGCTTCCTGTCGGAGCCGCTCGCCGAAGCGTCTGATTGGCCGGCGAGGTGACACGGGGTGACACGGGGTTTGATGGGCGCTGTGGGAGGAGAGGGAGAGGGGCAGGCATTTTCAGCGCAAAGCATCCAAAAATAGCTTGCGGGCTGACAATGATGGGCCCTCTGTGTGTAGGGGTGTGTGGGGGGGGTGTGTGGGTGTGTGTGTGTGTGTGTGTGTGTGAAATCTTAATAACAGCAGCACAGCCAGCCCTGCCCTATCATTAGAAATCTCCACATTCGCAAAGGTTCGCTAAATAATAACAGGGGCAACGGTAGTTTTGTTTTGTTGTCATGCGATAGAGGAAACAAAACGAGGCAAAAAATAAAAATATGTTTAAAAAAAAAAAAAACACTTGGAAAAAAAAAAGCAGCATGGAAGATGTTTTTCTGGTTTCTTAACCCACCTTCCAGCTTCCAGCAGGACTTGAAGCAAAGAGAGGAGACAATCACACAAACGGACGCCACACTCCCTCCACGAAGCCTTTGTCCAAACGCGTTTACCAGGGCGGCGCCGGTCGATGATGGAAATACTCCTCCGCCGGGGTGCGAGCTGCCGCAGGGGGAATCGAGCGATCGGTGATTGATTTCCTCACCTGCTCGGAGGGGAGGCAGGTACGTGATGGAAAGTAGAAGCTGGGGGGAGGAAAACCGAGACGAAGGAGGCCGGGGAGTTGGTGTTCGCTGAGGTGGAGGAAATCAGAGGGAGAATAATGAAAGGGCAGCGGGCCAAGAAGAGGAGTTCCAAGAGAACAATATGAAGAAAAAGTGATGATTCTTTAAAGGGCTTCCCTCCACTTCATTTAGCCGACAGTAGTAAGGGTTAAGATCCACGTGGTGAAGCTTTTTTTTTTGTTTTGTTGTTTTTTTTTAACCCCTGCTTGAATTTTTTAAACATTTTCTCTTCAGCGTATTCAACTGAAATTTTATGTGACAGATCGAGACAAAGTGGTGCATAATTGTGGCAAAAAACCTCCACATTAAACTTTTTTTTTCCCCCAAGATTTTAAAAAATGCAGCACGCATCAATATTCAGCCTCCTTAATTCAATACTTGAACCAATTACAGCTGATAGTCTCTGTCTCTACCTGCCTTGCTAATCCAAAAATAAAAAAAATCCCCCTTTCTTTCTTCTTTGAACAATAACTTAAGCTCTGTCAGATTAGATTGAGAGTTCCTATAAACACCGATTGTCTGTCGTAGATTCATAATTGCATTTTGGTTATTTAAAACGCGAGTATGTTTTGAATGTTCTTTTTGTTCAGGTTCATTCTCCGTTCATGGTGGTAGCATGTTCTGATTTATCGTGTTTTCATATTTTTGTGGTTAAGACATTCTTTTTTCTTTCTTTTTTTTGGGTCTAATATTCCAGATGCAGATGCAGATGCAGGAACCAGCATGTGTATGGAGGGCCGAACAGGACAAAATTAATTTGAGAAATGCAAAATTAAATCATTGGCTAATTGTACCATAAAACAAACAAATGTTTAAATAATTTAATAGACAATAATTTTTATTAAATCATTAAAATAATCAGATAAATAACATTTATGCTTCGGAATTTCCAGGTTTCTGTTCCGTCGAATCTGATGAAATTTGAGGGGCGGAGCTTAAACAGATCTGTTGAACTCCACCAGTTTAGCCTGATTCACCCCAATAAGTGGCGGATACTTTTGAAGAATTGACTGTAAAACTAGTCAATGTAAGCCCACACATTGCTCCGCCCCTCAAATCTGATTGGCAAGTTTCACTAAATTATTTCACAGTGAAGCTCCTGGAACAGGAACCATGAAATAAACACGCGTTTAAGTAATAACTTGAATCATCTGTTATGAAATTGAATTGATCTTTTCACATCCCCTAAAATATTGGAGTAAATTTTTGCTTTATGTACTCAGAAACCTCCTTCCACATTTGCCCGTGTCACCTGTGTGCTTTAAATAGGATTTTCTTTCAATCATCTGCCTCTACTACCAGATTTGTACAGTGCATGAGAAAATGCAACCGTTTATGAAAGAGCAGAAGGAGTATGAACACTTTAACAAGGCTATGTAAACACTAGACGCCAGACGCTGAAGCTACTTTGCTGTTTTTTCCATTGATTGGATTCTTTTTTTTCTTCTCTCTTTTCCATTGCGTTTGGCTGTTAAAAGGTGTTCAGCTCAAGCTGTTTTGTCAAAGGAGACAGATTAACAAAGAAGTGGGGGTAATCAATATGGCCGCCACATTCAACTTGGCTCAAGCTCAATTTCGTCTTGGACTTTTAATGCAATATTTTTGCTACAGCTGTACGGCCTGTAATGCGTCAGAAGGACGTAATGAAACAAATTAGCTGGAAATAAAGGAGAGTAACTTGTTTTTAAAGCACCAAATCTGGATCTTTTCCCAGAATGCCCTCTAATGATTAAAATCCAATGATTGGCTTCAGGCTGCTGCGAAAGCCACCTTGTTTGCTCTCGACTTTAATTGACTAATTGCACAGATATTTCATTTTTGCCTCCCACATTGAAGTAAAACTGTTATTGTGTGCAATATATTTCCACTCGTAAGCGCTCACGCCGCCGCCCAACTTTTGTTGTAATGGAAGAAAAAGGGTATTGATTGTGAATCAAGGCAGAAGGTATTCCAATTAATCACCTCATGGCAGCTTTATTTTTTTCTTTTTTCTTTTTGGAAGGGTGAGGGTATTTTGTTGTATTGCAGCAGCTTTTTTTTTTTTTACTGGCTTCGGATTTCAACAGCAAATGCTTTAAGGTAAACAAAATATACTGAGCCCCACCCTTTCTTTTATTATTATTTTTTATTTCCAGTCGGTTACCTTTAGCGTTTTGTTTCTGGAAGGCTGAAATGAAGGATAGGTCCTGTGGGAGAGCCAGAGGAAAGCTTTGTGCTTTCTCTTCCTCCCCGTCTAAATCATTCATGTCGCCATTGTTACCCAGACACCAGATCGGGTGAGAGCCTGACGAGTCGACATCGGCCCGCCGACGTCCTCGACTAACACCGAGGCCCACCCATCTCTGTCTAATTCAGTTTGACAACCGGCTTCACTCAACTGTGAGATAAAATAGCCGAGCTCAACATCAGCGATCAGACGGTAGACGGGGAGGGAAGAGAAGAGAGAGGGATGTGAGGTGTTCATAAATGTCTAATGATGAGCTTCTGGTGTTTGTCTTTTTGTGGCACACACAGAAGAACATCAGGTAAAACGAAAAAAAAAAGAGAAAAGGATGTGTCTGGGTTTCAGTGACGTTTTATTGTTGGTTGGACGGCGTTACGGGTAGCAGTAGTAACTTTACTAACCACTTCACCTAACATCTGTTTGGTCTTTTTATGGGCTGCACAGTTGGTAGCAGTGTTGCGTGTGTTCTCTCTGGGTACTCCAACTTCCTCCCACAGCCCAAAAATATGACACTTGGTCTCTTTATATTGTCCTGAGGTGCGGTTGTGTGTTCATGGTTGTTTGTCCTGTCTGTCTCTGTGTTGCCCTGCGATGGACTGGTGACCTGTCCAGGGTGAACCCCGCCTACCACCCGTCGACCGCTGGACACCAGCAGCCCTCGCGACCCCAATGTTTAAAAGTGGATGAATGGCTGGATAGATTCAGATCTCAGATTCAGATTTATTTGTATCGTAAATGGGCAATTGATGTTACAGCAAGAACAAAAAACTAAAAGACAAAATATCAAAGATTAAGAAAAAAAACAGCAAAACATACCAGAAGGACATGAAATACAAATCAATACATAATGGGAAGAGTACAGCAGTGACTGACAATTGCTACAAACACTAAATCAGTGTTTAGTGATTTAGCAATCAGATGCTAATCTGTGGCTTCTAAAAGCTTTTGGCAGAATTTCAGTTTCTACCGAGCCGATGAACGAACAGAAGAAGTTGCAAATGATATCGTTTTTCTGTGCTTTTTTTTAGAATCGGAAGTTTTAGCAATGGCAGTGGAGGAAGTAAACGAAGCCGTTCTGTCCGTGTTGACTGAAATATTCCAAATATTAAATTTACATCAACAGCCATCTGGTTTGGTGTGGCACTTCTCTCTTTGCAGTGGAGGATGGTTGTTTGTGGCGCAGGCAATTTCCTGTAAACTTCTTGGCAACGAGCCAGCGCATTACATACGTCTGGGGGAAACGTTGGTAATTGGGTAAAATTTAAACAGAGTCCATGCCTTCAGGAAGCAAGGGTCTCTCAATAGCAAATGGTCCAGATCTTCTGTATGAAGCAAAATGTAGAACAAGGTGGGTGGTTTCTACCAGACTACTGTACATCATTTCTGGCAGCAACAATTGGCTTTTTAAAAGGAATGCATTGTAAAATGCCAAAGTACAAAGGATATATTAAAATAATTCTGTCTTGTCATGTTTAGTTTAGGTGAAGTTTTAAGAAATTTGGATTTCCAAAGCTCATCTCATGCGTACCTTTTGCCATTTGTGGAGGATTTTCTATTAATGGTAATATTCCAGTTATGGTGTTTAGCTTAGCCTACTACTTTAGCCAACACTAAAAATTCAAATATAAGTTCGGCATGATTACAATTAGGTTCTGTTAAATGTTAGAATCAGTTAATATCTTAAATGTAGTGGAAAACTCTCTTAATTGACTGAAAATCTAAAAGTGTTTCTTCTAGAGGCTAACGCTAACGGCTAGTCCAACATGAGCTAACACCAAAGACGACATCCACCTTAAAACGGATTCAGTCTTAAAAACTTTAAGGTGGTTTTGCTAATAGTGTTTTAAGGACCATTGAACTATTGTCCTGTTGGTTATTTACACACAAGTTGATCATTTACATTGAAGCAGACGCAGAAAATAGGCCACCAACGTTTCCAACGGCGACGTTAGCTGCTGTTCACTGAAGCATCCCACTGGGCCTAAAGGGCTAAAAAAATAAAAGAAAAAAATACTCATACTGTTTAAACCTGACGTTTATTCTTCTACATCAAAGAATAATTAAACCAAGCTTTATCTCATTCTATTAAATCCAATATCAAAGATCCTCATGTATGTATCACTACATGCCTGTTGGTTGAGGTTTTAGTGTTTAAAGTATCTTTGTTAGACTAAGCAGGTTAAGAATAAAAACCTTAGGAATAACAAAGTCATGGTTTGGCCTTAATGTCATGACACAGCTTAGCATTTCAGAGGCTAATATGATGCATCTGCAGCATTACAGGTGCCACATTCACAATGTTGCAACGGAGAGAATCAGGTGTTCACAACAAGAAGTGGGATGAAAATCTTTGTTTTCTTTGTCTCCAGAACTGTGCTGCAGGAAACTCCTGAAGGGGATTGAACTGACGCACTGAGAGATGTAAAAATAGAAACCCATTGATGCTATCAGGTCCAGAAATACACAACAAAGTGTTGGCGGCTTCAGGGGATGGGATTGTATTTCCAGTAAGAAAATGTTATCTTTGACTGCTGATTAATTCTGTTGTCTCTGCGAGTTTCCTGCAACCGTGTTTCGTGTAGTTTTTGATTTATTTTGTATTTTTTTCCCCCACATGCCAAAAGCAGACGCCCACAACACCCGGGCTTTAACAAGCCTCTGCAATCTTTGCCAATCACGGCGTTGAAATTATACTTTATAATCCGGTTTTTACCAGCGCAGTGAGTGCTCTTCTGATGCACGACAACAGATTGGAGCAGAGGAGAGGATAAAATAAACACTGAAAACAAAGTTCAAGTGGAGTCTTTTTAACTCTAGTTTAAATTAATAATTTGCAAAGTAATGGGGTCACATCAGGGCTCCTAATTTAGTTTTTGTTTTAATGGTTAGCTTTCTCTTTCACAGTGGGAATTACATCGGAAAGTATTTACAGCGTGTACCATGCACTATTTTGACTGGGTTTATCTACTGTAAACTAGTATTTTTTAAAAGAAATCATCCATTGTGGCTGAATTAAAGTAATTCTGGAAGAGTGGACCATAATTCTACCACACTAGTTGTGTTTCTATTAACCGTAAAATTATGCAAATTGAAAATGCAAAAATAAATTTTCTTATTGGAAACAAGCCAATTTAAAAAAAACAAAAAATAAACAAAAAAAAAAACTTATGTTAGGATGTGGTGAGTTTTCAGCCATATTGAAATACAAACTACAATGGACAGACTTTCTTTTGCAGCCGGATGTTGCTACTGCCGAAAACAACAAAGATGATGTCGGGAAGCAGTCGGAGGATGATGGTCGGTCGTTTTATCCCACACTTCATAAAACGTTTTCATTCCAGCGTGTCGAGTCCATAGCTCTTCTGTAAAATTGCCGACTCCAATTTCCCCCCAAAATTGTAGGGGATGCGCAGCCTCTCCAAAGTAGCTTGTTGCTCCGCCTGAATAGCGTCGTCTCCTCTGATTGGCTGATGGATGAGCAGCTAATCAGAGGCTAGTGCCATGGCTGAATTATGAATACATCTCATGTAACCGTTTACACCAGTCTGTGGCACGATTTTTAATGACTTACTGCGTTAAAAAAACCCAACTTAACATGGTTTTCATTTCTTATTCAATGGAAACGCAGCAATTGTTCGGTGATGTAAAAGAGCCACTGGTGACGACTGCGAACGAATGACGGCAGTTATTGCCACCACGTGTAGCGTAAAGCGTTTTGCATTTAGATGATTTGTCTCGTAGCGCCAGGATGGTTTGGATAACTATAACGAAATGAGTTCAATCTGAAACATTTTAGGAGACGGTAAAATGCAGAAACAATCTTCTGAACAGTTTTTTTTTTGCTACGTTTGCAGCATTTCCTCCCAAACCTTTTCCCTTTACCTGTGTTGTACCTTCGCTATACCTCCACGAGCAACCGGCTCCCTTGGCGACGACGACGTCGTCGTGTGGCGCTCACTGTGTTTTTCGCACCTTGCCACAGAAATGAAGGTTACACTCTATTGTCTTGCCACAAAAGGCTGTGTGTATGGGATGTGTGTGTATTGGTGTTTTCGTGTTTGCTCCCAGGGCCAGTGAGATATGTTTGTTAGCTGAGGATAACCTTCAACCGCTGCTCAGCCAATTGGAACAGTCCCGATCTGCTGCCTGCCTCATTCCTGGCATCTTGTTTCTTTTTTCTTTTTCTTTTTTTTTCCTCCAGTGCACTTGTTTTTTCTCTCACTTCGTTTATGTGTGTGGGGTGTGTGTGTGTGTGTGTGGGTAGCAGGGGTAGCTGCTAACGATGCGATGGCAGCTTCTCCAGGACACACATGCTGCTGCTGCTGCAGCTCGGGCAGGAACCGCACACAAAGAAGCGAAGGGCAACGAAAACATCCTCCTGTGGGCCTTTTATTCACGCGCACTTAAGCTCACCGGCGTGCAGCGGCGCTCAAGGTCAGGAAACAGGCCTGCTGAGGGAGGTAAATAAAGTGATTATAGTAGCAGGAGGAGGAGATGAGCGTGTGGGTTTTCTTTATTGTTGTGCTAATATAGGGAGGAAGTGTAGGGAGCTACTCGGAGCCGCTCACTGCGGCAGCTGCCGCCTGGTTAAAGATGACCTTTTTAAGTCATGCATGGATGCATACGAGACGCACACAGTCGCATGGATGCGCGCCGTCTGCACGCTAAACAGCAGCGCTCCCACTCTGCTTTGAAAGACTTTCACAAACTTTTCCTGATTATTTTTTAATTTTTAAAACATTTTCAAAACGGCAAACAAATCAGCGTCTTATTATCAGTAGCAGGATTTGGCAACGATTGAGCAAACAGCAGTCTATTTTGAATGGACTAGACAAATTACTGATTCATTGCTCTCATCAAAACAAGTTTTGTTTTCTAAATTGTCGGGACGTTTTGCTGATATTTTTGTGTCTTTACTCTGCTAATTTACTGTTGTGTTATGGCTTTGCTCTCATAATTAAAAAAAATAATCAGTCTGGCCCCAATAATCTGGTGTAGATCTTCACCTCCTTCTCCGGTCACATTAAAACTTGGACTGGGCCACTCAAACACAGATATCTTCAAGGCAAAGGAAACGTGTTCGTAAAATTAAAAGATGGTGAATAATTTTGGGATTGACTGTGCCGTTTTCCCAACTATTTCATAATTCTTCTTGGTCGGTCCCAAGAAATCCCAGTAAGTCAGATATTTTTAAAGAAATATCAGATATTTTAAACGTATTTTAAAAGTATTTTAAAACGAATTGCATTGTTTTAGTTGTCGTAGTTCTTTCTGGGCCCCCGTAGAAACCATGTTCAGAACTCCGTTGTGTACAATTTGCAAGGACAGAAATATCCCGATGTCCACAGTCCAGGCAGCCTCTGTGATCACATTAAGCTCCAGATCCTCACGTTTCACCGACTTTCCAGCCGGTTGAAGCTGAACTCTGCTCCAAATGAGCCGCCCTTGTGTGTTCCACATCTGCGTATAGCAGCAGACCCAACATACAGCGTTTTTGGCAATTAGATCTGTGGATTGAATTAGCCCCATTTGGATCTAATGGCCGCTCCCAGTCTCTCATTCGGTACAGCAGGCACCTGTAATTGGAGTGGGAGCGGTTTGTTGCAAATTACACACTCCAGACCGGCTCGTCTAGCTTAACCCGCGTCACGCAGGTACACACACCCCAACACACACTCGGAGCACGTGAGTGCAGTGGAGAAATGGACGCCTGCGTGTGTGTAGATGATGATAATTTAGTGTTGGGGTGTATGTGCGTGTTTGTTTATACGTGTAATTATGCGCCCGCCTTCAGTCTATTTGATTAATGTTGGCATTCGGTCTCAGGTGTACATGTCTTCGACGTGTGTTTGTGTGTGTGTGTGTGCTCACTCAGGCGTACGCATCAATATGAATGTCTAATGCGTGCGTGTCTGGCCTCTGGAAGTGTCAGATTAGTGGATTAGAGGGCGGAGGACCCCCACCAGGGGACATGAGGAGGCAGGAGGGGGGGCAGCGAGGTTCGGGTGGTCCCGTAAGGGAGCCCACACAGTACACGCCTCCTTCTCCTGCATCCAGGAGTTTTCCAGAGGCACTGCATCATTTTTTAATCTTTTTCTGCTTCTGAGATTTTCTAACCTTTAATCCGTCTTCTTCTTATATATTCTGCCTTCCTCCGTCTCATTCTGCGATTCTTCATCAGCTCCTCTTTTCTTTTCTTTCCACACTCTCTCGTTTTAGTTCATCAGAATAACCTTGATAATGACGTAACGAAAACTGAAATCAGGAGAACGTTTTTGTTAACTGGAATAAAGTCGGAACGGTGATTAATAGAGCAGAAACTCTGACTGGAACTATTTCATGCATTTGTAAAACTGACTAAAACATACTGAAGTTCGAAATATCCTCCATTTTTGTGTATAAATCTATTTATGAGCGTTTTGAAATGAAATATAGATTTTTTTTTTTTTCTTTCCCCACACAAGCTGTCGGCAAATCACAGCACTCCATGCTCCTCCTAATGGCACTTACACAGAAAATAGCGTAAAAGTTGGGAGAAAACGGCAGTTCTGTTGAGTATTCATTATGCACTCAGTGTATAGACACATTCCAGCATGATGTCAGATTCCCGGCTCCCTGCTGTAGGACAGAAAACTGCTCACCGAGGACTACCATTGGTTTTAGCTGTCAAGTTAAACCCACTAAATTATAAATGTATGCGTTATTTTATTTTATTCCTTTTAAAAAGGAACAGAACTTTTCTACTAATTTTGAACACTGACGATTGGGAAAACAAGGTCAAACTTTTTTTAGAGAGAACAAAAACAATTGAGGGGGAAGTAGGTCAGATATGCTAGCTTGACTATGACAACCTTACCATGTAGGTGCGCTGCAGAATTTGGTTTTAACTGAACCTTCAGTTCAGTTAGATTGCTTTCAATCTAACAAATGTGAAATTTTGAGTGTGGAGCCACTAAACAACCCTGAGGTTATTGACCTTTATGAATTCTGCACCTAAAAATGAACTAAACCATGAAAAAATTAATACTGTGATAAAGACTGAACAATATTGAATAAAAACTAGCAAACGCACTTTAAAAAAGTAAAACCAACAGAATTATTCAAACAAAAATTCACAACAAAATAAAACTAAACTATGACAAACCCAAAACTGTTAACAACCACTCTACTTGCTTTTGGTCGCAAATAAAAGGCAGACTGATGGGAAGAGCAGGCTGCCGTTTGGACTCTCAGTGGCGGTGCCGGCGCCAAAGCAGAGTCACAGTCTATTATCCGCCATAAAGCAACTATGTCTCACTTTATACTTCTGGCCAATGATCTGTAATTGCGAGCAGGCCTGGGCTAATCTGAGTCAAACAGCGGCTCTCGGATGTGGGGAGGCTTGGATGGGTTTTAGCGTCCTCCCACACAGCGCTGCCGTAGCTACAGGAGCGAGAGAGACCATATCACCGCCCTGCAGAGAGAAAGTCCTCTGCTTGTGTTGGAATGTCACGCTGAAATGAAATCGGAGCTTTTGGCCACAACAAAGCTGGAAATATAAACATCTATGGAAGGGCGCTGGGAGCTCAACACCACAAAGGATGTAGGCCTTTCAAGAGATGTTGGCAGCGGAAAGATGTTTTCGCAGATTATGGGGTTTGTGTGGACAGTGACGTGCGGTAAACAAAAAAAAAAAAAGTCCGCCAATGAACTCGGGGAGAGAATTTAGAAGCTGGTTTCTGAACTTTAATCCGTCAAGTTGTGGTTAGAAACTGAAATTGGCACAACTGCTGCTGTAAAAAACGTCTAAAAAAACAAAGATAAAAAAAATCTCCATATTTTCAAAGGTGGGAGGTGGGAAATGTATTTTCTCAGACGTTGAGTAACTGTGACATGTATTGGGCCGGAGCAATCTGCTGAGCCCAAATGATCCAGACACACATTAAGAGGCACTGTATATTTGATTTTGATCAGCTGCTTCAAAATAAAACGCTGACCACCACACTGACAAATGGGATTTCACATTTATAAACATTATGTAGCGTAAGCTATAGGATATTGCATGTTTTATCTGATAATAAATATTAAAACACTGCAATTTGTTCTCACTAAGTTATTGCTTATGACTAAATGAAATAAATTCTGAGTCCATATATTCATATATTTTAGCATTAGCAAACATTTTAGCATTAGCAAACATTTTAGCGTTAACATTTTAGCTTTAACAAATGTTTTAATATTAGCAAACGTTTTAGCATTATCAAACCTACATGGGTTGGGATACACTTTCCATTTAATGTTTTTCTTCTCTTCTTGATTAGCATAAGAAGATGCTAATGGTGGCTAAAGCGATGGAAGTTTGAAGACTCTTGGAGAACAATTGTAGCTCATGTTTTCTGTTAACTGTTAGATTTTATTTGAAGCTTTAAAGAAACAGTCAAGATGGATGCGACAAAAACAAGGCAGAAAAATGACTCCATTGTTGGGGTTTTAGGCATACAGAGTTACAGCAAGTTTGGACTAAGTTGGGCGTCTCTGTCAACGCTTCTAATAATCCCCAAATATTCAGTCCACACTGGAAAGCAACAACAATTGAGCTTTTAAATGCCTCACCACATGAGAAACGTTTTTGAATTTCTCACCGGGAAGCCTATTCCCAGAGCTGGAGAAAAGCTGTTTTACTATATAACCATGGTAACCAAGGTCATTTGACAATATGTAGCCTCATAGGAGCCCTATGGTTTCTGTAATTATTTTCTCCTCCATGACCATTCAGTTCTGTGAAAATAGAGGTACAAAATAAATAAAAGTTGTTTACAAAGTCCATTTTAATTTTACAAAGTCCATTTTTCTACCAAATTGGTTGATATGCCAAACGAGAGCCTGTGTAAGAGCTAGCTAGCTACTCTACATCAAACATCAAGGCTCTTGAAAAAAAATCTTTCAGTAAATGTTCTGTAGTTTGCTGGAAACGTGTAGCTTGTATTTATACTACAGATATAATAAAATAACCAGGTTAACTTTTAAGCTAATTTTTAAGCTAAAGTTGGTGCCAACTGACAGGAGCTAGGCTACATTCAAACAGCAGGCAAATGTGACCCATATTAGATTTATTTCTTTTGCCATATCCAACTTTTCATGGCCGTGTGAACGACCTGAATCCGATCTTTTCACGCCAAACATCCGATTTGTGCCACTTTGGGGTCATAAAAGTCGGATTCAGTCGAATTTAATTAATGGTATGAACGACCACACAAAAAACAATAACAAAAAAAAAAGCATTTCAGCAAAAAATGGGAATTGAGCATCGAGCTGCTGTGTGACCTTAGCCTTACGCACATGGTTTCCAGCTGCATTTATAGACATCAGCTGGTGGTTATTAGACTCTGCAGTGTTTATAGGCAGAACCCTAAGCTAAGTTTAGAAATTCAAAAATGGAGCTGTGAAGTGGCTATGGTGTGGCGCGCTGACCTACTTTTACTTTGTGGTTTATAATGTGAGCTCATGATACTGCGATGCTAATCTCTATTATGTTGAAACGCTTTTGTGTGTGTGTGTTCTGTCTTAGAGTAATAGTGAGACCAACTTTCATCCTTAATATTTTAATGGGTCTTAGCCTCCATCTTCTGATGAAAGTCTTTCTTTCCTCTGTTTCCTTTAAACCAAGAAATGGTGCCAAGAGAGCCAGTTTTTCTGGACGGCCTTTTTTTTTTTTCAGTTACGTTGTGTTTTGTTTTTTTTTTGCAACATGAGCCTGTTTTTTACACCCTGAGAAGGCAATAATGGTTCAAAGAAAGCTCTGAAAGACAGACAGATCCTAATATAGTCATAAAGTCATTTCACTAATACACTGATAATCCATTTGCTGTCACTACGTCTGCTCCCCTCCGGAGGACCACAGGTAGCACTGCTCTTATCATGACACAGCCACTTGTCAATGTTATCTTGGCTAACAGTTTTCCTATTCAAGTCGCTGCTTATAATTCAGGAGGAACGTGGGAGAAAGAACCGTACTGGCAAACGTTTTAACAGAGGCTCAGATTACAGACAGGTGTGTGTGTGTGTGCGTGTGTGTGGGTGTGCGTAGGGGTGTGTGTGTTGAAGGGATCTGAAGTTATTTCATACATGCGCCACACTGCCTGTAAGACACAATCCTGATGGATCTCCAGCAAATATGACTAGACTTTTTACAGCTTTAGTACACTTACCTGTCTTTAGCAATTATATAAACTAAATATGAGTTGAGAGAATTTAAAAAAAGGTTTTACATCAAATTGATTTATGCCCTGCGACAGACTGGCGACCTGTCCAGGGTGTACCCCGCCTCTCGCCCGGAACGTAGCTGGAGATAGGCACCGGCAACCCTCCAGACCCCATTAGGGACAAAGGGTGAACAGAAAATGGAATGGAATCAAATTGATTTAACTTCTAATTTTACATTTTCATAGCTAATTTCTGAGTTCGGTCAACATTGTAACATTGTTTTTTTACTCTGAATTATTTTTTTTAACAACTTTAAAATTAGTATTTTTTATTCTAAATTATATTAGTGAGTCTAAATGAGAAACACAAAGTTTTATGAACTTTACTTTATAAACACGTTTCAACTTTATGATGTCACATGCACACAATTTCACACTTGCTTCCTAACAAAAGGGCAAAAAAGCTGCTCACCAATGACGACTACCTTTGTTTTTTGCTGTCAAGTTGTGAACATAATGTGCTAAATCTTGCATGTACACGTCATATACAAAATCAAAACGTATGCAGTGTTTTGCTAGTAATTGTCAACACCATGTCAACTAGTTTACAAGGTCAGGAAATAGTTTTAACTAAAAATAATGAGGGAGAGGGAAGCAGGTCTGTTATGCTAGCTTGACTTTGACATGTAGATGTTCTGCAGAATTTGTTTTGGTCCTGTTTAAAAAAAAAAAAAGAAAAAATAAAGGTGACCGACTCTGCTAGATCATCAGTAGAGCAGGTGTTTGCTAATTAACGATTGCTGTTCAATCACTTGTTAACATCAAGCCTGAAAACATAAATCTGCAATGAACTGGACGTTCTATTCTTTGTGTAGGGAATGTTGGAGTGCTTTTTTGGTGTTGAATTTCTGTGTTGTTTTTTCTTTGCTGTGGCAAACTGCACTGAATCAGTAGCAGCTACATCTCCAGGTTTCATTTTAATGGCAGCGTGGCTGTGGACGGCAAGTAAGAGAATCCTTATCTTGCCCTGTAGCTTTGTGTTCATGCGCAACATTTCCAGGTATGAACAGTAACATGCAGCACGTCTGTTCAAGTCAGGACGTTTTACAAATTTCCACCAAAAAAACAGAAACAATTTTTTTTCTAACATGTAGACCCATGTGCTGCACTAGTGGAGATTTACGTACCTGAGGCAGCACTGTGAAGGCCTCACCTGGACCTGCACCTGGCCCAGGCAACGTGTTGCCACTGGTGGGTTGTAACCCAGCTAGTCTTTGTCAACAGGCTAATCTCGGGGGTCTGAAACCGGAACACATGGCGTTGTTACTCAGCTGCCATTTTATGCGTCGCCCGTCACAGATTTTTTAATATATTTTTATTTTTTTGCCACCGCGAAGTAAAAGTGACGGATTCGAATTGCTGCATCGCCGACAGAGGGTGTTTACTTCAAGCTGAATTTGGCCGCCCGCGCCCGTCCCGTCTCGTTACCGTGACTTTCTTTCTGTCTCTGAGTTTCGCAGTCGCTTCTCATTTGGTCCTCCGGCTGCTCTACCCGTTTTATTCCCTGATTTCTGTCTCCGTCGATCCAATTTCACCTCGAGCCGCGTGGCTTTTACGCCGCGGAGTTAAAAAACAATTTGGCTGCTGAGATAGAAGATATGGATTTTAAATGAAACCCGTTTTATAGCGTGCACGTTTGTCAGCATGTCATCAGATATGCTTTAAAATCATAAACCCACTGTTATTAACCTCCTACACCACCTTCAATGCCCCTTCTTTCTTTACTTTTCTGTTTGTTTTTCTTTGATACCGTTAAATAAAATTAAAGCGCAATGACCAGCCTTCAGAAGTCACCTAATTGCTGAATGTATTTAATTTAATTACAAAATATACAGCTGTTTTGGTTTGTTAGAGAACAATCGTGAAGAAACGGCATGTTAAAGTCCAAGCATCTTAGTAGGCAGAAGAAGGGAAGCCAGATGTAATCTGAAAAGAGGGTCCTGGATCCCTGATCCACTGAGCTGGCAGATTTTGATTGGTCAACTATTCTTCGATCACTCCATAAATAATTTCCATGTAAAACTCCAAGCATCCAGAGTTTACTTGAAGCCTGTTTTTAGTGAAACCGTATCATTTTCTTTCTGCTCCAAATGCTTGTTTTTACACGTCTCCAGCACTTTTTGAAAGCACTTCTCAAGCTGCGTTTACATTGACCACATAATTGCTCAATTCTGACATTTCAAAAAATAATT
Organism: Xiphophorus hellerii; assembly: GCF_003331165.1. NCBI lineage: Eukaryota > Metazoa > Chordata > Actinopteri > Cyprinodontiformes > Poeciliidae > Xiphophorus > Xiphophorus hellerii. Next base: position 5,250,124 of record NC_045685.1, read on the forward strand.
TCACTTAACAGAAACACTGCAGTTTCGCAAAAAACAAAAAAAACCTCCTTTTTCCTAAAGAAATTTTAGGAAAATAAAACTAAACTACAGCTAAAATAAAACTCCTCATCCTAATGCCAAAACATTTTATTTCACAAAACTACAATGGAAACAATTTTCTTTTGGCATAACGAGTTACATGACAAACAACCGGATGTTGCCGCTGGCGCAAACCACGAAAAAGAGAAGTGGAAGTCTAATGGGCCGTTTCTTAGGTTTGAAAAAAGAAGGTAACTAGATGTTTGACTCTAAGGTTGTGTTCTGACATTTTTATAATTTCACATTTTTGTGGTAATTTCTAGTGTAGTTTTGAGATACTACAAAGCTTCATCAAGCCTCTCTGGGTTAGTCAATGTTAAGCATTAATGAGTTAGTGGACTGTCATTTCATTAGCGCAATGATGCACCAAACATTTTTGTCACACACCATCTTAAAGTTGCCTTATTGTTTGACCTAAAATGTCTAGTCTGGAGCCTTGTGAAATGTGTTCTCCAATCCTGGATGAGGAAAGCGGAATGTACCAGGTATCGAACCCAGGTATCGACTCGGGGTCCTGATTGAGGCTTTTTTAAATTATTGCTCCCGGAGCCCCTAGTGATTCTCGACTCCCCATAACTGCTGTAGGTCTACTGCTTGTGAATTAGCCACCACTGCGTGCTGCTGGTGCATTTATTTATGCAAGTGTCTTTCAAAACTGTGTTATAGGCCATGCATGCTGTTTTACTGATGAAAAGGGTCGTGGATTTTATTTTATTTTTTTCAGAATCACATTGATTGTGACCTCTCTGCTGCTCTGGCTCCTGATCGGTGCGCCGTTCAGTCTGTGCGGTCCCAGTGAAAGCAGCTGAAACGCCAGTCATTAAAACGCACAACATTCAAAGACAAGTGGCAGGTTAATGAAACGGGAAGAACAACGTAAAAGAACCACAAAAGAAATAAACTGAAACTGCATTGAAAGGTTTACCAAATGATCAGCAAGTCATATAAAAACAGACAGTAAGTATGCTAACGTTAGCTTTAGTTTATTGCATTAGTTTACTGAGGACTGGCTGTATGTGGAGGTAGATATAATCATCATCACCTTTTATTTAAAACACAAATCGGTCCATATAAAAAGGTCAATTGAATTAAGATATTTTTAAATACAAGTTATAAAGCTAATGGCTGTATTTTATGGATTACCAGTAGAAGCTTTAGTTGGGGAAAATCAACACTGTAGAGCCTTGAACATGAGTGAGTAAAGTGAGCTAAAATGAAAGTATTTACTAAGTTTAATACTGTTGAAATGTGATATCTTACTGCCTATACATGGTACTCACTTTATAGAATCAGACTGGGACTGTGCATTTTCAGTGGCTTACTATTAAATTACTGAAATAAATGTGACGTCCCGAATAACTTGATCTCTTTTACAAAAACATTCCTCCATCATAGGGAGAACCGTTGTATTGATAGTCGAATCCTTTATGATTTATAACTCAATGTTGGGATCTCAGAAAAAGTGTTTGATTTAGTGCCAATGTAAGATTTGATCCGCGTGATCAACAACCCGTTGTTTGGTATAAATGCATAAACAATTAGCAAGAGAGTAATTTCCCAGAAGAAGCGGCGATCGATACTTTTAGACAGGAAAATGGCTAACTGGAGTGAGCTCATCTGCCGTCAATGTTTTTGAAAAGACCGGTATGGATTAAATGTCCGGTCCGTTTCAGTGTGCAGTCTGCACATCCGCTCTGCTGAGATCATCTGATTGTGCAAACTGAGCCGCAGCTTTCATAGCAGCGGGCTAAACATGGAGTTCTCCTCTCAAAGCCGCATTTCGGTTTACGCAGCTGATTTAAAGCAATATCATCATCAGTTTCTTTCTTACCTTGATTGTGATATTTTCACTGCCTACTGGCTAAATGGATGAGAGTTGTATAGTACATAGAAGTATAAAATTTGCGTATTTCACAAAACTGCACTTTCTTCACATTACATGAGTCATGTGATCAACAACCGGATGTTACTACTGGTGGAAAAGACGACAGGAAGTGGTAGGAGCATAATGGCGTCGCATGAACAAACTTATTCTCGTGATTTCAATTACTTGTCTTAATCAATAGAAACACTGCAATTGTGAAATGTTTTTTTCCCCTACATTATCGGAATATCGAGCATGGTAGGATCATAAACAGTAGCTGCCTTTTCCTTGATCTTAAAACTACAAATTACAGTTACGAGAAATTTTTTCCACATCACGAGTCACATGACCAACAATCAGATGTCACTACTGGTGGAGGAGACAACAGGAAGTGGCAGGAGCATGAAGGCGTGGCATGTTTTTTTAGTGTCTTATTGCACGAATAAACTATGTGATTTTTTTTTTTTACCCCTCCAGGGGGTCTTTTGTGGGCTCTAGTGTCCCTTATGTGACAGTAGGCTGACAGGAAACGGGGAAGGAGAGGGGGGAAGACATGCGGCAAATGTCGTCGGGTCCGGGAGTCGAACCCGCGACGGCCGCGTCGAGGACTCAAGACCTCCAATTACGGGTCGCGCTAACCACTACGCCACCACGGCACGCGCTAAACTATGTGATTTTAACTGGGTTTCCTATTTAATGGAAACACGATTGCTAAATGGCATGCGCCTGCAGAATATCGAGTATTATAGAATAAGAAATGGTAGCTGTGTTACCATTGACCTCAAAATTCAACAAATTGGAATTAAAAAATAATTTCAAAAAAAGTTTTATGATTAATAATTCTTGCTCTATGATGAGATTTTTTCTGATCTATGAGTCTGTGTTTTTGTTTTGTTTTTTTTTTGCAAAAGATGTCGCGTGATCAACAACCTGATGTTACTACTGGCGGAAAAGATGAAGAAGACCACAGGAAGTAGTTGGAGGGTCGTTGTGCGGATCATGTTTTTTAATGACTCATTGTGCAAACAAACGTATTCATGTGTGATTTTAATTGCGTTCCTTAATTAATGGAAACACAGCTATTGCAAAATTGCGTTTTTCAACATGAGTGGAATACTGACTGTTTTGACAGCCGTTTGTAATGGAACACAGCTAGCGATTACATTCCTGATTTAGTAAACCAGAGCTGAACTCCGCTTACTTTTTAAATGTAGCACTTCTAAATTAGCATCTTGGCCGTCCAAACCCTAGGTACAGTACTTTTGCAAAGTACTTTGTGTGCATGCTGAACGACGGCAGTGCTGCTGAGCTTGTCCACCATGACGCCAAAGTTCAGCAGCAGAGGGGACCATGAGCTCGCCAGCTGAAGACATAACGCATTCAAAGTTAATGTTGCCATTACTCTGAACACATTTAGGGTTTTATCTCACCTCAGCCTTCCTGTCCTTTTACCTCATCACACTCTGCAGCGGTTTATTCATTGCTTTCCTTCCATTAGCATCAGCAAGTAGTGGCTCTCAAACCGTTTATGTACCCTAAGAGCATTTTAGCGTGATGCCAAATTAGATGTTGAATAGCAGACGTGGCATATAGCATATAATATCTTAAATGAGGGTGATGGGTGACTGAGTCAGCGAGAGTGATCATTCACTCCGCTCCGAGACGGAGTGTTATTTTCATTCCGCAGGTATAAATGTTATGGGTGAGTGTCGAACGGGCGATGAAGGATGCGAACTTCTAAGGCGTTGGTATCTGTAATTACGTCTGTGTCGCCGGTTTTGTTCAGCCAGAGGAAGCTTTGCCTCGTCACTTTTTTTTTTTTCTCTTTTGTATTCATGTGCACTCGTTAATGCAACAGCATCTCCATCAACCTGAACAACAACAAAAAAAAAAAGCATCCAAATTCTGCAGAGGAAATGTATCCTCTCAGACCTGTCCTTGAATATTTGTTCTCCCGGTGTGTCTCTCTCTCCCCAACAGAACAGACAGCCAGAGAAGTAGCCGACGTCCTCATTAAGAGAGCAAATAAAAGCCTTTTCATGCAGGCAAGAATTTCCTCAAACTGCTGCAAACTGCTTTTTTTTTAAAATTTGTATCAAACTGATTAATTTTCCTTTTTTCCATGTTGTAGCACGTCTGTGTCGCAACACAAAACAAAACCAAAAAAAAAAAAAAACACCCAAAGAGCAGCGCCGGGTTGAATAATAAAAGCGGCTCTACGCTGGCTTGGCATCTATTCTGCAGTCTGCCAAGCTTGAACCCAACATCCGCAGCTCAGCCGCCATGTTTATGGATGAGATGTTTTGCTCCGCGCCACAGGGACGGGTCGCAACTGGACCCGGCGAAATAAATAAAGAATAAATAAAAAGCCCTCTGCCATCTGCGGAGCTGACATTTCCCATACCAGTCAAAGAGCGGGAGCATCTGTTGTTCACCTCGCGGCTTGTGCAAGGTTTAAAGTTGTCGTAATGTCACAGCACCATGCGGTTTGTGTGCAGCAGCCTGTGAGAGCAACATGACGTGTGGAGAATGGTGTTGGGCCGACTCGGCTTGTGGGTGTGTGTGTGTGTGGGGGTGGGTGTGTGTGTGTACTACATTCCACTGCCTTTTGTCTGTCTTGCTACCTTGGAGCTGCACAGCACAGGAAAGACTCGATGCGCTGTACAACGCAGTGCAGAAGTGATGGATTATTGTTCTGCTTAATAGTAGCTGACAAGTAAAAGTACAACTACCGAATCATCCGAGACCCTTTTGCTTGAAGTGAGTCCACTAACTCGAGTCAGCGAACCCGTTTGACCTTGATCTTGGTATAATCTTTGATGTTAGTATGCTGTCTCTGGTGAGTCCGCTAATAGGTACGAAGGCCTATATCAAGCAGGTTAATCTAGACCTTTGGTATAGAGTTTCAGTTCACAAACGTTATCGCGACAATATTGCTTCCAAATATTCCTTTTACTGTGGGCTCTGTTTTGTTGATGTAGCAAGAAGATACAAGCCAGAAGAATCAATAAAATACAAAAGCCACAACGCATCAACAAATGCCACGACGAAAGTTACGTCAAAATGGAATGCATCATAAAAAGGAATTCATGCTGAAAGTGCATTTATGCTAACCTATGCTAACTTTGTTTTAGCATAGGTTTTGCTGTTACTTTTGTTTTTATGTAACTTTCTGACATTGCGTTGGGTCTCTTTGTTGTTGCGTTGAGTCATTCGTTTTATTGTCTGTTGGTGTTGTGGTCTAATTCTGTTATGTGGTCTTTTCATTGTTGCGTTGGGTCTTTTCATTGTTGCGTTGGGTCTTTTCATTGTTGCGTTGTGGCTTTCTGTTGTTGCGTTGTGGCTTTCTGTTGTTGCTTTGGGGCTTGTTGCTGTATGCGTTACGCCTTTATTTCTTTTACGTTGTGGCTTTTGTTGGATTTTGACTTTTTGCATTTTGCTGACACTTCTGGGTCACCATACTTCAATAAAACTTCTGCTCCATGAACAAAGAGCACAGTGTTTGAAAAGTCCTTTCAGTAGTTGATGAAGGTTGCTGTTTCCATTCACACTTGAAGGACTGCATGTTTTACACAAGTGTCAGACTGCATAGTGTTGGTCAATGCGTGAAGCAGTCTTGTTGTTTCTCTTGTTTGGAGCTTAACTCTCCCTTATTTTCTTGCAAAGTGGCCTTGGCCAGGAATGAACAATAAAAAAAGGCTGGATATTGACAAGGTAGTTAGCAAGAAAAGACCAAGGGAGGGGGAAGAAAACCAAGGGCGGTCAATGAATTCTGGATTTCCTCAGAGTTGATCATTTGTATCGCTTGGTAACAAGAGGGAAAATAAAAGGCTTAGCCTAAATTTGCCTGTGGTCATGGACAAGCCCACAGTTTCATGTACATGCATGATTGTGGGCAGCTATGCAGAATGTATGAAAGTCTGCACCCACATCACACTCCATTTCTCTTTCTGCTCCGTGGCTAAATGAAGTGTGACAGGGCATTAAAGCAGCACCAGAACCCAGGGTCCCGCCACAGGAGAGACGGAGATGAAGGCAGCTGGAGAGGGTGGACGGAAAGTACATGGGCATGTGTGTAACTCTGGAGGTTGAGATAAGTAGTAAGAACTTACTGATGGCGTGTGACAGGGACCAGGGTCAGGGTATCTGGCAGACTACAACCTCTTTCAAGAGTTTGCTGTAACCGAGGGCATCAGGAAGGTTCCCAGACAACAAACAGACTTTAATTTTCTGTCTATTACATTTGAATCAAACCAGTATTGAGGCAAGTTACACCTGAATGTAATTGTTCTATTAGAATAGTCGTAAATTATGTGTCTAACACAACATTACCCATTTGAAATTGAAGGATTTTAGATACTCTACCAAACCAGATAGACTTGTCCTTCAAAAAGCGAACAGTTGGAATCTTCGTTGATGGCACGTTTTCAAACGGAAGCCTAAAAGCTTAGGGTCATGCTAGTTGGCATCTGGATAAAGCAAACACACTCACCTCAGATTTTACAACGGCATAGAAAAGCAAAACGAATACACAACAGTTCTGTGCAGTAGCTTAGACTTCCTTCGTTGTACTCACTGGACAGAAGCTGCTGCAGCGGCTGCATTTTGTGCTGACAATAAAAAGTGAGGTCGGTGCAATTCCTACTTACAAGTTCAACAATACAGCTAATTTTCTTGTGTGAGAGAAACAACCAGTGCATTACCTCGTTTTCAATTCTCTGTCACTGTAACGTGTCGGCAGTGCACATTGAAACTGTCTGCATCTTCATGTAATTATTCAGCTTAGATTGTTGAATCTGAGCTGAATAGATTAGATTCAACAATCTATTCAGACTCGCACTTGGTCTGTAAACTCGACAAACTTTTACTCTTTGACGCACTGTTCTGAGTTTGGTATAGACGTGCAATGTGTGGTGCAGTGAAATCTGAGAGGCTTGAACCATTTTTTTTCTACTGTAGGCAACTTTATGTTGGCCCAAATCTGACATATCAAACATATTTGAACGTTAGGAAGTAGATGTGGGGTAGCAATCCAGTCAGAAGCAAGAGAGCAGGTCTATATTTTGATTATTTTATGTCTGGTAATCCCCAGTGGTCCCATAACAACCAGCAGGCTAAGTACTGAGGCACACTGGATGAAAGGCATCAAACTCAATGATCCGTCTTAATGCTCTGTTTGATTAAAGCGAGAGCGTCGCATCTAATGGCTGTACTTATTAGTTTGGGAGTCTCTGTTTGGCTGGACATTCAGGGGAAGGTAAACATTTCTGGTCCCAAACCTGTGACTAAACCTATGGAGCCTAAATATAGAATTACAGTGAAAAATGTTTTAATTTTATACCAGATGTGATAAGAAGCCATGACAAAGATTCTGCTTTGAACTAAATCTCCCATCAGTTTTTCATTGTTAAAGCTGCAGAATGCTACTTTTATAAAAAAATAAATATAGAACTTTTTCCATATTTGTTGAATCCGTCACTTTGTAATGATGGTACGGCATGAGACAGGTAATCTGTGGAAAAAAATCGAGCTGCTCCGCCTTCTCCCAGTGCTAACGAGGAACAACCAATCAGAGCCAGGAGGCAGATCTTAGCGCTGTCAATCATGCCTGTGTACGTTAAGGCTAGTTAGCATGGCCATCGGGTAAATGGTTTTCCTGTAACTCTGACCTGATTCAGTGTTCTTCCCATCTCTTATTTTGGAGAAAAGTGTGCAGATTTCTAATGTTTTTGACTTTTTTTTTTAGTCGCACAGACATTTCAGATCATCAAATATATTCGAATCATGCTAAGATAACTTGGGTTTAAAAGAACAGCTGTTTTAAAATGATGATGTCATGTATTAAGTGAGAAAGCTGTCCAACGTTTTTCTGGCACTTGGTAGAAAAAACAATTGGAGCCAAAACCTAATAACCATTTCTGCCAACCTCAGTGCTTCATGTTGGTTTTCTGCTTTTGATGCCTAGAGCAGTTTTATTTCTGACCTCCTCAACCACATTACCCTTCACTGTATACAGCTGTTATGCTACAGTAATATTGCTCCAGCAATGTATTAAAATATAGCATGGCCTTGGTTCTTTTTTTTCAGAATTTAAGTCAGACATGTTCACCATATCATTCATTATCCCCTAAGGCTAAAGGCTAAAGATCGGATAATTGATGTTTACATGTCAGCATCATTTTCATAGCATTTTTTTTTTCTTCTCCAGAATTATTTTCATCTCCTGCTGCTTCTCATCCATCGTCATCCATGTGGTCCTTGATCTGTTTCCACCGCCGCTGCTGTTGCTGCTTGCTAATTGCCGTATTTTTACATCAACCAGACACTAATCAATGCAGGTTAAGTGTTTGCCATCAGCAGCCGGTATTGATCAAATCCTCAATGAATCTCTAATCAATGAAGAGGAGCTTCTTATTCCTGATCAGTGTAAACCTGTTTAGTTTGTTGGATATGTGTGAGAACAGCAGGGATAAGGATAGAGGTGGCCAAAGATGAAATGTTTTATTTTTGATTGGCGATCGATGAGTTGAATACGGGAAGATCTGCTGTCTCTTCACCTTTCTTGAATGAAGAGTTTGGTGAAAGGAAAACACAACTCGTACTTGGTCTGTAAACTTGACAAACTTTTACTCTTTGACGCACTGTTCTGAGTTTGGTATAGACGTAAAATTCAGTGCATCATCGTGAACAATCGTCTTTGTTTTTTACATATCCATTTCTTAAATTGAATTGTTTAAAAGTACGTGCAACAAGCTAGCAGTTGGATCTGCATACGTTTGAAACAGGGTTTGAAGTGAATTGGGTTATTTTGCTAACATAGACATGGCCTAGCTCAAGAGTCTCATTCAGCACTCTATGGTCAGGACTTGCTGACATAGGTTAGGTTTGAAAAGAAAAACCCAAGTGAGACAGTTTTGGGTTGAAATGAAAGACTTTTAGTTTGTCTAATTTGGCACTAAAGAAATACTAAACTAAACACCCAGTGACGGTTTGGTGGATCTCCATCTGTTTGTGGTTCCGTATTTATGGAGTTGCCTATTAGTTATTTTATTTGTGGAACATAGCTCCCAAATTTTTCACAGAAAACCCATCTATGTTTTTCATAGAGCATATGTAAAATATTCAAAATAAAATGCTGCTTGGGAAGCTAAAAACACCTAGCCACAGTGCTACTTGACACACTAAGCTATTGGCTGGCATTTACAAAGCTAATCTAGAAGCATCATGCATTTTTCCATGGTGGAAATAAAGAAGACTAGATATCAGCTTCTGTGGTAATGCCAAGATGGTTTCCACTCCATGTACTGATGCATATTTGTTTTGGACTCTCAATAGGCAGTTGTAACAGTTTTTAGATGGCTCCCAGGTATTTGTGGATTCTAGCTATTTGTGGAAGGTTGTGGTCTCTAAGCAGGGGTCTGTTGGATTCTGGGTATCGGCTTAAGGTAATATTTGATCGTTCGTTTGTGAAAAACGCACAAGATCCACAACCAATCGGTGATGAAACTGGCATTAACGCCACAAATTAGAGTGAAGTCTATACTCGGAATGTTTATTCTTTGAAACAGTTTCCATATCATCCGAGTCATTAAAGTCATCAACTTGTGTTTGAAATCTAAGGAGAAAATAATCGGGTTAAAGTAGGAGGCGATGTTGGAGACTTCTTTCAGCATCTTGCAGTCTGCTCTTGGGGTGAGCTCGTCGGGACGGCCACGTGTGTCTTGATTTCTGACTCTTGAGATTCTTAACCTGTTACAGTCTACCTTCTGACCTTTGACCTTGTGGTTGAAACTCTCCAACTTCTGCCATAAATCCAGTTTGTGTTTGAAGCAGTAAACCCAGCACTTTTTCTGCGTGTGTTTTATCATAATCATTCATCAGTCCAGGCATGGCTCGTTCCGTTTGCGCTTTCGCTCTCGACTGTTTATGTTGATAAGCCATTTCTATTCAGTTTTGCACAATTTCCATATTCTGTCCCCGTGGCTTCGACGGCTGGCGTTATGACGACCCTCATTTCCAATGGAGTAAACACAGCGCTGCGAAATAACTGTATCTAATGACAAGGTGGAAAAATGTTGCAGTAAACAGCAGCGGCCTTTAAGAGAGTCAGCAAAATGGAAACATGCTGGGAAAACGAGCGAAAGAAGCAAAGAGCTTGCCTTATCTCTGTAGCTCATTTAGACGAGGAATCATACGACAACACTGCAAAAACTCAGAATCTAACCAAGTATTTTGGTCTAGTTTCTAGATCAGATATCTTAAGACAAAAATAACTTACAAGTAACTTTTCAGAAAAATATAGGTGCTTGTTTTTAGTGAGTAATTCCTTAATATTCATGAAAACGTCTTCCTCCACTGCAGGATTTTCACTTAAAACATGGAAAAAATATGAGCATGTTACAAGGTCACTGTAGATAAAGAGATTGTGTTCCAGTAAAAACCAGACAACTACTCAGGTGGAAAAGTTCCAATTTTTCTAATAAAAAAATCAAAAATTTTTAGACTAACCTCAGATCATGCGAATGTCAAGTCGAACACCCTCAACTTTTAAAACTTAGAAAATTTCCAAGTCGAAAACTCAAATTTCCCCCCAAAAATTTCTGCGAATAATCAAAGTATGAGGTTTTTTTTGTTTTTTTAAAAATGTATTTAGTAAATTTTCTGTTTTTTAACCTCAGAAATTTCCATGTTTCCTCTAGAAATTTTCTGCGAAAAATCGCTAAACTGGAGTTTTTTGGCTGGAATTGCTCATTTTTCTGTCTGTATTGGCCCCTATTCCCTATCATAAAAAATATATATAAATTCTTGTTATAAGTGCAATAATCTGCTCTTGGATCTAGTACTAGTGCATTACGGAGTTAATTTAAAACACGCTCCTACATCTTGAAAATGTTATTGTAAGTTAATTTTGTCTTATTTCAGGTGAACTAAGATATTTGGACTAGAAACTAAACCAAAGATACTTAGTAAGATGTAGAGATTTTGCAGTGTGGGATGCAGGATAAACTTATTAACGCAATCTTCGCTGGAAGCATTATTTATATTAATGCACATGGAGAAAAATAATATATCTCATTCATGTAATTAGAGAAGCTCTCGGACTAAATTTACCCATTTCAGACCCTTGCAGTGCTCCACTGCGTTTAATGTTGCATTCAACTCCAGTTCTCCTTTGCACCAGCTCCCTAAACCATCTTTAACTGCCATTAACAAAACAATCTCAGCCCTCCCCTCCCCCTCTCTGTGGTTAATAGCTTCATTTGTTAATGATGTGTGGCTCCGTTGTTTGTTTTTCTGCCGAGTGTAAAGTCGGATGCAGAGTGTGCCGTTTATTGCGAGGGCAACGGATTTGAAAGGAAGGGTGAAAGTGAAAACCGGGTTTCAGAAAAAAGCAGAGAGTCGACAGGAATGATGGAAGAGGAGAGAAAGAATAATGAAAAAAGAGAGAGAGAGAGAGGGGGATTATGACAATACGGAAACGACAGCTGTTGGGCTGTGGAGAGCAGCTGTATCCACTGAGGGGGATGAAGACTGGGCCAGGACGGGCTCAGTCGGTGTTGTGGTGTCGCCGCCACCACAACACCGACGTTTGCCAAGACAAGCGCAGAGAGGGACCGGGAGGGCGGGGCGGAGGAAAAGGAGCCGCATGGAAATGTAGGACGAAGAAACACGAGCGACGATTAGACATGATAAATCTAAACGTAGGAATAATATGTAAAAACCCGGCACAGCTTCAGAGGGCCGGCAGCTAGACGCAGCAAAGCTTCAAAACACAAATCAATAACAGCTACAAACCCTGCTGTTCACATCAGGATATGAATTATATGACCATGAAGGAGCTTTTTTATTCTTGTAATCGTTTCCCATGATGATGTCATCATCATTATCTCACACATGATGTAGAAGAAACTCCATCCAAACCGTGAGACTGTGCAGCTGATGGCAGATGATGATGTTACAGATCACTTTTGTGTGTGAAAAAAAAATTTAGTTATCTTGATATCTTGAATTCATTTAAACTGAGCATCTTTATACCACTGTAACTTAGGTTAGATTTGTATTATTATTTAATGGAGTAGCTTGTCAACAAATAAGAAATTTCCTCTTGGATATTAATAAAGTCTGTTCTATTCTAATTGCTTATCTACAATGTCAGGTTTTACGGTGATAAAACCTTAACATTAGCTGTGTTTCCATTACAAATGTGTTCAAAACTTTATCAATATTCCGTTAATGTCAGGGGGAAAAATAAACATTTTTCAATTGTGGTGTTTTCTTTAAATAAGAAATGCCTTTAAAATCACATGTGAATAAGTTTGTTCAGCTGATAATCATTAAAAATCATTTAGCACCATCATCACTGCCACTTCCTGTCGTCTTCTTTGTGGTTTCTGCCAGTAGTCACGTCTGGTTGTTGATCATGTGACCCGTGAAATGCGGAAAAAATTTTTTCCATTGCAGTTTTATGAAATAAACTAATTTTGATGTGGCTAAAAAAAAACCCACCTCATCCTAGCAGCAAAATATTTCATCGAAAAACCACAGGTTTTTGTGAATTTGCAGTGTTTACATTAAGCAAACTTATATTTGAAACGCAGCTACAGACTCCCATTTCATGAAAACATAGTAAATTTATTTCTCTTCCTGACCCAGGAAAAATCAGCTCCTAAACTTAAGCTGCCAGATGAGAAGCTCTGCTGTCTGTGGCCATGAAATAACTAATAAACTCCTAAACCATACCTTCGATATGCTTTTTGCAAACAAAATAAATATTCTATGAAAATTACATATTCACTTTATCTGATTTATACAGTGCATTTATTTTCACTTGTAATTAACTGATGACTGAGATAATTACTTATTCATTGACGGGAATGTGACCAGACTGTAATGACTGAACTCGACTTTATGAATTCATTTTCATTAATTCTCACCGTTTAATTCATCGACTGACATCTGCTTCTCATTAAAAACACAGGAATCTGACGAATCAAAATGTTTGGCGGTCTCTGCTGATTCTGAAACATTTCAGTACTTACAAAAGGTTCATGAATTTAAAAAAAACAAACTTTTCATACCTAATTTTTATACGTTTGTGTAGGAAAAAGTTGCGGCTTGTTCGAGCACCATGTTGGAAAATGTTGGAAGGACGGCTGTTTGAGATTAAAGGCGCCTTTTACAAATAAAAAACGTTTATGTGCCTATTAAGCACACAGGAAGTAGAGAAGCACCGATCCGATATGAACATCTGTATCTGTCCTGATGTTGAAAAGGATTCTAGATTGACTATTGGTAACGATGTGTCTGCTCTGTAAGGTCTGATCTATTCAGTCCAACTCTATGCTTTGACCAACATCATAGTTTATTTATTTTACATTATATTTAGAATCCCTACTTGCTCTTTCTGAACCATTTGAAAAAAGGTTTGTTGCAGTCTATTTTCACGCTTGACCAAAATAGTCAGCCTATTGTTTTTGTCAGTTTCTGTTTATTTATTTTACATTGGCTGTTTTTCCTCCTAACTGCACTGACTGAACAAATTAAATTTGCTTTTCCATGTTCGACCAAGCTTGTGAAGCTATTGGTGTGTTTAAGTGTGCTGTGCTGGTGTAGGGTTATCAGATTAATTTGTAATTCAGTGCATTCATGTCTGTTGTATAAAAAAAAAAAAAAAAAAAGAAAAAAGTTTAGTCCCCCCCCCTCCGTATCGGATCGGTATCAGCCGATATCAAACCTTAGGTATCGATATCAGTATCAGAAGTGGAAAAAATGGATCAGTGCATCAATAGTTTGAAGTAATGAACTAACCTTAAATGTCATACTTTTGTTGGCTATGATCAAAAAAATCATCATAACTAACAGGGGAAAAAAAGATCTTAAAAACATAAATCAGTGTCTAATTAATGGATGTGGTTCACTCAGTGAAATCAATAAATATGAACATTAGCAGAACTCTGTTTTGAGTATGTTCCAACTGCAAGCCTCCAATTTAAACAGACCTGAAGCTGAAATAAATGAAGTATAAACATGCTTTCATGTTTGCTTCTCCGTTTTTTCTCTCCAACCATGAAACAAGAGGGTTTACTGAGACTTAGTGAGAAACAAACGAATCAGGATTATGATAATTCTATACTTATTGACTGATGTGTGAATTTTTACCTAATTAAGGAATTCTGCTTTAGTCCAAGGTCTAGACTAGATTAACAATAAACGTGCTAATAGAGAAGGGGGGGGATTGCAGGTATTTACATTACGTCAAGGATTGTGTTTTATTACAGCTTAATATGGATTTCTGCAAATGTTTTTTTTTTTTATACTGTGGCTTTATGAAAACAAGCCAGCCAAAGCACAGTCACACAGACTCATCTTTTATCTTGCATTTGTAACTTTCAAAGTTACAAATTGGTTAAAAAGTAAAATCTCAATGTTTTAACCAGCAAGAAAGAGAAAAATCACAGATTATCACCATTTACCTCCTAAAAGCCACCAGCTCTCTGATGCCTGTGAACGTTTCTGTCTTTATGAATATATGGAGATAAAATGCTGTCATGATTAAAGTCACACTTTCCCGTGTGTTAAAAATAACACACCAGTACGTGCTAATACAATTGTCTTGTTGATATATGAAGATGTATTATTACATTAAACCTCCATGCAAATGCTTTGCAGTCACCAGAAAAAGCTCCTTGTGGGAGTAAATAATGATTTACATGAATAAATATGTGAGTGTAATGTTCTGGCTGCAACAGTAAGCACTTCACACCAATCCTCATTAAATAAGATTGACACTGTGGTTTGGAATCTGAGTAGTTGTACTATTCTGGTATTCAAACATCTGAAAATGGATGTTCAGTTTTAAGAAATTCATTACTTAAAAAAAAAAAGAGAGAGACTGAAAGTAAGTTAGTCAATTTGGTACTTTACTGTCAAGGAATCCCCCCATTTTTAAAGAAAGTTTAGGATTTTTTATGTTTTGGTTTTTCTACTCAAGGCAAGAAAGATGAGATGTTAGCAATAGCTTTGGGGAAGGTTTAGATACTTGGGAAATATTTATTTTTTCACAAAGAGTTAAATGTTTGCAACCATAAACTGCTTGAAATCGCATCCAATCACAGTGAAATCATTTTGGTCCAGTATTAATTATTGCTACACTTATTTTTCATGTTTGTCTCAATCTAAGGAAGTAAACATGAAAATATTCCCTCTTGTGTTAGCTAGTTAAAATGTTTTGGAAATCTCAGTGTAGAATAATGTAGTTCAGGTTTAACTACAGTTATGTGTGTTTCATATTTTGAACTGGGGATGATCAAAGATTCATCAGACTATTAAAAGTAGGATTTAAAGCCCAGCCAAAAACCCCTCTGAAGCTAACTTTAGCATCATTAGCGGCCAATGGTTAGCTAGTTTGGGTTTACTTGCAGTGCTTGTTCAAAATGGAATTAGGACATGGGAAGTGTGTGCACGTTTTCTATGAGAACTTTTTATGTTTATGTTCCAAAAGCATATGTGTTAGGTTAAATATTGAAATAAATTGCCTTTAGGTTTGAGCTGATTGGCTCTGTGATGAACTAGCAATCAGTCCAGTGTGTTGCCTTCCACCCGTGTTGAATTCTGGGAAACGGTTTCCATGGCCTCTGTTGCCTTCATAACAGGATTTTAGTAACATGAGCCTGTCCTTATGCTTGTTTTTATAATCATTATTATTTTTCCTGGAAAAACTACATTACAGATGAGGTCAAGAACCTTTTTTTTTTTTAGGCTTAGTTAATTTGGACTCAAATCTTCCTAACCGTAATGCCTCCTCCCAAGAGATGTGTAATCAATAAACACACTTGTGGGTCAAAAGGCTTATTTATATTCTTTAGTCTTATTGATTTCTGTCCTTATTAAAGCCATCAGATTATCAAGTTGTGTGTTGCATCATCCTGAATACCTGCCCTCTTTTAGCACCTTTCTTCAGATTGTTATGTAACTACCGTTAGGCTAATGGAAGAACAATTACCCTGTATATCTTTTAAAATCACGTAGTGCTCTAATCCTATTGTATTCATTGTCAAAGTCTCCTTTTTTCACCTCCATTTTATCTCTAGATTTATAGAATTGTCCTTTAATTTCTCCTAGATCTGATATTTCTTCTGTTCGTTCCTCCCTCTCCGTCTAGTTCCTTTCAAAGTCTCGATGACCTCGGGCTCCCTACAGTGGATTATCACA
Organism: Xiphophorus hellerii; assembly: GCF_003331165.1. Taxonomy (NCBI): domain Eukaryota; kingdom Metazoa; phylum Chordata; class Actinopteri; order Cyprinodontiformes; family Poeciliidae; genus Xiphophorus; species Xiphophorus hellerii. The sequence continues at coordinate 5,266,277 of NC_045685.1, forward strand.
CATCTAAGCAACCCGTTTCAAACACTTCCTTTGCTCAAGTTTGCCGCTGTAAAGCATCAGTCAATCTATTGAGTTCCTGATGGGCTAAAATTATCCCTACCATTCAGCCACCCTTGGCTAGAAAAGCATGTCTTACCGTGGCTCCCGATGATGCCTTTTGGGATTAGTCGTGAAATTACAGTAATGCGCGACGCCAAAGATAGCTCGCCGTCGTTCATGTACCCTGTAATTTACGGGGTACCGGGGAGGATGCACATGGACTTGGTCGAGCATTGCCAGCCCTTAATGTTCCAGGCTCCTCCTTTTAGAAAAGCAGGCTGCCAGTTTGATCAGTGCCCAATTATAGCAATTGCCCAGAAATTCATGAGAGAACAGAGGAATCTTGGATAGAGGAGGAAAACCACCGAGAGATCAAAAAGGAGAATGTAGCAACAAGGAAAGCAGGTTACAAATGAAAAGTGGTGATAATGAAGTGCCAGGGAATATGTAGTGCTACAGAAAACGTTTGATCACCCCTGAGGTATTTGGAAAAAAGTTCTTATTTTTCCCTATTTACTCACACATACAGTCAAGCATTTCTTTTTTGCTCACACCATTTGCAATCAATTTAAACCACACCTCAACCACCAACCTTCTGATTAATGATTCAGTTAAGTGTTTCAGTATAGACCTGGAAGTAAAAAGTATGGAATCTATAAATAAGACATAGTGAAGCAGCAGGCATGTGAATATTAATCTGGCTTTGTTCCAAGACGGTTGGCTTTTTTATCCTTGCAGTGTTTTTACCTATCCACATAGCAATAAAGAATCTACTTGTTTTTAAGATGAAGGTGACATTATTCTAGATGTTGTCCTGAAATGCTGATTGACTTGCAATGGATGTAACACAACCAAACGGTAAAAGGAATATGTTTAGTTTGAATATTTTCAAAGGTTTAATTAATTACCTGCTATGTTCTTTTGTTGGAAAACGCCGGGAAAGATGATGCCAACTTCTGGTTGCCTGAAGTTGGACAGTAGATAACGGCTTCAGAAGTCACGTTTTATTGGCAAACCGAGGACAGCGATCGATTGGTTAGAATTAGTCCAAAGATGTAAAAGGTTTGAGACGATTATGTTCCTGAACTTTAGTGGACATGTTTGAGAAAGGCTGTCCATCGGTTCAGTGCCACGTTGCCTGTTCCAGGGATCGTGAGCTTGTGGAGCAGCATGTGGGTTGGTGTTGGAGTGTCGGTGCTGATTGGTCTGTGAAACAGGGTTCAATTCCTGTCCAGGAAACATTTGCTGTGTGTTTTCCTCTGTTCTCTTTCTTGCCAGGTTACTGTCAAAGACCACTAGTGTCGCACAATCCTTTAAAGGAAAAGTTTATTCTTAGCTTCACAGGCTTTTCAAGGATCAGGATAACCTTCTTATGGGGTAGTGGAAGCTACATGACCGACTGCTGAGGAAGCAGCTGCATAAGCAAGTGGTCGAAGGATAGTGTGTGGTTGGAGGATGTGCATCAGAAGAGTTTTGCGTGACTAAAACCACTACACCCTTGTGTTTCGTCAATGTTTTAATCTTGAAAATAATGGATTAATCCAATCCTTGTACGTACGTAAGATGTGCAAGTTGATACAGGGGCTAGCACTCACAGCAAATTAGCTTATGCTGTAAACTGGTACAGTGGATCAAATGGCGACATTTGTTTTAGCTGCACATTGTCCCCGTCTAAATAGTTCATTAAAGCTTATTCGACAGAACAATCCTGCCTGTACTGTTCATATGGGACGTCTCTGGTACAAGGTGGAGCATTTATTGTGTTGTTTCCAAAATTCCAATTAATACATTCCAATTAATTGTTTAAAACAATTAATTTTAAAACACATCTGAAACTGTCAGCCAGGATTGTTGTCTTTACCATTATCTTCACTTTGTTCAATGAAGGTATCAATAAATATAACTAAATTTGAAAATATAATTAAGTCTGGTTGCTGCGTGCAGCTTAGTGATACAAATCATACTACTGTGTGTGACTGGTGTCCTAAAGAAGTGTATTACAAATGGGAATGTTTACAAGAGCTAGGCTTGTGTGGCTCCGTGATGAAACTTTTAAGTCCATATCGCTCACCCCAACTCTAAGGTAAACCCCAACGCAGTATGAGAAACTGTGTTGGGTCTGAGGGACTGTTTCAATTGGCCATTGGTTGGAAGACAATTTTTTAATTTTTTACAAAAGCTCAGCAAAGTATATTTTTAGGTCAGAAATACTGCCACAAAGTTGAAATATTCTCCCCTGCTGACATTTCCGGGCTCCTTTTACACATTACTGAATTGACTGTATCAAGGGGAAGCGGCACAAGCCTTTTGTGTGAGCCGAGCACAACGGGGAAACCAGAGGCAAAGGTCCATGTAATTACCCTCCCCGCTTCCCTGGCTCGGCGCTTTAATGAATGGTGGCAATCTAAAACCACTGTTTAAATCGAAACGAGTGCCAGGGTGATGGGCCTGCCTCATATACCGCATGAAGTATAGGTCCATCTGCAGAACGACTCCAACCCAATGTGACCAAGCAATCCTTCAGCATTAACACGGCTGCTGAGAGGAAAAGTAGAGGCTAACGAGGAGCTACTAGGACAAATTAAGCTTTTCTTTATATAAGCAAATGAGCAAATTCAGCACCATTGGAATCTAATTTTGATAACCTTATATTATTAGACTGGAAGGTAGCAGAAGGTTGGGCTTTGGGAGCTTTATAGTTTTTATGGTTAACTGGTTCTATATAAAAAAAAAAGCCAGTTATTCTTTTTACTGGTGAGAGAGGGAAACCAGAGAGAGACAAAATGGGATGATATAAAAGTGCTGTAATAAAGTAATTTCTTCAGTCTGATTTATATTTTATTCAACTCAGTTTTATTTCTTGTGATTTTAACAAATGGACTCACCCTATGAACAAACGGCCTTCAGTTTTTTGTGCTTTTTGACATATTTACAAGGTTTCACATAATATCAGGTAAAGACAACCGGAATAAATACCAAAAGCAACCATCAAACGCCAACTCTTTAACCCTCCAGAACTACTTTTTGGTTTGGTTGCCAGCTCACATGTGTGATGTGGATGTGTGGATGACTTGCCTCCATGTTCTCCCATGTTCTCCCTACCACTTGGTAGAAATAAAAAGCCTGGCTAGAATATTGGGTCTAGACCGAAACAGCAGCACTCTATGCTCCGGAGCAAGCATCAAATTATGCTTGCATAAAATTATGTTGTGAGTGTTCAAATACCTGTGGAAACAAGTCAAGCTCCTCTTCCTTCTCCCAGTGCTCCCAGTACTGCAGAAATACACCAGATACATCAGTCAGAAACAACCAATCAGAGCCAGAAGGAGGGTCTTAGTGCTGTCAATCACTCTCCTACATGTCCCCTCTTCCATGCTCTGTGCTACGCTACAGCTGGTTCACCACAGCCACCAATGCTAAGGCTAGTTAGCATAGACACTGATAAAGGTAGATAAACAGTTTTCCTGTAACAACAAGTTGTTTTTCCACCATTAGCACATTGAGCAGCATACAGAAGGTTGATTGACAGCAATAAGACCCTCCTCCTGAATCTGATTGGTTGTTTCTAACCGAGGGCGGTTCTTTTCCTCAGACCTCGATAGCAGCTCAGGGAGGTGGTGGAGGAGCTTGAATATTTATACAGATTTGTCTCATATTACTCTGTTTTGACAGTGACAGTTTTAACAAATATGGGGAAAAAAACCACACATTTTTCTAGAAGCTACAGGCTGCAGCTTTAAATCGTATATGTATTAGAGGAGCATGTTTTAGCCCTGCTGTTTTGTGGCCTGTCATTAAATGTTTATGCGCGAGGTCTCCTTCTGGAGAATGTGAAGCCGCCCCCGCGCCCCCTTTTTACAGTCGGACAGCTGGAGTCCGTGTCGTTATTTTCCCCGAGCGTTCTGTTCCTCGGACACTTTGTGCCTTTTTTATTAGCCGAATGACTGATGCCCGGTTGATAGGAATGCGTTGGACACAAATGGTAACAGTGAAAGCGGAGTTCATAGTCAGCCTGGCTCTGGGCTCGCCTGTCAAAAGCCTCTATTGTGTCTGTCTCGGAGTCGTCCAGGGGTCCTGACCGTCCTGTTGACTTTTTCCTCCCTCCCCCTCCAATAAAGCCCATTAGGGTCACCGTCTTCATGCTTACAAACAAGAAACCCACAGTGGCCAACAATGCGGTTACAGAGTCGGCTCCGGCGGAGAACTTCCTCCGCGACTCGGTCAGGGAGTTCATAGCAAACTTCCTAGCAATTTATTATCTAAATGAGGAGAGCGCAAAGGGACTTTTTATTTCTTTTTGTTCTTCTTCTTCCTCTTGTCACTGCTCACCAAGAGTAATGAGCTCCCAGACTTTGATCGCCTTGGCGTGACATGTTTTCCGATGCTTGTTCACTCAAAGCATGCCACTGTGATTTGTTTGTATTGAATAACAAATGACGGGCTGGCAGAGAAGTGTATTCTCCTGCATTAGAAGGGGTTCCTCACCCTGTGCCAAATTTGCCCTTTAGGCCAATGAGCTGCAGCCGGCAGCTGCCAAGTTGTACCCTTAATGCAGAGTGTTCTGTACAATAGAGCGATACAGGAATCTGGGCTTATGTGATACTCATCTGTTTGTTTGTTTTTTCCTCCCAGTGTGACTTTATTCTTCATGTAAAACCAAATGTTACTTCTCTTCATCGGCGATTTGTGGCTAAACGGAGATCGGTAGAAATGTTTTTGGAGTGGAGTAAGACTGGTTTTTACGTTGTAGACTGAAAGGCACAGTGCCATGGAATCCGTCGAACCTGAAGTTGAAGTGTTTTGGTTTGGCGTCTCGACACGTGACATTGCTCAACTGTGGAGAGGAGGCAAACGATCCGTGTTTTTGAACAAAAAAATATCGAAAGTCATGACTCACCTTTCACTCTAATAAAATGAAACGGTACTGTTGCCACCGGCAGATTATTTCACTTCTAACATGAGAAAAATATCTTGTTAAAAGTGAAACAATCTGCCAGTGGAACTTGTACTTTTTACGTCAGTATTAAGGTATTAATATTAAAACAAGCTTACATCTTACTGAAAAGCAACTTTTGTTTTATTCCATGTGTAATACTTGAAACTAGAGCAAAAGTACTTGGTAAGATTTAGTGTTTTTTCTCTGGATGAAGGGAGTGAAGAGTTGCTCAGAAGGCTTGGCCACTAATGGTGTACATGGCAGATCTAATCCTCCCGTCAGGGGACTTTCAGCCTGCATGGCGAGCGTCAGGCTCGGCACCAGCGTCTCATTAGCAGGAGGGCAGCTGTGCAGAGGTGGACAGCCACTTCTCAGAGTCACCAGTCGGGTCGCAGAAGGCTGGGAACCAATCAACATTTAACCCTCCCACTCCAAGGTCGATTGACCTTTTTTGTGTGTTTTGTTTCTTTTTATTTTTATATTTTAATGCTGAGTTTACAATTTTATTTGCCTCAACAATCTGCATTTTCTGTGCCGTCAACGTCGATTCTAAATGCGATTTTTTATTTTAATTGTATTTTTTTATAAATATACTGCCATGAATATAAAATTTTTATATATTCATTCATTCGTTTTTTTTCATTCCTTGGTCTTGAAACCCCTTCAAAATTTGATGTTTTGTTTTCTACTTGTATATCGTTCATGAAGTTTAAATAGTAATAAGTTGATCACTTCCAGGCGTGAATAATAATTTTAAGTTTTGCCGCGCTTTCTTGCACAGTGACAGTAAAAGGAATTCTGAATAATGCACCAAAAGATTTTCTAATTTCAATATGACATGCTAAAAGCCTCCCACGAAAACTTCAAATGTTAAAACCTGCATTTAAAGGGTCAATTAAATAAATAAAATTAATAAAATGAAAAGGAAATGCTATGGGGATGCAGAGCATTTTTGTTCTGTCCCATGGAACCAGATTCAGAATTTATTGAAGAGAGCCTTTCCAGCTCAAATATTAGTCCCTTAATCAATACATTAAAATATAATTAAAATAAAAGTTTAACTTGCTAAGAGGAAGGTAGAAAAAAATTCTAATTTCTTTTTTAAAGAAAAGCTCTGGAGTAGCAGATTGCTAGCATTTTAAGGTAATTAGATTAGATAAATATATTTAATTTCTATTTTATATTTCTAAACGTGTGTAATTTGATCATACATATTGTTTAAAATGTTTTTTTCAATGAAGGGACCCTCCCTGCTAATTCATGCTACATTGCAAAGAAAAAAAACAATAAAGAAATGGAGGATGTCTTCATTAGAACAGAAAATAAGCAGCGAGTGTAAAACGGATATATTCTTATGACCATCGAGAGTTTCCCTTTTTATCTGCTGTAACACTGAAAAACCTACTCTTGTTTTGATTTAAAATATTTGCAGCAGACTGAATGCTAGAGGCGGTGAGACTTTGCTTATGTTGGAGGCAACACTGGAGCTCTTAGCTGTACTTCATGCAAATTACCCGACAAGAATCAAAACATTCCCTAGAAAATATTTCAGCCTGGAGCCGTAACTTTGATAGTCGTTTGAGAAACACCACATATTATCATTTCTCAAAAGGATTTCAAGCATAAGTTTACTTCCTGCCATATTTTCTTTCCTCATTTCCCCTCTCCCCCCAAATCTTGAATCTGATACTTCCGTCAACCGAAGTAGTCACACATTACAAATCATAAGTCACGCTGCCTGTAGAAGGTTCAGTGTGGCTATGGTGAGTTTGCTGCTTACATTAAGATGTATCAGGAGTATCTGAGTTGGCTAAAACAGCCTGCGTTGGGGGGAGAACCCCCTCTAGCCAGTCACCTCTGCTCAGCCTGGGGGCTAGTCCGGGGATCTCTGTCTGCTCCTCTACCTAGAACACCCCAGCAACCCGTCAATCACACTTCTGAGCAACGCTGCGTTGCCTGACCGGTTGACCGTCTGGCCGTTGCATCGCAAACCCCAGCAGACCTTTGCTGTCAAGAACAGAAGCTCTAAGAAAAAGAAAGAGCTTTGTCTCATCCTTTGTAGCCTCGGTCAGTGGATCATACCAGTATACCTTGGTGAAATGAAAAGCGTATTTTAGGTTCTTGGATTATACTGTAAATATTAGGAGTTCAGCCATAATAACATAAAAAAAATAATTTTAGACTAGATATCGGTGACGATGTGTCGGATCCATTCAGTCAAATTCAAAACTTTGTGCTTCGAGCGACGTTATGCTTTGTTCATTTTACATCCTAATTGTACTTTTTGAACCATTTGAAAGAAGGTTTGTTGAAGTCTATTTTTCCATGTTTGACCAAAGTAGTCAACCGGTTGTTTTAGTCAGTTTTGTTATTATTTATTTTACATTGGTTGACATGTCGTAATTGCACAGACCGAACAAATTAAAGTTATTTTTATATCTGTGACCAAGCTTGGGATGGTGTTAGTGTATTTAAATGTGCTGTCTTGGTGCAGAGTTATCAAATAAATATGTAATTCAGTACATTTGTGCCTGTGTTTAAAAAAAAAAGTCAATTCAGCACTGTTTTTGTGTATCGGATCGGTATTGGCCGGCACTATACTTTATATAAAAGAGTGGATGGGTTCATCCCTAGTAATTATCTTATTACCTCAAAGGAAATTAGTGGTGCTTTTAATGACTGAAAGTATTCTTTAAATTTAGAGTTTACCTCTTAAATCAGTGTCTTTGACTCGCTACTGCTCTTTGTCGACTTCTTCTAAATCTTTTTCCTCTCCTTGTTTTCCTGCAGGTCATCCTGATCCTGACCAAGTATTACCATGCCGACTCAACCAAGGTGTTGGAGAGTTCGTTGTGGAGGTAGGCCAAACTCTTTCACCGCCTTCGCCCTCACTGGTCATCCCTGCCATGTGTCACCTCACGGAGACCTTGTTTTTTTTGTTTGCATGAGCGTACAGCTTCCCTTATACAGCCGGGGTCATTGTTATCTCTGCCCCGTCGCCTGCTTTAAGGAGACAAGGGCGCGACAGAGCACCATGACGGGCAAAACATCAGCAGGCGGCTAACGCTATCGTAGGGGAGCAGGAAAAGGGGATGCTAACAGGCTGGAGCGGACATCTGTTTGGACAGATACGGTATCAGCGTGGCACAGGGCAGCAGGGTAGACACCGGCAGCGACAGGAAAGGGGGTCAGGTCTCGCTGGCGGAGCTTCCTCTGTTTAGCCAAGCTGTTCCTCGCCAGCACACTTCTCACCTCTCCTCGCTGTAGAGCGGCAGATAGCGTATTTCATTCATTCTGCTCCACTTGACAACAAGTATATCTTGTCTTCGTACACATATCCTCATGGAGTATTAATGTCCGTTTCATTCTGCGGCTGCTCTCCACGAGTTCTTGGGATTTCTTTGACACCAAGAAGAAACTTTAGTTTTTTTTTCTTAAAGAAATAATAGTGAAAGAAAACGGAGTGGAAGAGATTTAAAGCTGCAGTGTGTAACTTTTATTAAAAAAAAAGAAATTATTACATATTTCTTTACTGTTGTAACATGTTGTGACAGTATAATATGAGACAAACAATCTGTGAAGAATTCAAGCTCCTCCCTATTGCTGCCCAATGAAATGCACCGCTCCAGAGCAACCAATCAGAGCCAGGAGGAGGAGCTTAGCTGTCAGTCAACCTCATGAATGCATTGCTATACAGTATGTCCTAATGGCGGAGGAACAACTCATTGTTACAGAAAAACTGTTTATCCATGGCTATACTAACTGGCCTTAGCATTCATCAAGGGCTCTGCATCGCTCACGGTCAAAAACAACCAATCATAGCTAGGAGGAGGAGCTTAGCGCTGTCAGTCAACCTTATGAGTGTGTTATTATATGTTTTAATGGTAGAGAAACAATCCTACCATTACAGGAAAAACAGTTTATCCTCCGTCCACCAATGCTAACTTCGCCCCAGATGTCAGCAGCCTTAGCATTCAGAGGCTCTCTACCACTCACGGTCACAAACAACCAATCAGAGTCAAGAGGAGTGCCTTGGCGCTGTCAGTCAACCACATGAATGTGGTGCCAAATGGGCTAATGGCTGTATTGTAGCAGAGAGCAAGTGATGGATGAAGCGTATGATTGACAGCGTCAAGACCCGCCTCCTGACTCTGATTGGTTGTGTCTAGTTACCACTGGAGGAAGGCAGAGGAGCTCGATTTTTCTCAGATTGTCTATCCAGTGTCACAACATAGTGACAGTTTCAACAGATATCTACATGTTTTCTGTTTCTGCAGCTTTCATAGCATTTGAATCTCTGAGTAAAGCCGGTTATACAGCAAAGTTTGAGGTTCACCACGCTGGTTCGGGTGGACTGTCTAAAAGGCTTCCACACACAGCAAAATGTCTGACGGCGGGGCTTAATTCATGCCGTTCACCTCACCGACGACTCCATGACTTCAAAGCTTCCTCCTCTCATTAGCTCTGAGAGCCAGTCTCCCTGGAGGACAGTTATGAATAATGTACATATTTTTTTCCCCCTCCTCTCCGTGTTGATGTTTTAATTGTCGCAGCGTATGAATAATGCGACTTTAAAACTCGGACAGCTTGCTTGTGCAAGTAAAAGAAACAAACGGCGGAGTTTTGTCCGAATCTTAATTGGCAGGAACGAGAGTGGGCCATCTGCCCCGTTGGTTTCATTGTCCAAAGCGCGTAAAATATCATTAAATTGCCGCAGTGTGTAACTTTTATTAAAAAAAAAGAAATTATTACATATTTCTTTACTGTTGTAACATGTTGTGACAGTATAATATGGGACAAACAATCTGTGAAGAATGTTTGTGTTTCTTTTCACATAGCTACTGTAGAGTCATCCGGGGTGTTTTTTTGTTTTTTTTCCGCTTCCCGTAGCTGTGAGTTTTTTGCGCGGCGAGCGGTCGGCCGCAGTCAGCTGGCCTTTGGGCTTTGAAGTCCCTGAGCCGTAGGATCAAAAAAGGAAGATGAATGGCTCTGCCGTCTTCAACTGTCGGGTAGCGTGAGATCAACGCGTCAGGTTCCTACAGAGGGGAAAGTCACCGACTCGGAGGGGAGGAAGGGTTTTGGGGAATTCACCAAATGAGAGCATGATGATGAATTCAACAGGGATGCAACTTGACAAAAGGAAAAGAAAACCTGTACAAAACATTTCCTGTTGACGGCTTCTGTTCTGAACATAGAGCTGCGTTGCCTGGAAGGCAACAGGAGGAGCGCTCATGTGTTCATAAAGCAGCTATTTTAAGTAGTGGTGGTGTAACCTTGGTGAAAGGGCGCATTGAGACGTGAAAGCATGCTAAAGATGGAACTCAATCTGAATTGTCGTCATGTTTTACCCAAGAACAACCAGTACTAAAAAAAATTATTTTTATTTCGAGCTATGTCAAAGAAATAATGCATAAAATGCCCTTTCTTTTTTTAGGTATAAAAGGAACAAATATATGTATTTTATTCACAGTAGTAAACAGAAAGTAGGAACAAGACATTGTCTGAGTCATCAAATTCATATTTTATAAAGTAACACTGTATTTAGACATAAACAAGAATGAATTCAGCTTGAAAAGCAGAGAGAAGACAAATTTCTTCACTTCCACTTACTATTCATATATAGAAATCGTTTGGTGTTCACTTCACTTTGAAATTTAGCAACTTGTCTTATGTACACATTTTTCAAGATGCATTTTCTTAAATACCAAAGATGTCACTCCCAACCAAATGAGTATTTTAATTGTATGCTATGCAAACTTATTAATTACACGCATCTGTAACATTTCAGTTATGAATAAAGTTATATTTAGTCATTCTGTGAAGGTATTGGTGTAAGCGGTAATCATAATTGATTTGAGTTGTGTATATTGTGCATTAAGATCTGAATATGAACTAGTCGTGATTGGTGCAGCGATTTGCTGAAAAATGTATCGTTTTTAAGTCGACCGTTTTTTTTTTTGAAGTGTCGCATTCGAAAATTTTTCAACTTTAAAGAAGCACAATTTTATTTAGATTTTTAGGTTTTAAAATGAGAACATAGATGTAAAAAAAAAAAAAAAAAAAGGATAAATTTTCCTCATTGGGACGTTGATACAATCTTATGACAAGAAAAATTGATCTAAAAGTACAATAGTGGTACTGTTAGTGTCATTCTTTTGTGGAAATGAAATGCAGTTGTGAAAAATTAAAGCTTAAACATGATTGAAGGTTTCAGCTGAGCTGTCCTTGAGAAAACGTTTTGTTCTAGTATTTCTTTGGATAAGTGACTCGGTGACAGTGGCACTTTGAAAAATGGTCAAATAAGGACACCTGGGAACTATTCAGACCTTCACTGAAGCAAAGCAATGCACAACCCTGTTAGCAGCTGCTAGGTGTTAGCACACATGTGGGCTTATGGAGGAGAAGGTCCAGCTGGTTTTAGTTTCAGTCCTCTTTATGAAGTAGATCCACTTTATGTCAGTGTCAGCGCTGTTTATATAACACTTTACAACAAACAAGCTTCACCATAGTGCTGCACAGAGAGCACATCATAAATACTAGTTAAAATGGAAAAAGATGAAACGGACACGACAAAAACAAAATAGTTTGATAAGGAAATAACAATAATGTAAAAAATAGAAATAGTTAACATGTCGAGCTCTGTTTAGCCTGAAAGCCAAAGAGTAGGTGGGTCTTTAGAAGCACCTTAAAGTCCGGAGTTGATGAGCAGCTTTAAAATGTGTCTGTAGAGAAGGCATGTGAGAGCAACCGGTTGTTTGACCTTAGCGTTCTTTTGGATGTTTTCTGTTTTTTTCTCAAGGTTTTATTGGCGCTAGCGGCCTTTGTTTGAGTGGTCAGACAGGAAAGTAGGTAATGAGAGACGGGGAAGACCTGCAGCAAAGGTCATCAGGCCGGGAATCGAACCTGTGACGGCCGTGTCGAGAACTAAAGCCTCTGTATGCGGGTTGTGCTTTACCAGTGCGCCGCCACAGCACCCCAGATGCATTCTGCTTCAATATGTAGAATATCTGCATATCTAAGACACTTAGAATCCTGCTGCAAAATGCTCCAATCAATTCTTTAGGGGGACAGTGAAGTGAAGTCAGGAATTATATCTTCAGACTTTCTAGACTTCAGCTAGTGGGTACAAAATGAATCACTTGAGGTTGGGGAGTCGTCGACGAGTCGTCATGTCTTCAGTGGTTCTTCTGCTACTTCTTTGCTATGGGAATCTCTGAGTGTCGCACTCTGCTCTATATAATGCTGAGGCAGCAGCGGGTCATAGGAGCTTGATACTCTGGGTAGCTCCTTACTGTAAATGGGTTTGGTCAAATATTGGTTTACAATGCATATTCTACAGCAAAGTTTTTTAAATTACAAAAAAGTATCTAGTGACCTAGCTAACTATCTAACCCTCTAGCTATTTAGCTATTTAGCTAGCTTTCTAGCTAGCTAACTTGCTTTCTATCCAACCTTCTATCTAGTCAGCTGTCTATCAAGCTAGCTGGCTTTCTATCTAACCGTCTATCTAACTATCTGTCTAGTTGTCTAACCCTCTAGCTAGCTAGCTGTCTACCTATCTATCTTAAATTGTTTTCCATTTTTATACAGTACAGACCAAAAGTTTGGACACACCTTTTAATTCAATGAGTTTCCTTTGTTTTCATGACTATTGACATTGTAGATTCACACTGAAGGCATCAAAACTATGAATAACACATGTGGAAATATGCACTAAACAAAAAAGTGTAAAACAACTGAAAATAGCCCTTATATTCTAGTTTCTTCAAAGTAGCAACCTTTTGCTGTGATTACTGCTTTGCACACACTCTGCATTGTCTTGATGAGCTTCAACAGGTCGTCACCTGAAATGGTTTTCACTTCATAGGTGTGTCCTGTCAGGTTAATAAGTGGGATTTCTTGCCTTATAAATAGTCATGAAAATAAAGAAAACCCATTGAATTAGAAGGTGTGTCCAAACCTTTGGTCTGTACTGTACGTTATTATAATGGTATGAGTAATTGTCATTTTATAATAAAATGTTGGTAAATAAGTACATCTTGTAAATGTACTTCTTGGTGGGATAATGATCATTAAAAAGCTAAATCTCCCAGCAGTACGAATACTGTTGAGCTCTAATATAGACTTTTAAGCAGAATATGTAAAATCAGTCCCAAACCCCCTTTATTTTTTTTTGCTGACTTGGCGCCAACTTGGTGTGACCGGATAAAGCCTGGCAATTCGTTCCTGCTCCTCTTTTCATATGTTAACGTCTCGATGATTCAGCCTCTTTCCGTTCGGTTCTGACGAGAATCAGAACCGCCGTGTGTTTCTACGCCGCGTGTCGGTGAGGGGAAAATTAAATCTGAATCTGTCTTGCTTGATAACATCGTTTTAGGTCACCAGACTTGACTCTTGCCTTTAATTCAAAGCTCCCTCCCGATGAAGCTTTCACGTTAAATGAATGAGAATACGCTTGTGGGTGAGGCTCTACCGAGCGCTGCTGCTCCAGAAGGAGCTGTGAAACACAGAGTAAACCTTTTTGATCCTCGTACTGAGGAAGCAGATGTACTTCTAAATCAGTTTTTCCTCTTTAAATCCTCACCACAAATGTTTATTTTCACACGACGTGTAAAGATTTAAACGCTGGAGTTCTGTCTCGTGCGTCGAATCTACTTTTTTATGAGTTCCTTTGCCTTGGAGCGGTGGTGTCTCCATTTATTATTATTATTTTTTTATTTGGTGGTGTACTGTATGCTCTTTTGGATGCCACGTTTTAACTTTGTGAACAATGAACTGGTGCGTGGTTAATCGTGATTAATAAAACACCAATCGGCTCGTATAACACCCAAGCTTTTGAAGAAGCTATTTGACCCAGGATGCCTGCTTGATATCCAGTTACTCCCTCTGTAATCACACACTCGCATAAACAGGCGATAGGACAGAGGGGGTAGTATTTATTATTAATGCCGTCTCCACGCGTCTTTTGAAGAGGTGAAGGGGGGCTGGTAGCCATCGCTCTGGGGGGCTCCACTCTTCCATTATGGATAAGGAGATCGGCTGACAAGCTGCCAGTTCTACGTGAGGCAGATCTACCGAAATTACCCGTCCACGAAAGGAAGTGCTGACAAGAATGAGCACCACGTTCTCCAAACTGTCAGACACACTCCTTTTTCTTTTCAGTTTTTTTTTTGTCTTTGAGCCGCACGAAACAAAGGGAGGAGTTTCATACATTCATTTGTTCTTTTTATGTGTGTTTAATGTTATGCTTTTGATTTTTTACATTTTTTTTGCTGAGATTCTTTACTTCCTGAAATATAGTTTATAGTTTATTTGTATGAATTAATATTTAGGTTTTTTTTTTAAAGGTTTTGTTGGCTCTATTGGCCTTCATTTGAAAGTAGTTCAACAGGAAACAGGGTAATGAGAGAGGGGGGAAGGCATGCGGCAAATGTCGCCAGGCCGGGAATCGAACCTGCGACCACCACCACGAGGAGTAAGGCCTCGATATGTGGGTTGTGCTTTGCCCCTGCGCCACCACAGCACCCTTGTATAAATTCATTTCACCTTTATTGAACAAGAACAATAAAGCGTTGCAGGACACATCAAAAGCAATAAGTTGTATTGTATAAATCAATCAATTAATCAGATTTATTTGTGCAGCACATTTCAGTAACAAGGCAGTTCAAAGTGCTTTACAGTTTGAAAACATAAAATCATCATACAGCTCTGGGAAAAATTAAGAGACCAGTTAGAGTGATCAGTTTCTTAGATTTTACTCTTTATAGGTATATGAGTAAAATGAACATTGTTTTATTCTATAAACTACTGACATGTCGTGACACATAATGCAAAGAAAAAAGTTCATATTCATTTAGAAACGACAATACTAATGTTTTAACTCAGGAAGAGTTAAATCAACATTTGGTGGAATAACCAGGAGGTTTTCAGTGAGGTTCAGTTCAGCGGGCTCTGACTCTTTTTCCAGAGCTGAATAATCAGCAGCTGTGAAAACCTGATGATGTGTTTTGTCACGTTAAAATCTGCAACATGCATCAATATGCATATTGGTCAGTGATCCAATTATTATGGTTCAAAAGCACGTTAAAGCAGGTGGGTCTTTAGTCTCGATTTAAAGGATCTCAGTTCAGTGTTCCGGCAGTTTTGCAGTTTTCTGCGTGTTTGTTCCAGATTTGAAGTCCATAGAAGCTGAATGCGAAACAACCACAGGATAAATTTAAGCAAGTCGAGTAGAAATGTGTAGTTTGCGGGATTTTCTTAGATACAAATGAATCTAAGAAAAACGGATTGGGAAATTTTTTTTTATCTAAACTAGCAAAGCATAAATAAAAAAACCAGTGAGGTTTTTCTGTATTGGTGAAGCGCTCGCTGCTGCGGGACATCCACTAAATTAGAGAGAAAATAAAAAGGAAGTGGGGCAGGGGCAAGGTGGGCCGCCTCCAGGGCTTCTTTAAGATGAGCAGTAGGGGGCATCGCGCCTCAGACGGACCCATCACACCTTCTCCTCCTCCTCCCGTTTCTTTGTTTATTACCTCACCCTTTTTACTCTGCTCTTCGTTTTATGCTTTTTTTTTTTCTCCCCCGCCTCCTCTTCCTGTGGCCGAGAACAACGGCTGTTCAAAGCTGCCTTTAACGAGCGGTAATCAGGGAGATAATACATTATGTGATCCGGAGAGTCGTGGCTTTGATGATTCCTGACATAACTGGGGCATAATAGCAGACAAACAGTGATGCGACGAGATCTCAAAGCAGAGCGCGCAAACGACAAGAGATCATGCTTAAAAGCTAAATGTGAAAAACATGTCAACAAAGACTTTTTTTTTGTTGTTTAGTATAAATATATAAACATATATATTTGAATGTTTGGATCTTTGAAGATTTTCGCATAAAGAAACATTTCTGCTTTAGTGAAGGTTTTTATGGCGTCTGATCTTGGTGAACATTGTGTGGATGGATGAAATACAATTTGGAGGTGGTTTGTCTGACCATATTGGGAAATAAAATATGACTCAATATAAAAATTCAAATATATCTGAATATACGAGCGCATTCAGATATATTTTCTTTGCCAAGAGTTTTCTTTTGTTCCTGCCAGACTTTCTGAGAACGGGTTGCAGAAATAGATTTTTCTTCATGATTTACTGGCCTGAAAAATACCAGCTTGATGTCGTAACGTAGTAACAGGTTTATTATTGGAGACCGTTGGATATGTTCTGCCACAGAGACTTATGAACCTTTCAGTTTGGCTCTTTCATACTCGACTAATGCAGTATTATTTAAAACATATCCATATTGGTCACTTTGCCCCGTCATCATTTTCTCTATGACGAAGTAAAAAAGTTTAAATCCACCTACATGTGGCGTTCAAACAAGTTCTTCTTATGGAATCTGCATCAACCACCAGTAGCCAGATGGTGTATCACCTTGGCTGCACCAGGACCAGGAGAAGTTTGAGGCAATTCAGGACACAAAGACGTGAGCGAGTCTGCGCACACAAGTCAGCCTCATTCACGCTGTGACTGTGCAAAGTTCCGTTCCCAGGCACTTGCGCAAACGTCTTGTACCGCAGCGTTTCCCGAACTGCTCGAAAAGCCGTTTTCATTTTCAGAAGTTGTGGAATTCGATGAGCCCAATCCAAGATCACTCTGCTTCCTCTGGTTCAGAGAACGCTCATTCCATCTGCAGCACTGCCTTCCAAAAGGCTAGCTCACACTTTGAAGTCATCCCCTCCGAGAAGACACGTAGTCATGTGTGCGGCTTGTTGTACTTTGATCGTACTGGATGGTACAGGGAAGCCGAGTAAAACGCTTGATTCTTTGGTCGAATACGTGTTTTTGTTTCTGCTTTTGGGCATGCTCACCAGAACGTCGACTACAAGCTTGCTTCCCACTTTGATGCCTCTTTCAGCAGTTTGCTTCACGTGTTGCAGCCACTCCACCAGAACCAATGTGTTGACGATTACCCCTCCTTGGGGTGCACAGCCCATCCACCCCCAAACTGAAGCAGAAGTGGAACCAAACGCTTCTTTTCCTCTTCAGCTCGTCTCCTCTTCGCTTCCACAAAATATATTTTTTTGATTAACTCCATAAATTTATTTTTTTCTCCCTGCCTCTTTGTTCTTGAGGCGGCTCTCCTTCTGTCCAGATGGCCTGGGATGATGTAAATACTTAATCGAGTCAAGAGAGCAGCTTCCCTTTCATCTCCCAACACCCCACACCTCCACCACTACATCCCTAGCCGTCCTCCATGCAGATTTCACAGCCTGGAGAGGAAGAGACCCCAGAGAGGGACCGGCAGAGCGAGCGAGAGAGGCAGGGTGCCAGCGAGAGCGCTGAGGGTGGGACCGAGGCTGCTCTCTAAACTCGAGTGGCGGCAGGAGGAGAGAAAAACACTCCAGGGTCAAAGCAGAGTGGAGCCGAGTGGAATGCATCTTATGTAAAAGATGGAAAGAAGATTTTTTTAAGGCAAACGAAGGTGGATGCTCAACTCCCAATCCTTGGTGTGAATAACCGTGTTGTGTAGTGATGAAGAATTTATTTAGTTTGCGTAGACATGGCAGTCACATCTCAGTCTTGTTTTTTCTTACAAATAACACGAGGTTTTAGTCTTACACTTTGGCGATGACGCGTTCGGTCTACCTTTCTCATCAGAAGACATGGAAATGAAGAGTTTCAATCATTAATGACCTTCGTTGTAGGAAGATGTCAGACTAGATGTTTGTTTTTAAATGAAAACCATTAATATCTTTTGATCTTCATTTTGTACAGCTAGTATGTTGATTTATGTGCAGATTTAGTCATTGACGCCCAGTGGTAGGCACACTTTTGCTAATATGCTAATGCGCTAATAACAAAGTTAATTTTTTGTTTCACGCTTTGTTTTTTACATATTTGCTAAATCTGTCACTGTGACATAACGGTACATTATGAGACATGCAATCTGTGAAACACCTCTGGGTTGCAGGAAAACTGTTTATCCGCCATCATCTGTGTCCGTGCTAACTAGCCTAGCATTCATGGCAAACTCCGTTGTGATGAACCAGCTGTAGCTCAGCAGAGAGAAAAGGTGTAGAGGACCTTCACGCCTCTGTTTCTGTTCAGCATTGTCAGCTATGATCCAGGAGAACTGATGGTAGTCATGTTTTTTCATGTATCATCTGTACCTAAGATCTCTGTACAGGCTAGCAAAGTCAGCCGAGCCTTTTATGGGTTTCAGTTTCAAAGTTATGTTCACACTAAATCAAAAATGTTTTGAATGGGGCGTGCCGTGGTGGCGTAGGGGATAGCACGACCCGTATTTGGAGGCCTTGAGTCCTCGACGCGGCCATCGCGGGTTCGACTCCCGGACCCGACGACATTTGCCGCATGTCTTCCCCCCTCTCCTTCCCTGTTTCCTGTCAACCTACTATCACATAAGGGACACTAGAGCCCACAAAAAGACCCCCTGGAGGGGTAAAAAAAAAAATGTTTTGAATATCCAATCTACTCATATTAAGTAATTCAAAGTGTAGGGAGGGGGAAGGACATTTCAGTCCCAGTTAATCCTGTGCAGAACCGCGATAGCTTGATGCTTAGGCCAGCAGTCAATAGGAAATGGTGCCAGCCCAGCTGAGGACCCTTACAGAGACGAGCAAGTCAACCATCCATTCCCCCCCCCCCACCACCACCACCACCATCACCACCCGAGGGCAATTTGGAATCTCCAGACAACCTGCTAATGAACAGAGGGAGCATGCAAACTCCACACAGGAAGACCCCCAGGGGCCAGGGCTTTCTGGTTCAGAGGTAACAATGCTAGACCAGCGCTGTCTTGAGATCAGAACGTTAGCGACACTATATATCCTGGAAAAGTGTGGTGTCTTAAAGTAAAATGCGTGGGTCCTTCTAATTATACATGAACAGGAAGTGAGGTGTTTTAAATGTGTTGGATCAATAATGTTGCTTTTTATTAGATTGCAAGAACAAAAACCAAAAATATGAAACCAACAATGTTTCTTGTCAAGTTTATTTGCTTAGTACATTTTAGCATCAAAGCAGGTCAAAGCTCTTTACATGATAAAAGCATAATACATTAACCAATTATTAAATGAGCAGTATTGTAAATTGTCAAAGGACATCATCAAAATGATCAAGAATAATCATCAAATATATATCAAATATATTATTAATAGAAGGTAACTCTAAACATGGGTTTTTAGCCTTGATTTCAAGGAGATCCGTGTTTCAACTGATTCTCCAGTTTTATGGATGTTTGTTCCAGATTTTGGTCTCCTTTTAATATTTCTATATTATAATATTGTTTGCTCTCATCTGAGATTTTTCCTAAAATATGCCAGACATCACTATACAATATATTTTTAAAACTACACTTTTTTGCCACCCGGTATTGCATGAATAGCTTAAACAATTACAAGGCGAGCTTAGTAGCAAAAAAAGAACAAACAGCAATAGTTGTTTTGCCAAGCAGAGTTTTCTGTGAGGTTGTGATCAAATTTAAAAATGTGTCTTAATTACAGGCTTTACAAGTTTTAAAATTATATTTACAGACCCATTTACTAAATTACAATATTATTAAAAAGTGCTTTTATTTCAGCAACTTTATCACAAAAGGAAACGCAACCTATAGATTAATTACACACAGATGGATGTTTGAAAGCCTTTATTTTTGTTAATCATGATAATTTTCCACTTGCAGCAAATTGAAACATGACATTTAAAATTGGAATGTTACGTCAGACAAACTGTTTAAAAATAGAAACGTGGGCTCAGTAAAAAGTATTTTTCATAAAGGTTTCAAGCCGACAAAACAAGACTCACCTGAATGCATATTCTAATTTATTGACTATGGATTAGTGAATTTGCGTTCTCTGATTTGTAGTTCTGGCTGTGATGGGACTACAAACCCCAAAATGAAGGGAAACAGTGAAGATCTTCAGCTTTCTGCTCCCATTGCTGAGTTTCTGTATGTCCAGGCAATTAAAATTAAAACTTGTTATTCACAACTACCACATTCTACAGAGGAAAATTTATATCTACAGGAACTTTGCTTAAAAAAAAACTAGACTTGTAATTGTTGTCCAAAACACACATAATGTAGTAATAAAGCCTTTAATTTAACATAGACTCCCTGAATAGGGGAACATCTCCTGTTTTTCCTCTGTGGATAATTTATTATACAAGAACCAGAAAAGCTGCAAAAATTGATATCCAGCTGAGAAATCACTTTTTTTCCTTTACAGTTCTTTCCTCTTTTTCCTCCATGTGCGCCGATGACAAATCAGTGTATTATCCCCTTCATCTGTGTGACAGAACACTGAGGTTCAGCTGAGCCAAATATATATTATGACTACAGGCATGTGTGTGGCCAGAAGTATCTGAGCACATTCATTTGTCTTCATGCTTCCACTAAAAGCAAGGCTACGAAAGATTCCAACGCAAAACCGTGGATGAAGAAAAGAAAGGTAGAACGATTAATCTGATTATCGTTACCACGTGAACGCCTCCCTGTAGGGTGTAGTGCGGTATTAGATGTTTTTTTTGTTGGATCGTTTTTTTTTTTCTCACGTGTTTCTGCGGCAGAATCCGTAGGAGTCGGAGATCATGATCGCACCGATTCGGAACGGGGCCGCGAGCCCGGCCATCTGGAAGAGGTCTCTCATTTCTGCAAACATTCTTCCTACGGAGAGGAACACAAGTCTCGGGCACACAACCGCTGCCCACAGCGCCGAGAGGGAGAGGCGGCGCTCCTACTGGACCTGCTACTGTCTAAACTGGGAGAGGATATCCACAGGAAAGCAATAAACTAGCAGAGGGTTGTTAGCCTTAAGAGCTTGGCCTGCCATCAACCTCTTCCTGTTTCTTCCACACGCTAGCTTTTTTTTTCTTTTTCTTATCTGTAGCCTTGTTTCACTGGGTTTTTTCAGAGGCGAGCACACAAAAGAACTCTCTGGCTTTTAGATGACGCACAACAAAGGGATGCACTCCAACATCGCTGCAGGAGGAGTTGTATGAATGTTTCTGTTTGCTGCTTCGTCTCTTCAGACATCATCTAAGGCGAACGGGCTCTGTGTTTGGAAATTAGGTTACCCAAGATAAAGATACCACAAGATAAATTGAACATAATGTCGATGCATGTTCAAATAAATGAAGCTAATTCTGAAGATGGTGTTTTGAGTCTTAATGAAGCAGAACTCTTTGGAGAGTTTTCTTTCAATGCTTGGTTTGCATCATCTTCTTTCAGTAAAGTCTCTCTTTTCCCAGCTTGGAAAAAGTCAAAAGCTACCAATTTTTTACAATTACTCTAGTTTCTATACAGGTGACTTTTATTATAGTCACTGATTGTAGAAGTGATCCAAAATATTGGTAACATCGATCCCAAGATGGTATCTGATTGATACTAGCACATGGTAAGATCAATATTTTAGTTTCAGATTCCCTCTTGAAATTAATTTTTTTTTATTAATGTATTTTGTAGATGCATATAAACTCTGTCCAAATTCTGGCCTGTCACAAAAAGTTCAAAGGAAAAACTACAAAATCACCTAAAACTCTGGCCTGACCATTGGCTTCCTACGCAATTCCGCTCAATTCTCATCTCCCCTCACAGCACTGTCTGGGCTTTCTCCCATTCACTTGGATTCCCCTTGTAGAAACTCGAACGAGCCAATCAGCGAACAGAAGAAGTTGCGAATGATCTTCTGCGCAGTTTTAGAATCATGGTCTGCCTTTAGTTTTACAAAAGTGGCAGCAGAGGAAGGGAACGAAGCCGTTTCTTTCCGTTTTGGTCACGCTTCCAAATATTGAAATAACATTAACAGGCACCTTGTTTGGCTTGGCACTTCTCTCTTTGCAGTGGTTGTTTATAGTGCAGAAAATTCCCGGTTGGCTTCATAGCGTCGAAGTTGAGCAATACAGATTGTCACAGCTAACCGTTAGCGATTGTACAAAGCACAGCGTAGAACAAGGGTTTTTACCAGGCTACTGAAAATCAGAAGTTTAATATAAATAATAAAAATAACAAAAAGTATCGTATTTTCAACACTGGCACCTCATCTAGTTGGTATTGGATTGATATTGCACATTCTACTGGTCACTTTACTCACCCGTTTCTTGTTAACATGGAAAGCAAATCAAGCAAACACGCACAAGCTTAGCCTAAATGCATTCACACATTTAAGCCTCATTACAATGGAGAAGAAAACAGGTTCACTGTTCATTATGCTAACTGCATTCAGGCAAGCAGTTTATTCATATGATACGCAGGACATGTTTAGACAAAACAACATCAATGGAGATGACAGAGATTTTAAGGGAAATTGAATGTGACATACTGTAGTTGGTAGAAACCAGTTGGATATACTACTTATTATGCTCGGTCACTAGACCAATTTCTGCATGTAAGCAGTAAAATAAAGTGCTTGTAAAAAGTGACTGCGTTTGTATTGAGATACAAACTGCCTATCATTTGATCTAAAACAGATGGCGACCATATTGGATTTTGAGGACAGAGTCTCCATCGTGCGAGTGGGCCGCCGGGCATCCTGTTTACATTTCCATCTCTGAATTTAGAAATTTTAACAAATTATGCAGAATGACTGCACTGTGGTTGTCGGACACTTACTGCTGCTTCTACTGAGGTGGTTCCGACCATAAAGTAAAACTTTACAACCACAAAGAAAAAAGGGGGTTAAAAACACTTGAAGAAACAATGAAAAATGACTCAATGGTTGAGTCAACATTTGTATAAGCGGGTTCATAAACGAAGCGAGCGGAGGAGCTGGAGCCGAGTCATAAAAAGAGAAGAATAGGAGCATTTCAAAAGTGAAAATTATTTGGTTATATAACCACAGGTGTAAGAAAAAAAAAAGAAAATGGAGAGAATGGAAATGCAACACAAAGCTAAAATGTACAAAATGTGTTTTGGACAAGCCTTTTAAATGCTAATTGCGCTTTGATAGAAAAACATGTCATTTTTGAACAAAAAAGAGAGGAGATAATTGCCTCTCCGTCATGTTTATGTAGCATGTTGGTGGGAAAATGTTTCATCTTCTATTGTCTGTCCGTTTTCTGGCTTTTCCCTCTATTTCTACTTATGTTATTGAAGTAAAATATATTCACTCTACAGTCTCGTCACAGGGGCTGAAGAAATGTTATTCTCTTTATCCTTGTTGGTTCTGCCTGTGCGAGAAGCTCAATCAAAAGTATAATCAACAAGTTAGCATGCATTTATATGTGCTAACGGTTTCCAGCAGGATGTTGTTTTAGACTACTAAAAACTAGTGGTGCAAGTGCTAATCTTTCACCAGAAAGCGAAACGCCAACCGCAAAAGGAAGTCGAGTTGAAAACAAGCGACGGTGGAAAGAAGCCGGTAAAAGGTGAGGCAAATTGAATCCCGATGCGTTTTCTTTGCCCTCCTAGCCAAACCGCGCTAACCTTGGACAAACTAAAGCTGCAGAGGAAGAGTTTTCAAAGAGAGAAGAATCACCCACCCACTTCCAGGAGAAAATAAAGAAAGTTATGAAATAACCCGACCCTATGTGAAAAACCAATTGCCCTCTGCACCTTGTAACTGTTCGTGACACCCTTGGTTGCAAGAACTGCCATCGAGTGTTTGCCGAAATGTGCGAGGAGTCTTTGATATATCGCTGGGTAATTTTTGCCCTCCCCTCTCTGCAGTATTTGGCTACATTGGAGGTTTTATGATCATTAAGGACATTTTAGTGGACTCTTTAGTCTACTAAATACTTTTCTAAAAGTCTTGGGGATCATAAAGACGTTTGTGGCAAACGTGAGGCGGGTCTTTGAGTTTATGTCTGCAGTAGGTTGTTTCAACTTTCCGTTGGATGCCTTTTTTTTTGCACTCAACCAGTTTAATCTCACAAGCAACAATTGTTGCCAGACATTTTTTTTCTTTTACTTCTGAATGCCTTAAAAGTGTTGTTTTGGCTTTGGGCAGCTAACTGAAGTTTTCAAATAAAATGATAGTTGTCTACTCTAATCAGTATAAATTTCATGTACAGTACAGACCAAAAGTTTGGACACACCTTTCTAATTCAATGGGTTTTCTTTATTTTCATGACTATTTATAAGGCAAGAAATCCCACTTATTAACCTGACAGGGCACACCTATGAAGTGAAAACCATTTCAGGTGACTACCTCTTGAAGCTCATCAAGAAAATGCAGAGTGTGTGCAAAGCAGTAATCACAGCAAAAGGTTGCTACTTTGAAGAAACTAGAATATAAGGGCTATTTTCAGTTGTTTTACACTTTTTTGTTTAGTGCATATTTCCACATGTGTTATTCATAGTTTTGATGCCTTCAGTGTGAATCTACAATGTCAATAGTCATGAAAATAAAGGAAACTCATTGAATTAAAAGGTGTGTCCAAACTTTTGGTCTGTACTGTAGCTAGTGTAAATGGTCACATGACTAGATCACCTTTATTTCCTGCCTGTACCTCTGGAGGTAAATGTATGTGTCAAACCTGTACAAGAGGAAGTCTGTAGAATACGTAAACAAATATAACAAAAATATCTTGTACCAAGATAACAAGATAAAGTGTTTTCTACTGAGGTATGTGCTTTGATCTCTGCATTCATCTTTTAATCATAAGAAGAGTAAATGTAAGGGGGCGTGCCGTGGTGGCGGAGGGGTTAGCGCGACCCACATTCAGGCAAACCGTGGCCTCGACGCGGCTGTCGCGGGTTCGACTCCCGGACCCGACGACGTTTACCGCATGTCTTCCCCCCTCTCCTTCCCCCTTTTCTGTCAGCCTACTTTGAAAAAAGGGACACTAGAGCCCACAAAAAGACCCCTTGTGGGGCGATGAAAAAAGAAGAGTAAATGTAAGTATGGCAATAATTGTTGCTGCTTGCATTCTACATAGACGGCGCTATGCTAGGTGTCATAAGTTTAGCTGTTTTATGGTGCGTTCACACCAAACACGTTTCAAGAGCCAGGCGCGTCAGGTTTACATTCAAAGTCTATGTGGAGGTGCGTCGATGCCCTGTCGCAGTGCGTTTCACGCATCTAGCGCGATTTGAACCGTTTGGATTGTCTTGAGAGTTTGTCAAGAGGGTCCAACAGGTCTGACAAATAGGCCGGCAATGGAAAACAATGGCTAGAGGAATTTTGACGCATCTGAAGCACCCTCGACACACCTCCACATAGACTTTGAATGTAAACCAGACGCGCCTGACCCGTGAAACACTAGGAATAGAACAAAATGTTGAGTGTCTGCATTCAAAGTGCACATGCGTTGAACACATTTGATGTGAATGCACCATTAATCTATTTGTCTTGGTTTTTCCATACAGCTGACAACTATCAGATATTTTAGATCTTCTAGAACTGAAGGACCCTCTAAACAAAGTTTTATACCTCACTGTTATTCAAAAGAATTTTGGTCAACTAACATCAAATTTTTTAACAAAGGCTGCAAATACTTTTTCACACAGGACCATGATTATTTAATGAGGTCTGTTTCTCAAATGCATCAAGTGCTGTGACTGCAAAAAACCGTTGTTGCACCACCATCTTCAGAAGGCGTGGAACTTTTCCCCAAGCAACATCCGAAAGTAATGGCAGTTGCTAGGCAGCGGTCTCGTTAATGTAGCCTAAATATCTCCTGGATCGTGAGTGTGACAACGGTGGGTTGACTTCAACCCCCTTGTTTCCTTCAGGATCTGTCCCTTTATTGTGTGGTATCTTGCTTGCCAGTCGTATGTTGGGGACGTCCAACCTAAACCTTGACCTGCCAATGTCATACTTTTCCTCTCATTAAACACACTGAAAGGGCATATGGCAATGAATTATTCTGTTTATAGACAACATAAAAAGCGTGTGGGAACAAACGCAAGTTGAGTTTTTCTGTTGCCGAAGTTGCATCGACTCTCGATTAGGACATCTTTAACAACTTCTCAGTCCCTCTGGGTCGGTGCAGGACGCCTTCATTAGCCACAAATGCATTAACATACACAAACGTACTCTTGGCAATCTTCGCCGCTCCATCATCAGTAACGGTTTAGTGGTCACATGAAGCACTTCATAAAGTTTATTTATGAGCCAGCCGCCATTAAAACAACGAGCCTTTGAGTAACAGGGCTCGTCATAAAACAATGGTCATTATCATGTTAATGATGTCATTAGGAAATCGTACGATCCCCTGAGGTGAAGCTTCGGAACCGATTGAGTCGGCCAGGGGTTCTGTTGGGTGTGGTTTATGATTCTGTAGGAGTTGTGTGCAAGAAAGGAGGGTTATTATGTTTTTTTCCCCAATAGTTGGTGTTAGATTTACGGGGTGAAACGAGGTAAAAGGTGGGTCAATCATTAAAATGTAGCAGTGGATTTTAGCATTGTGTTTCCTATTACTTCTTATCATGCAGAGGGAAGTGATTCAAATAAACTTTGAATGACATCTTTAAAAAACCCAAATATATATGATTGGAGTTTGAATAAAAGCAGGGGAAATTATTATCTCTGGACTTACTGCGTTTGCTTTTTCTGCAGAGATGTTTCTATGGTTATACTCACAAGAGGTTACTCTGTGGCTTTTGTCAGCAAATAGAAAGTAAAAACAATTTTTTGTTTTTGTAAGCCCAAAAAAAAATAAAACATTTTTATTTTGCAGTTCCTGGACTTCTTACAATCGCCCACACAGATAGTCCTGCTAGCATACGCTTACTTGCAACAACAGACGCCGGTTTTTATCAAAGCCACCTGATTTGGATGGAAAGAAGAAACAAAACAACCTGCAGAGTTTGGAGCCAGAGCCCAGCACAGACTCAGAAAAAAAAAAAGCAAAGTAAAGTGTTTTTTTGGTTGTTTTATTTATTTATTTTTATCATATTAAGCATATCTGGTGGAAATGCTTTCGAAGGCTTTGTTGCCAACCTCTCTGTGTGTCAGGGCTGTGTAGTGTTTAGGGAGAAAGTCCCCCCCCCCAGTAAAATTTTAACCAAAATTAGCGACTGGTTCAAATTCATTTGCTAGTGAATGAATTTGGTGAAACTGTGCAGCACGTTCCCTTCAGAGGTAGAGCCAGCCAGTGATGACGGACGGTTCTAGACCCATGGTGGAGGACATAAAGACAAAGCCTGAAGTTTTTTTGGGGGTTTTTTGTTGTTTTTTTTACACTTGGCCACTTTGGTACTTGTCTGTGTGCCGGCGCCGCCTGCAGAGAAAGCTGATCCAGTTTTACGCGTTTGGCAAGAAGGGAGAGAGAGAAGTAGGAGAGAGCAATCAGTGAAAACAAATGTTGGGTGTTACTGCCATCGAACAGATCTGCTGGGGCCGGCGGGGGTCCTGAAATAATCAGCAGGATCCTCAGTGACGTGCTAACTGAACAATTCATATCTGCGAAAAAATATTGTAGCCCCATTTCATAACCATGCTTTCCAGCTGCTTCAGTTTAGCATCCATTTATGAAACCATTGTGTATCGGTTTGATCATTAGGTGTTTTTACTGAACTATGGGGAAAAGTAATCATATAAATGCTAATATTTAATGTATAATTTAACAGTAAATTATTTTATGCAGTTTTTTTTTGTTTTTTTTACCATATTCTATAATGCCTTTTTTTAAACTTCCTGTTCAGCCTGCTGCTAATAGCATCCCCAGATTTGGGGAAACAAACCCCATCAGTTGGTCATTAATACTTAACAGTTTCTTAGGATGATGTGCTGCAGAATTCATCGTCACTGGTTTGTCATATAAAAACGCTTCTTATATTGGTGAGTTATTTTTACTGAATAGCCAATGTCCGATATTAAATTTTATAGCTAATATTAGCTGATACTGATACCATGCCAATAATATCGTGCATCTCTATTAAAGATCCCTTAGTTTTGTCCCTCTCATAGCGACTGATACAAACGTCTCGTTTGTCTGGATGTGGGTATTTTCATAACACTTCGATGTTTGAACATTTATGTATCACAACTTTAGTTTCATAACATTGCTGGGATATCGGACAGTAGAGGGAGAAGCTGAAATTTTGCAACCCTGGTGTAGAAAAGCAAAGAATTACCGAACGCTGAAGCGAATGAAAACGAGGTGAGCGAGGCGTGAGTGTGAAGGGGGACAGGTTTGGTAGATGAGGGTTTGGAAAGTGACGACTGGTCAGACAAGCTCACCGTCTCTCCCTGCTGTTCCTCCTGGACACAGTTGCCACTCCTGATGACACACAGTCACACTCTGCCACACACTCGCACAAACACCAGCATGTAGTTGGGTTTTGCTGTTGCCTGAGGCAAGATGGTGGTGGGGGGCAAATAAGCAAAGCCAGGGTCAGATACCACAGGCTACCTCAATAAAACATGAACGTCTATGGTAGACGGGATCTTTTCAAGATGGCTGCACCCCCGCTACTCTACACACATACAGATTCAGACTCACTCACTTCCATGTTGGCTGAGAGAAAAGACCTAATTCAACTAAAAATCATCTTCAAAGACTCCGTTTCCCAGGAGGCTCAGTTGACACAGCTGTCCCAGATCGCCACATGCTTATAGACAAACACTCTCCCCGTCTTTACAGCGGAGGGAGGACCGGACTCTGGCTGTTACCCTGACTACCAATCCGGGGTGGGGGTGTGGTGATGGGAGAGGGAGACTTTGCTTTTTTTTTGTCTAAGAGGAAACGGTGTGGTAGCAAAAAACCTATGTAGGAAGAGTGGAGAGGCACAAAATCCACGTTGCTTGAACTTTTCAGTAAGTGATGATTTTGGGTGTTATGTTGTCTGCTGGTGTTGGTTCTCTGGGTTTCATCAAGTCCAAAAACAGTGGAGTCTTTGGCACACACCATTGCTTCCCTCTGCTGACGAGCTTTATGGAGATGCTGACTTAATTTTCCAGATATTCTATTTTGCTGTGATGCACCTGCAGTTCAGCAGCTGTCTCTCCCGGCATCATCCTTTGTAGCTAAGCAATAGTCTCAAAGTAACCTGTTGGTAAGTGGCCGGTGTGGCTGAAACAGAAAGTGGGGAACGGAAAGGCTGACTTTTTAAATTTTAGATATTTAGTATGGAACAAAAGCAACAAAATAAGTGCGTCGTGATTGTTTTATAAGCAGAGTCTTACAGGAGGAAGCATCTACCTCAGAGATGAGTGACAGATTCATGCAGTCACAGTCGCTTATCATCACAGTTGTCTAAACAGCGACCCTGATGTAGACTAAAGACACAATGAAGACAAATAAAAGTTTTCTTTCCTAAAAGAAAAACCCTACACCTAACAGGCATAACATTATGACCACTGGCAGTCAAAGTTAACCCAAGGATCATCTCTTCATATCTTTCAGTGGTTGGGATGTATTAAGCAGCCTGACTGTCCACGCTAACCGCTGTCAAAAGAGACTGAAATAGTCGTGAAGTTTAAAAACTGAGCTGTGTGTAACGTAGAAGGCGGTTGGTTCCTATGGACCATGTTTCAATTGATGCCACATAGTTACCTTGGGGTGTGTGTGTTGCTAGCTAGCTGTGGCTACAATGCAAGGCCTGGTGTCGCCTACACAAGGAGGACGAACTCCTTCCTCCTGAGCCACGATGACCAGAGGCTGCACCTCTCCACTTAACCGGTGTGAGGGTGTGTCGGTGTCAAAGCATTTCTCTGTTGTTAACTTTACCACAAGAAAACAATGACGACCTTCTGATGAGATCTGATGCAGGTTTAGCTCTTTGCTATGCTCATCGTTCTCTCTGCTGTAGAAATACAGTCGCAAAGGAACCTTGAGTTAAAAACACTGACTAAAGTCTTTTCGCTTCATTTAGCTAAATAAAAATGAACTTTTGTAAAGATTAGGACCCAGTGACTGTAACATGTTTATATCTCAGAGCAATGATTCATTTCTAGAAATAGCAACGCCTCGATTAACACAGATGTGTTTGACGCAAGTCAAGGAAACACACACTCTTTGCTTTTTTTTCTCTCTCCCCTCTTTCTTTATCCGCACTACGGAGGACTTTGCCTTGAAAACATCTTCAATTTATAGCACATCCACCTAGACAATGTGGCCTTACAGAAAAGACTCGATCTCTGTGTGAGTGAAAGGCAGAGTTTTATTGCCTCCTTTTCTCAAATGTAGTTAAGAGAGGAAGCAAGGAACAGAAATCAAAACGAGAGCGGAGGAATTGGTTCCCAGCCGCGAGAGTTCAAATGTTAGAGAAGAGAGTCTGAAAAAGAAGCAACAAAGAAGTGAATAAATACTCTTTAGATCAAGCACATTGGGCCGCCCGAGAAATGAAGCGTTGGATTACGCCGATGGTCCAGGTCAATGCCTGGTCAGCAGACTTGCTAACAGTATCATATATATATACAGAGAGAGAGAGGAAAAAAACAATCTTGAGAATGTCCTGGACAGTCTCATCTTTAGTGGCTCAAGGCCTACAAGGTAAAGCACTTAAAGCCCTGGCACCAGAGACTTCCATCAGAGAGCTCGCAGAATCCAGTTTGATGGAAACTAGAGATATTTTCCCTCTGACTAGACCTTACCCGGTTTCAAATGCATATCTGCTGAAAGTACAGTACAAAGTTTTTTCATGTCCCTTTTCTTCGCCACCCTTAGAGGCAACATCGAGCTGTTACAACCGGGCGAGGAATCTTTTATCTCGCTGTGGAGGGCGACATTTTTATTGGCTCAAAAGTTTGAAATGATGCAAACATTTACTACATTTCTCTCTCTTTTTTTTTTTTTTTACTAAATTTGACCAAATTGCTGAACTGGAGTCAAAACAAAAACGTATGTTTGAAACCGCAGACGGGATGATTCAACCTACACAATTAGATTGTTCCAGAACAATGTTGTCTATATAGAGAACATACTGTATATAGACATCATAAAGCGGGATTCTGTGTGAGTGGGCTGATGGCACATTTTGGGTCTGCTCCCGATACATGGCACTGAAACTGTGTGTGTTGGCGTGTTGGAACACAGCGGCGTCTTCCGAAACGTCAAAGTGTAAAGATACATTTCTAGGAGGTAAGGGGTTGGAGGGTGTGTAGGTGTAAAGTGTGAGGCATTTGGTATGACTTTATTGGTATTTGTATGTACAATATATTTATTGTCATGATATCTCACTGTGTTTCCTACTGTGAAACACACACACACATACACATACATTACTCTCTATTGCCAAATAGGAAAATATGTACTCGTTACTAATTAACTGAGTAAAATTAGTATGA
The DNA here is from genome assembly GCF_003331165.1 of Xiphophorus hellerii. Taxonomy (NCBI): domain Eukaryota; kingdom Metazoa; phylum Chordata; class Actinopteri; order Cyprinodontiformes; family Poeciliidae; genus Xiphophorus; species Xiphophorus hellerii. The sequence continues at coordinate 5,297,434 of NC_045685.1, forward strand.
GAAGACTGTCTCTGGTAAATTATTATTAATGTTTATAGAGCGTCCATATCCATTGTGTAAAGCTGCAGCCGGGTTAGACACAGAGACATGCTAGTTTAGGCTAAAATCTTAATAGATACATGGCTAAGGGGAATATCCCCAAGTTACATGGATGTTTTCTTTAAGGACTGGATATGCAGTTAGCATGCCAAGACTCTGTGGCCTTGAACTCGATATCCCTCGTTTATTGAGAAACGGGTTTCACACTCTCTCTTGGTCGCATCAGTGCTGAACGGGAAAAATGTGTGAATCAGCTGCAGGAACTGTGCTGAACATGCAGGAGAGAGTATTCGACATCATGTTCTGTACAGCCGCTGTTCCGGTCTGGAGCCCGATGCGGCTGAAGGCTGACGGACAGACCAGACTCCGTCCAGCTCCGTTAAGAAGAGAGTCTCATCGCTCCCCAAATAAACCTGTGTTGCACATCGTTTACGGAGACTTTACACACTTTGCGGAATGCATATGTTTATGAAGATGTGGAATCGAAAAATCTTGCCCTCTTACAGATTTCTTCTGTTTTTGATTTCTTTTTTACACTTAACGAAGCAGTCTCCCTGGGAAGTTGCAATTACAACTATTAATACATACACATGCAAAGACTTCCAAATCTTTAACGTCCCAAATCTGACTAATCACCTTACTGCTTTTTATATGTTCTTGTTTTCTGGCCAATCACTAGCAAGTGGGCTGAATGCTAACCAATCCCCTCCTGATTTAACCTCCTGCTTCACGACGTCTCTTGAAAGACGAACCTGCGAGATGTATGAGACTAAATGGTAACATTTGCCTTTTTTCATTTGGTTTAATTTTAATTTTTTTAAGCAAAAATCATTTTGAGATATACTGTAGGATTTTCTGCTTTAGTGTAATGTAAGAATGTAAAAATTTGAGGTTTTTCTTTTACAGCAAATCTTTGACTTCTCAAACTCCTAAATTTAATTTTTTCTTTTTTTTTTTAAACTCCTGAGATTAAACTCAAAAAAATTTTGGGCAGAAATTTGAAGGATCTTTTTCTTCTTCTTTTTTCTATTTACAGTGCCCTTAATACATTGTCATAGCCTTCATTGTTAGTCAAAAGCAAAGTAAAACGCATCCAGGAAAAACAAAACACAACAAAAAAATCTGCCTGATTACGTTTCGGTTCCCGCCCATTTCTGTCCAAATCAGAGATTCCTATTTGCATTGGATTATCACAGGATCGCGGAGTTTACCCAAATATAACAGGTAATTTGTTTGGGAATTTTTTACTTTACAAAGTACGGACATGGTTGACTCGCACAGGATTAACACACACAGTCTTACCAATTATTAAAAATAGCATGCGGTCCCTAGATAAAGCTAATCTCGTACTAATGGGGATTTTGACTACAAATTCTTATTAAAAAGATGCCACAAAATCAACAATCTTTGCAACATCCTGGAGGACCTGATAAATGCATTAGTCACTTTTCTGACTTTGTCCAAGTGGATCCATCTGACCATTTGAGTTAGCTGGCTAGCTTGATTTGTATTTTTTTTCTCAGTTTATCTCAAGTTGCATTGAGTGGGTTTCGTAGTCACTTTAGTTATATTAAATTAAATTAAGGAAGCATTTTAATTCTTCACTTTATCTACAGAGATAATTAGAACCAGATAAGATAATAATAATAATAATAATAATTAAAAAAACACCTCAGCACTTCCAATCTTCTTCTACTTTGATTTGGAGTGCTTCACTCTCTTACTCCACCCGGTGGCCTTTCGCCCTTCTCAGACGCAGCGCCGACACTCAGACACATCAAGGTTAATGCCTCGCTCCTCACGCCGTCTTTAATGCTTCAGAGAGAGCGAGAGAGAGAGAGAACAGCTTGTTCACTTTTAAGTGGATGGAGGCTGACGGAGGAGGATGGAGGCTGGGGTTTCTCGCCGTGTGTGTTTGGGCGAATTGATTGTACTCCTGTCACGGAGATTTGGCTTTAAGGAACATCGGGAAATTTCATTGAAAGCCGCTCATCTTCATGGCTGAGGTGATCCGCCGCCCCGTTCTGTATCGTTAGGATTTCATCTGCGAACAAGGAGGCTTTCAGTGGAACAAAGAACACCCCCCCCCCCCCCCACCCTCCACCACCCCCTCCACCAACAGACCATCAGGGAGAGAGATTGCATAATGCTCATTTGGCGGCCAGCTGGGGCGTTTGGCTCCGATCGGGGCCCTCTTTAACCCCAAGAAAAAGAAAAATCAGCAAGGATTTGGGCTAATCCTCTTAGCCTGATGCTTTCTCTCCCCCTGCTGACTGGAAGACGGATGTGAGTTGAGACGTTTGGGCCTCAGACCGAACGAGGCCTGAGGCGCCTTTTTAAATGGATAGCGATGGATCGTAGCAGACTGCTTAGCGGAAGGTGTTAGAGATCCGGTTCAAGGTTCAAGCCAGGATAGCTGCTATGTGGCAGCGTAATCACTAACCGCCCTGCATTTGTCAGTTACTTTTATTTTACTTATTTATTTTTGCTTTAAAAATGTTGTTGAATGATTTTTAAATAAATAGAAGCATTTGCAGATTACAGAAACATATGTTGTATTATGTTGCAGCGGCTTTCAACCATGTTAAATTAACAAACTTTGGATTAATTTAACAACTTTTTCCACATATAGAAAAAGCTGTGAAATTTAAAGGGGCGGGATCCTGCAAAATGGACTTTTTTTTCAGATTTACATCATGTTATAACATTATTCCATCATCAAAAACGTGCCTGGAGGGTTGCTTTAATTCTTTCATGCATGTTTGAGAAATCCTTTAATCTCCATGGCAACCAATCTGCCGTGCACAACGACAAATCTCCTCCTCAGAGCTGCAGCTTCCAAACTTCCAAACTGGCTAGTCTGCTCCTTCAGACTAGCCAGCAGCAGTTAGCAGACACTTGGTGGAACTGCTCATCATTATAGGACCTGTGCCTCAGTGCAACGCCGGTAAAAAACATTGCCAAAGGGTTAATAGAGGAGCCATGTTGTGATGACTACCTGGAGGCGGAGTTTCAGAAAAAGTAGGAGTTTCTTAAAGAGACAGAGGCCCAATTTCAAGGCGTTAAATTACAAAGTCAAATTTCCTTTAGGTCATTTTTGATCTAACATCTAACAAATCGAACATTTCTAAAACAACTGAAGTTAGCATAATTACTTGATTGTGCTGTAAAATGATACTATGGGCTGGAAAACAGGTAATTGTCCCCCTTTAAGTGAAAAGCTTATTGATTATGCTGGGGAGGGGTACTGAAAATAAGAAGCTGCAAGGTAGCATTAATATTCAACTTATATATATGTAGATATGTTGGGAGATATTCTCAAAAGCATTGAAATACTGACATTCACAACCCTGACTAGGGATGCACTGATTCACTTCAGTTACCGATATCTGAGGTTTAGATTCGGCTGATAACGATCCAAAACATAAAAGTACTGAATTGACTTGACCTTTCTCCTTTTAAGAACAGACATAAATGTGCTGAATTCTAATTTATTTGATAAGTATGCTGTACTGGTGCAGATTTAAGTACAGCAATAACTTTACAAGCTTGGCCAGACATGTACAAAACAACTTTAATGCGTTCAGTCAGTACTGATAGAAACTTTCATTCACTCTTTTTTTCTTCTTACTTTAATTTTTTTTCATGTATCAAAGATGGAACCTTTTCATTATAATTGCTTTAAACTTTCTCTCACTTCCACACAATGGGCCTTCAGTTCTAAGTGCAAGGTCATGAAGTAGATAAAAAAACCCCGATGTACTGAAAGGTTAGAGGGAGCCAGTGAGAGAAGTAAAAAAAAAAAAAAAAAAAGAATATCAAAGTTACTCAAAGGAAACTCCAAGTCAAGTTTATGTCTCGTATACCAACCTTTGAAACATGATTAAAATGCCTCAAAGAGCACTTTACCAGTTCGACTCCGTTTCTGTAGAAATGCAGAGTGTGACCTTCCTCTTTCATCCCAACGTTCACACACGCTTTCTATCTTTTCACAGCAGCGTGAAGTGAAGGAGGAGGACACGTTTAACATGTGTCGTAGGTTTCTGTCTGGAGCACACACACGCCAGACACCCCCGCAAAGCCTGCACACCCCCACCCCCACACACACACACCCACACACACACCCCGCCAGACTTTGGTTCATCTGTGATTCAGACGTTTTAAAGGACCAGGTTTATTATTCCAAGACACTGAAGTAGTTTGATATGTTGAGTTTTTGATAGTTACTGCTTCACTATCCTTCAGCGGCAATTTTATGAACTAGTCAGTGATTTAGTGTTTCCATTAAATTATAAAGTATTAAGCTAACACCAGTAGACAATGTCAACAGAATATAAAGAAGTTATGTTGACCTATTTGGTGCGGTTTACTTGTTTAACCTATGTTATAGTTTTTTGGTAAGTTCCATTACCTTTATGTTCAATATGTTTGGTATAATTCATTAAGGCCTCTCATTATATACTTGGTTTAAGTCTTAAATATCTAACTGTCTGTAATTAATCAGTTGATAGCAGTGGCTGGTTTGTCTGCTTGACCCACTTTCATACAGTCAACCAGGCCAATGAAAATGTTGTGGTAGCATAGCTTAAAAAAATACAAAATAAAAAAAGAAATGTTAGTGCTGCTAATCAGTTAAAATAATCAGATTATTTATGTTCTAGCTCTGCGATTAAACACTATTAATTGCTATGTTTAGCTTTGTAAGCTTGAAATGTAAAACTTGCACTTAAAAAACAAACCAAAATGTCTTAAGCCAAACTTCTCTGCTTTCTAAGTTTTTTTGTTTATTTTTTTCAAGGTTTTCAAAAATCATATATTTTAAGAATTTTTAATTGGCACTAGTGGCCTTTATTTACCAGTAATCTGACAATCAGAGAGAAAGACGGGGGGAACTCGGCTTGGGACTGAATCTTCAAGGCGGAGCTTTGGAGTAATGGGCGGGGCTTAAGGGAAGTAGGCAGCATTGCAGGAACAGACAATGCAACCCCGAATGGTTGCCAAGGGAGATTCAAGGATTCCTCAAACATGCATGAATGAGTCAAAGCAACACTCCAGGTATGTTTTTGACTGAGGTAATAATGTTATAGAACAATATAGAGCTCAAAGAAGTCAATTTTGCATAATATACCACCGTTTAAAAAGTGATGTCAAATCCAATCTGACTGAAATTAAAGATAAATGAATAAAACTTTCAGTATACATATTCAGTTCAGACCAAAAGTTTGGACACACCTTCTCATTGAATTCAATGAGAAGGTGTGTCTGTACTGTATATCTTTTGGAGATATGGGCCAGAAGATTAAGACATTTTCTAGAAAAAAAGCTGGAAAATTGCTAGAAAAAAACTGAAATTTTGAGATTAATCTCAGAAATTTTGTAGAAAAACAAACATGGACATTTCTGAGTTTCAGGAGCAATAGTGAAACTACACACAACACGTTTCAGGTTTTCCTTTGCTGAAAAGAAAATATGAACACTGTGCATCCTTTTTCTCCTACTTTAAAGTATTTTGTCAGAGTGTGTAACAAAATCCAAATGAAGTAGGCTGACAAAATGTGAAAAGTGCTGTGAATACTTTGGCAAGGCGCTATAATTTCTTCACTGAAAAGCTTTCAGAGTTAAATAGTTTCTTTGATTTTCTAAACCCACTTTTGAATTAGTTTGAACAGTAAACAGGACCGTGACTGAGGTTGGTATTCATACTGAGATTTTCCAAATTAAGGAACGACTAAATGCTAGCAGTCAGCAGCCTTTTACCAGTTACAGCTGACTTGACTGTATAATGTCCCACTTACAGCCAGTTTTTACAATACAGTCATGTGTAATGTTGCATAATATCAGCATTGAAAAAGAAACTATTTGTAGGATATTCAATGTTTTAAGTCAAACGTTCACTTCCTGCTGACTCAGTCTCCACTTCGTCTATCACTTTAGCCTATAAAGCTCTGCTTTCTTCAGTATTATCCAGTTTGTCTAGCCTCTAAGAACTACCCAACTCTTCCCCCAGAAGGCCAAACTGAATCCTCTGATGTTGCTATAAACATACAGATGATGGTGGAAGTAGAAGACGGCATGGATGAGACTGGAGAGCAGCAACGGCCCACGTGGAAAATTTAAGGCGTGGCGATCACAGACGGAGCGCTCGACTTGACTCGGCTTGCCAGCAAAACGAAATGTTCCGCTCGGAAAGTCTTGGCAACCCGGCATTTATATGGACGATCTTCGACGTATGCCAGACGTATGTCTGAACACGTACAGACGAATCCCACAGCCTACATGGAAAACGGGCTTATCTGTGGAAGTCCAGACCCCAACTCACAATCAACAGTAATGAAAGCTAACATTCTGGGCCTGGAAAGGGACGCACCGATCTGCTCTCTTCACTTCCGTTACCGATATTTGAGGTTTTGAATCTGCCAATCTGATACAGAAAAAAAAAAAAACTAGATTGAATTTAAATGTTTTTTTTTGTGTTTAAGCACAAACATAAATGTACTGAACTGCAAATTTATTAGCTAACTCTGCAGCAGTATAGCACACTTAAATACAACAATTGCTTCACGAGCCTTGTCAAAAACAACACAGCTGTAATTTGCAGTTTTGCAAAATAGATTTATTTTGATAGGATCAAAAAAACTGCCTTGTCGTAGTGCAAAAACGTTGACTTGAAAAATATGTTTTTCTCAAAATTTGTGTGTTTCCATTAAGCCAATTGATTTTTGTAGTTGGAATTTATGCAATTTTATGGTTAATGCAAACACAGCTACTGTACCTTTGCTATGTGATGGACTGGTAACCGCGTCACTGGACAGCTGCATGTTTGCTCACTTTGGTAATTTCTTTGATTAAAGATTTTTAACGTGTAATAAAACACATGTAGCTCATTTTAACTTAACGGCAAAGATTTTAGACAGGATTTTTATTTTAGTTTGACAGTCACATTCACCGTGTGTCTTTGATTCTCCTGACGCCAGGCTACACACCAGCATGTTTGGCTTGTCTTTTCACGACATCTTGCTCGCGTTGGGCCGCTCTGTGGTTCCAGGCACTAATGTGTTGACCTCTGTACGACCTCCTGAAACTCGCTTTTAGCCAGAGTCTGATGTGATCCGACATGTCGGGCCCACAGACCCGTCACCTCCCTGTCGGCCCGGACCCATCGGCGTCCCTCATGGGTGCTGTCCAACCGCCAAGCTGTTAAAAGACCTCCTGTTTTCAGACTGCATACATTTCTACTCTTGTTACTGAAACATACAGGAGATGAACAGCTAAACAAGATTCCTCAGGATAAAAAAGGCTTTAAGATGCCTAAAAAGTATATTGTTACATTATTACATACTTGCACGGTCCTGAAAATTTCCCTACGAACCCTACAAAAAAGTTAGAAACCAGGAAACATTTTTGTCGCAAAGCTTACCAAATTCCCAGAAGAATTCAGCTATTTGCTAGAAAACTGTGAGCAGCTTGAACTGTAAATATAAGGATGGACCTGACCATTCCTGTGACATTTTTCTCTCCTTTTGCTTTACTTTTCTTCATTATTGTTATTTCACTTTTTCTTTCGCTGAATAGATTTTAGCAATATTTTTGCAATACTGTTTTTTTTCTCAATCCCTTGCCATATGGACTATGAATAAAAATAATAATAAAAAATTTTTTTTTTGTCAAAGAGGCAGAATTATGTATTCTCCAGCCACATAGTGCAATTTTACAGCACAATCAAGTAACTGTGAACTTCAACTGCTATAAAAATGTTGTACACATCAAATGACCTAAAAGAAATTTGACTTAATTTAACACCTTGAAGCCTCCGTCTCTTTAAGCAACTCCCGTTCTTTCTGAAACTGGGCCTTCATGAAGTCATCACAACATGGCTATTAACTCTAACAATGTTTTTACCAGCATTTTACCACATTTACCAATGTGCAGTTCCACCAGGTGTTTGCTAATTGCTGCTGGCTAGTCTGAAGGAGCTGAGCCAGGGAGTCACTGGTTGCTCTGTGAGGCCGAAGCTTGGAAATGCAGCTACTCTTTGGAGTAGCTGCGCCTCTAAGGTGGGGCTAGGTTCACCCAGGCCTTTTGCACAACTGAATGGTTGCCATGGGAGAATAAAGGATTTGTTAAAAATCCATTCAAGAGTCAAAGCAACACTCCAGGTCTGTTTTTGGTGAGGGAGTAACAGTACAGCATGATGTAAAGCTAAAATAGTACATTTTACATAAATTCAATATATATATTCAACATTCATATTCAAAATTCATAATGCCCTTTAAAAATGTATTCAAAATGAAGGACTTCAACTTTAAAACACAAACAATAGATATCAATTTTGACAAAATTATGCACAAGTATGCAGTTATGCATAAACTAGCATAACTGATTAAATTTAGCATAACTACTACTAACTCACCACTAGATGGCAGCAAAGTAATTCCAATGTGATCCTTGGCATGTGTTGAATATGCATCATCAGGCAATAGAAGAATGAATCTACAAGATGTTAGTGTACATCTGTCTACAAGGGCTGGACGTGGGAGGGGGGTACTGTCATGGACCACAAGTCTTCTGGATTCTGTTTGGTTGACCAGCTCCTCTTTGTCTGTTATTTCTCCTGGTCATGATCACCAACAGGACAAATATGTTAGAGCTGCTGAGTGTTTGGGTTGAAGCGTGTTGTACCCGAGAAGCTGAGCGGGGGCCAGGTTCCGGTGGAAGCGGTCTTTGAAGAGAGTCAGGCTGTCAGTGCAGCCTCCTGGCTTAGTTACTGAAATCCAAAAACACCGTCTGTGCCAGATGAAACAAAGACCAGCACGATTACCTCCATGCTGTGTACCGACTCAGAGGAGATGAGGAAGAGAAAAGTTGAAAACGTTTCACCAGGGGGGCAGAATTCTCGGTGGAGAAAACGAAGAAAGATCCAAACGGCGTTCCTGAATAAGTAACAACGTTCTACTTGGTGGCGTTTCCCAGAGGGGCTACTCCTCAACTACACAGGTTGGGTTGCATAAATAATTGCAGGCAAGAATGCTTTGTTCTGCCTTATTTTTGCTTCACAGAAATATGATCAAAAGCCTGATATTAAGTGTAGCCTCAAGTTTACCACGAAATATATGAAAGAAACTGTTGATATTTGCTTAAATGTTTCAAAAAGACCTTCTTACTTTTCAAATCCTATTCAGATGCTGAATTATCTGGTCCTTATTTCTTAATGTTTAAGTATTAACTATTGCAGATGACAGGTCTGACATCTAATGACCAAAGGTGATCAACATTAATGCAATGCAGATGGTCGACGCCTCATTATGATGGCCGTTATAGGTAGAAAACCTAAGGAGTAAATTTCTGTCAAAAAACTATCAAAGTTTTGAAAACTTTTGAAACACATATGTTTTCATGTTTTTTTGTTGTCTTTTTCTAGGAAATTTCTTGGATCAATCTCAAAACGTCAGAGTTTTTGTTTGAGCAATTTTGTGACTTTTCAAACTCAGAAATTTTCCCCAAAAAAAACTTTAGAAAATTTGACAGATTTTTTCTTGCAATTTCCAACTTTTGAAACTGCATGCTACCCAAATATACACATCTCACTTTTTTGAATTACCCTACTCACTTGCACATTTTAAGCTGATTGTAGTTTCCTCTTCCAGGTTAGTTGAAGGTCAGTTTGAGCCACATTTCCTCAATGTAACCATGTTAGATGCTCAACCAAACCTTGACCTCAGACATGACTCCTGTTTCAGCTGCTTTCTCAGTCAGATCAATACAAAACACCATGTTGGAGAGTTTTCATCATTCTGGTTCCTGGTGAAAAACTTTTATAAGGCGTGAACCTTATAAAAGCCCAAGAATGTTAATAAAAAGATTACCAGAGACCTTTTGGGCTCTTCTTTGATTGCTAAAATATTTATTTCGGCGCACAAACGAGTCGAGGTGAATTCAGCCGAGGGATTCCCAGCCAGTTTCTTAACCATCTGATCCTGGATTGCCTTTTATTTACATTATTTATCAAATCAGCGTTCCTCCTGCTCATTGGAGGAGTAATGTCATCAATGATTCATCAAAGACATGAGAACCACATGAATTCTCCTCACACGCTTTTTTTTTTTTTTTCCCCCCTTCTTGTTTTTGTTAACCCAGTTCTTTTTTCACGGCATTAAAATTTAATCCGGTCCAACCGAGGAGTCGTCCTGAATAACAAAATCTAGATAAGTGGAACTTTGCCACCAATCAGCAGCTGACATACTGATGAGATTACAAAAAAAATATTGACCAGAGGAGGAAGGCGGAAACAGCTGAGAAGTGCCTTAAATTAACTTTTATATTCCTTATTTCCCCCAGAGGGAGATATTTAACCAGAGTTCTTTTACCATTTCCTGAAAATTAAGCTTTTAAGAGCTTAAAGCGTTTATTCTGTGGATTTTCTGTTTGGGTTTTAGATCGTTCATTGATTCAAATTACTTTGGAACCCTTCAGATGTTTGACTCTGAGCTAATGGGGCAATTCAATTTGCCGGTTGTCAGGCAGGAACGGATCCCATAATCTAAGGGCCATAATTAGGAGATATTGCGGGCACTGCGCGCCGCCGCCGTTCTCCATCTCCACTTACACCAACAACGCAGGTTTAAACGGTTTTTTTATCCACACATCCTGTTTCCAAATCCCCGCTGATTGAGTATGACACAGCAGCGTTGATTGAAGTGTTCTGGCTGCCTTTGCTTGTTGTTTAAAAAAAAAAAAAAAAGGAAAAAGAGAGGAAACGGCTTTTTCATGAAATTTAGGTCCACATCCATCAAGCCGTGAAGGCAGCGTCCAAGGCGGAGGGAAGGACACGGGCTGATTTGATTAGCTGCCACTTCAGCCAAACATGATAGTGCAACAGGTTTGACAGAGGGATCCCATCTGGTTAGGCAGCTCGCCCGCGGGGTACGAGACGCGCCAGATGAAGTGTCCATGAGCTCAACATGGCAGCCTTTAACCCATTTAATAACTGGCCGACAACCTCTTTCTTTTACTGATGTCACATGATGGAGATCCTCAAAAGAGCTGCTAGCCAGCTATGACAGCAGCTGACATACTGATGTCCAGCTATCTATCTAGCCAGCTACCTAGCTAGTCAGATGGCTGGACTTAGCTAGACTTAGCTAGCTGTGTAGATGGGTATCTAGTTAGATATGTACATTAATGGAAAGATGTAATTTTACAAACATATAATTAGATAATTAAATGTGTCATTAGTTTTCTAAAATTATACCTAGCTAGTTAAGTTGCTAGCTAACTAGCTAGCTCACCTGTTAAAAGGAATTAGCCCAAATTATTCTGTTTTGACAAACACAATTGCAAAAAAATATTGAACTCTTGGAGAGCAATTTGTTTCCATGTTCAAATTGAACACACCTTTCACTTCACTCATTATTTTGAAGAAATTAGTTTTTACTTTGATTTTAACGGATTATGGGGGACTTCTTTCTGTGAAAAATGCCACATTTTGTTTCTCATGATTCATTTGTAAAATCAATAAAGGGTGTAAACCATCTAAGGGTGTGAATACTTTTTCATAGTCGCTGTAATCCCCTCGCCCCCGAGTTTGGTCAGTTTCACTGCTCCCCTTCTCCACAAACAAGTCCATCTGTTCAGTCGCCTCCTGACACACACAGACTCACAGGTGGTCCGGACGGCTCGTTTTCCCCGGAGCCGGGCGCAGAGGAATTAATTGCTTTATTTACAGTCAGCTGTGCAGGGAGCAGTCTGCTGTGTGTCAGCGTGTTCGGGTTTATGTTCCCGTAGTCGACTGTCTCGAGCAATCAGCCACAAAGCGTTTCAATAACAGGCACAGCAAGGCCAGGTTTAAACAACTGTTTTAATGTGACCGATAGTACAGAGTTCAAGTTTAAAGGTTATTTTTTGAACTTTTTCCTTTCCTACTTTAGATCAAAACAAGTTCAATCAAACCGCAGTTTGGAAAAAGCAACAGAATTTGCTATTTGCCTCAGAAGGCCAAACCTCACAAGAAGCTAACATGTTTGTTCTGGTTGTATTTATCCAGAATGCTCTGTGCTCTGTGAAACAAGCTTTTGGTCTGCTTGCCACCAAGTCACTTCATCCGAACCGTGACCCAGGTTTGTAGGCAGACCAGAGTTCGATTATGCCTTAACGTCTCCCCGGACTTTCTATAGGCAAACGAACTAGAGTTTGATTAAACGGACTATCCAGAGTTGGTGTGAATGCACCTTTAATGCTTTGTAAGAAACAATCTAAAGCTTTTACTGATCCACAAACTGTGTTTTTAATCCATTCCTGTTGAGTCCCAGCTCACACGATTCATAACCCAAAGCTAATTTTAGCCCTCAAACAAATGTACAATCGGCGCACGTCGACTGCAGTAGAGCCAGGAGAGCTGAAGTAATTTCCTCTGCCTTCATAATGTCTTCGGCTGGTTGTTGCTCCGTTGTCGGACCTCTTGCCTCCCTCCGTCGTGTTTTCGTGCGTGGACACCCATGCGTGTTGCGGTGGATCTTGACAGGTTATTAGCCTGCAGACGGCGGCCTGGCGTCCAGCTGCTGTGCAGTCGTAGCTCTCGGCACTCAGACTGGACACTCTGATGGAATTCACTTAACCTTCCAGCTCTTCCTACCACCTCAGCTCCTCTCCTCGTCCTCATCCTGGCTCAGCTTTTATCCGTCTGAAACTTTTTTGATCTTCCCAGATGGGTTCTGACATACAACATTCCCATTTAGCCTTTTCATGTTGCCATCTTTTTTTCTCTCTCTCTCTTACAGCTTTCAAGGCCCTGTAGTGCTTCTCAATCAGGCGATATCGCTTTTGATTTGACGCCAGCAACTCTCTTAACTTATTACCTCACACGTCGGGAAGCGGGCCGTCTGCAAATTTCAGGCGTTATTGTTTGCGGCCGGCGCGCTTTCGAACGCGGTTTCTCAAACGAGACGACCGCCTACGTCTGGCGGCGGGGTCGGGGCGGGAGCGTAGAGCCGTTCGAGGGACGGGAACAAACGTTTCGACGGCTTTTCCGGCAACGACGAGGGATCAAGGTGATGAAACTAACTCGCGCCTCCGACTCGGAACGCTTTCTCTGTAATTGGAGGAGAGACGGTCACCTCTGTCTGTTTTAAATCCGAACCGGAGGAGGCTGAAGACGATCGTCAGCACCACAGACGGCTCCCTAATGAGGACTAAACAGCGGCTGTGAAGGAAAGAAAAATATGTGGCTTAGTCTGCGAGAGATTTCTCCCTACAAGAAAACAGAGGAGGTCTGTTTATTCTCACCGGACACTTTATTAGGTACACCATGCTAGTGTCTGCATGGACCCACCACCTAGTGGAGGCCTACATGACAAATTGCTGGAACCTTCCTAAGAGAATTTGGTTGCTGTAAATTTATCGGTTGCACGTTCAAGATTTTAATCAGGGCTGGGCAATAAATCAATTTAATCAATGAATCAAATTTTGGGGCTTTCGAAGATGTCGTTTTTGGGAAATCTGGATTTTTTTTTTGTTTTCTTCTCGTTGGTACCGTCATTGTTTGTAGCGATGCCAGCACCACCCAGGGCAGCCATCTTGTTGACGAGAGGGTTTTACAGTTTCTATTCATGTGGACTTTGAATATTTAGCTCAACTCTCCAATGTAACATTAGGCCCAAGCTGCAATTTTTTTTCCTTTTGTCTAACAGAGTAATGCCATAATACTACCAGAGTATAGCAGTAATTTTATGAGAAGGTTTACAAGTAAAATAAAAAAAAAGATTAAAATGAGAATTATTGAGCACCTTGTGAAGTTATACTTTGGTATGTTTTACAGAAAGTACTTCATACTTGCTAAAAATGCTTAATCTTCTAACAGATCAGTATTAAATTATTATCGGTAGAAGGACTTTGACACGACTGAGCTGCTCATGTCAAAGCTCAATAAATTGACAAGCTTTTTTCTTACCAAAAAGACTTTTTTGTAATTTTAAGATTTTCTTTCCTGGTCAAATTCTTATGACTTCATTCTCATCATTGAACAATATTTCTCGTAGCCTGGCCCTAGTACTCTGCCTTACAACTCACAGAAATAAGTCACTTTTTAAAACTATTTTCTGTCATTTGAATTTTATTTTTTCAAAAAGAAAGTGGAGGTAAAATCAAATCTACTTGAAATCGGATGTGAGATTTGGTTTTTAGACCGTTACGTTTTAAGACTGTAGAGATTAATGTGAAAACAGATGAAAGAAAAAAAAAAGAAGTGTTTCTCCCAGCCAGTTCATTTTCATATATTTTCATGTTTAAACAGACAAAAAGCAGTCCTTTTACATCGGAGCCTTTCAAGTAAAAATAAACAAAACAAAAAAACCGTCTCCCCCCATCTTGCTTCTGACTCTCGAGTCCCGTGGTGTTTGTATAACCGTGCGCCTCGCCGTCTCCATGCAACGCTGTGCTTTAGCTGAGAGGCGCCGCGCGACCTGCAGCACCTGCAGGTCAAACCCTTCCAGTGGCGTTTTAATGGCGTCTCCTTCCCACCGCACCCTCACTGGCGGTATTAATAGTAAAAGCCGGCGGATCGCGCTGGACCTAGTGGGCCACGGTGAGGTCGGGGTGGCTTTACAGGCCCTGTAAACTCCTTCGCTTGACGTTTAAGAGGCGTATTAGCTGCGTTTTATTTGCGGAGAGATGGACGTCCTTCATGGCGACGGCGTCTGGATTTTACGACCCCCGCAGGACCAGCGAGGGCCGGCGTGTGAAAACCTGAGACTGCCGCAATGAATTCGCTTCACTTGGATGTTGGAGAGTTGAGCCAGTGTTTGTGGAGAAATGTGTGTGTGTGTGTGAACGGTAGAGAGTGACACCTGATTAGGACAGGTGGAAACACTGTGCTGCGCTCAATTGGCCCCGTGGAGGAACCGTTCGCCCCCCGCTGTTATGACATATAGCCAACTCTCATTGAGCAGTTCTCTTGGTGCTGTAAAGGATTTTCAAACACTTTTAAGTTTGATTACATTCCTAGTTCATGTGTTATTTCATACTGCTATCATGTTTGAAATAAATAAATGACTTTGCTCCAGTCCACTCTCTTTTCTTCCTTACCCCAGGCAAGATGCTGCAAACATTAGCTGCGTTTCCATTAGAAATGTGCGCACAACTTTGTTGATATTCTAATGTTAAAAAAACCCTCCACAATTCTGGCATTTCCACTAAATGAGAAACGCAATTAAAATCAGATGGGAATAAGGCTGTTAGCACGATAAGTCATTAAACAAAACATGCCACACCATGATCCTCCCAACCACTTCCTGTAGTCTTCTACTTCCTGGATTACGCCAAAGGGAATATCTGCCTGTTGATCATGTGACTTATGTGAGGCAAAAAAAATGAGTGTTTCCATTGCAGTTTTGTGAAATAAACCAATTTTGATCTGGCTACAAAACCACCTCATCCTACTGCCAACATTTTTTTTAAATCAAAAATCGAGTTGTTTTTTTTTTTTTTGTAAATTGGCGTGCTTTGAAAAATTGTTCAAATTCTCTTTGTGCTGTAAAGAGTTCAGGAATGAATGTGTTTGTGTTCATTTGCACATGCTGAAGAATCTGATAAACTGAAGTCTCCAGATAACTCAAAGGACTCTGAGAGGTCAGTGAACAAACCAGGACTGATTTAGGGTTCATTCACACCAGCTCTGTTTAATCCGCTTTAATCCAACTCCAGTCCGGTAATCTAGAGAGTCCGGTTCGCTCGGAGAGGCGTGAACGCCCAATCAAACTCTGATGCAAATGAAAAAAATCAAAACCCTGGTCCTCCTACAAAACCTTAGTCTCAGTTAGAGTGAGCTCTGGTACGGTTCTAACAGTTTTTATTTTCAAGGATTGCACTATTTTATGTGCTGCTTGGTTATGGTTACCGTAGTAATAGCAAGTCTAAGATGGTTAACAGTACATTTTTGATGTCAAAAGAAATTTCCTGTCTTTATTTGAATAAATGTCACAATAATTCAGGAAGGAACTGTTACTTGGATAAAAAAAAAAAATTATATGCTAGAATACGAACCTGTTTCCTAGTTTTCCATCCATTTGTATTTAAATTCTCATAGCAATGTTTCCAGATTGAGCGTTATTCTAGCTAGCATCGCTCCCGGTTGGCTGCTTGTCCCCGGGTTCTTGCCTCCGTCGGTGACAGAGATAAATTGGTCTAGTTCAAAAGCATAGGGCCGCGTTGCTTTGAGCCTCACGTCTGTCACCCAGCAACCGTGTGGGCGTATGAGGAGCTCCTCTGACTTTCCCTTTCAACGGTCAAAAGTCAAAAGAATAGGATTAAATCGCCGAGCGTAGTAACAAAGCGCAAGAGTACAACAGTTGATATCGCCGCAAAAAAAAAAAAATCTTCTGCACCTGTTACCGTTCGCTTCTATCCAGCCAATCAATGAAAGGTCTGCTGGTCATAAGTTATACATCCAACACAACTCCCTCAGGAGACTTCAAAGGCGCGTGTTTTACAGTCTGCTCTATTGTTTTTTAGGTTTGCCCTTGAGCATTTTCCAACAGGCCCAAAGGCAATCAGATGGAGCGCTCAGCTCAAATCCCCGTTACCGCGGCTCTTTGAAGGCGGGGCCCTCAGAGAGAAAGAGCGAGTGATGAATTTAGAACGCAGTTCCTTTTAATTACGCCGGGTTTTCATGTAAGTCGAGCCGTTCGTCCTTAAAGCAACGCCTCTGATCAGCCTTCAAAACCGGATTTGTTTTCGTTGAAGCGTATTGTTTGTATCATTTGTAGTGCTTTGTAATAGAAAATAAATGTTTAGAAGTCTGTGATTTATTGAATGATGATGAAAAGTAAGAATACCTGTAAGTCCTGATCTGTTCATAAAGTTAGATAAATGAACCCTTTGCAAAAAAAGTAGCTATTTGGAGTTCATTTTAATAAATACAACTGAGTATATCAAGTATACTAAGGACCATGGACTTGTAGTGTACTAGAACATACAGTATACTAAATACTACTTTAAGATAAATTGGGGCATTTTAATGTTTATAAAAATACTGTTTTAAGGTCATTTTAACTTTTATACATTCTGCATTCAAAGTACTTGTGGGTCACATTTTAGTTTATTGAAGTATTTTTAAAGTATAACACAAGTATACTTATGAAATGGACTAGAACTTGATTTAAAGTCGAGTTCAGTGTTTCCCTGATTGTGTTTTTTTAAAGGTGTGTAAAGATAATACAATTAGCACGCAAACTATTTATATAAACGGTTAAACTCCATCATCATCTGATCTTGAACATGGAAGTTTATGACGGGTAAAAAAAAAAAGCTGAACTTTTGCAATAATGGTTTTTTTTTTTTTTGACAGATGAGTTTAAAGTTGAAACACCCAGATACAAGAACAGTAACTGTAAACCGTGAAGGTAGAAGTGTCAGACTTTTGGGGATAGTTTTGGAGCCGGTTTGACCAACTAACCATGAACACAACGTAAGGGAAAAAACATACAAAAAAACCCCGTTAAAGCTGAAGTCAGACTGGAGATGTAAAACCACCAAGGACCGACTGAAAAGTAAGAAACGGAAAGTACTCCGAGTGGAAGCTCAGATACTCATCCTTTAGAGATGTTGTGGGTGACTTGAAAGGAACTGAACACGCGAGAAAGCCCTCAAACATTTGACACCTCACAGTGAGGAGCGAGACATCCGTCCTCAGATCGTTGTCGGAGAATGTCGGAGAATGTCCATGGCTACAAGAAAGGTCTCACTAAATACGCCGCAACCAACGAGGGAAGAGACTGGCTGCCAGACAGAACCGCGTCCCGGCTTCGTATTCAGCTGGAAAAAGACATTTTTATAGACGTCTGTTGTTTACTGAGCAAAACGAGGTCAATTGTTGCTTGAGTGCAGAGTTATCTCCTGCTACTCCAGAGATGAATTAAACATCAGACACATCAATAGAACATTTCCTTTTAAAGAGCTGGATGTTTTGTCGAGTGTTCTGCAGATTTCCTGGGGTTTTATACATGCTAATGCATTGTTTATAATCAATATGTCTCAAAGGCTGGAAGACTGGTTAAACATGTTTGTATTTCACCGTCATTAGCTGCGTTTCCATTACAAATGTGCGCAAAACTTAGTCGAAATGCAACAAATGTTAACAAAAAAACAGCACAATTTAGCATTAAAGTGTTTCCAATAAATAAAAAAATCAGATGTGATTTTAATTTAGTAATAACTTTGTCATAAAAAAACATGCAACCCCATCATCCTACAACAACTTCCTGTCGTCTTCTTTGTGGTTTGCGGCAGTGGCAACTTCTGGTTGTTGAACATGTGATCCACCAAATCCACATCCTACCACCAAATCATTTTAGCGAAAAATGAGTTTTTTCAAAATTGCCGTGGTTTCCACGAGGCGAATTTGTTTTCAAAATGTCAAATTGCTTGTCGTCGTCGATGGAAACGCAGCTTGTGAAACTCTACCAAAAAACTTTCCAGACTGATTGAACAGCATGTAAATAAATCCATGTTTACATGAAAAACCTGGTTCTGAAACTGTTGCCAAGCAATGAAAAGGTTTCCCCACATTTACAACAAACGACCACTGTTCCTGTCCTTGGTTTCTCTTCTTTTCGTTCTGTATTTAATCGAGTCAACACTTTCGAATCAGAGCTCTGGTTTCATTATAGTAGTAAGTCTTGTTTTTTTTTCTTCTTTTTATCACGTTTTATTCAGTAGAAAATGAAATCGTTTCAAGAAATTCAGTCATCCAGGGACTGAACATGAGAATAAAACATGAGTTTAAAAAGTATTTTATGGATTCAGTGTTTAACTGGATCGATGGATTAAAAACCTGGCTCTGAGGGCGAAGACAGCCAGGGAAAGAGTCCAGAGAAGCTGGTCCGAATACTTGCAAAAGATATCTATGACATGAAAGATAGACTGTGTTCTCAAGAATAACCTGATTTCTCTTTGCCGTTCCGATAATTCCTTTCTAATCTGAACTCCGGCTTTATTTAGTAACATGAAAAATCTTATTGTAAAGAAATTAGATTTAAGAAAGGCCTTGTTTCTTTAGATGACTAGATTATCGCGCCTCATGTAATCCTATCTGATCTCCTCCTGTGGCCCATATTCCTTTTGATCACATAAACGTGTAAAATGACTCACTGGCCCACATTAATCTCGGAAACGGACGTCATTTTTTTTGGAGCGCCTTCCGGGATACGTAGCTCCTGATGGAGGCCTCGTATCCATGAAAGCCGTATCCAGTAGATGACTCATAGTGAATATCTACCTCCATCTCTCTTACTATCTTTCTTTTTTTTTTTCCACTGGTTGTTGCCAAAAAGATCCAGTCAAACTGTCACAACGGCTGATCGGACGTGGTCAACGACTCACCGCGGTCTCCGGGTAAACATCTCGGCCGTAGAATACGGCTCCGACCTTTCAGCAAAGCTACGCCGCCGAAGGAAGTCCGCCGTGATAAACTCAGTGCAGCATCGTGTCATTTTGTCGGTACAAACAGTGGGGGGAGAAAAAAATAGATGCAAAACTGGGATGTCAGGGGACTTGCTGAAGCTTTTCAAGCAGGTTTTCAAGTGGAGGCAGCACTCTGCTCCTAATAGCTATGCTCCAGTGGTTCTGTGCTCTTGAAGAGACTGTGCTCCACTGTGAAGTGCCCTCACCGAGCATGAATCACTGGATCCTTGCTTATTGCTTGCTCAGACTGCTCACAGTGTAGGAGGCTCTCACAGATGCAATTTGCCAATTGCTGCTAAGACATCAGTCACCGCGGCAGAACATAAAAGCAGGCCACATCTGAGCAACTTCTGCCTCCATGTATATTGATTCTAATGCAAATTACCTAAATGACTCTCATCATACTGTATGGGCGATTGCAGCATCAGTAAATCAGTTGTAAAGCAGGATGGCTTGTCCGTGTTTCAGCGAACCCCCGATCAGTTCCGCCTCTGCAAAGCGCGTCAGTCTTCACGGCGCGCGGTGGCGCCGCGCTTTGCCTCTTTGCTGGATTGCTCTCGGACATGCCGTCAAGGACCCCTGGCTTTGCAAATGGCACTTTGATAAAGTGGTGCCAAGAATGCAGACAGGCATCAAAGTCAAACAGCGTGCTGCTTTGGTTATTCGGGAAGTAAGGAAACGACAGGGAGGAAGCCGGGCAGCGCAGGGAGCACTTTAGTGAGTGAAGGATGTAAAGAACTGAAATCTAAAACCTTAAAGGAGGTATTTCATTTTTTAAAATAAATGCACATGAAGTTTTTGTGCTGCAGGATATAGTGTTCTTAAAGGGGCAGTACTATGTAAAATGTACTTTTTTTGCTTTACATCATGTTATAATGTTTTTAACTCATCAAAAACAGACCTGGAGTGTCGCCTTGATTCTTTTATGCATCTTTGAGAAATCCTTTAATCTCCATGGCCACCATTGGTCATTCAGCTGTTCCAAACGCCTGGTTGGACCTAGCCCCGCCTTCGAGACGAAGCTCCTCCTCTGAGCTGCAGCTTCTAAGCTTCTGAATTTCCACCTCACAGATCAGCCCTCCAACACAGCTCTCTCCCACTCAGCTCCTTCAGACTAGCCAGCAGCATTTGGCAAACACCTGCTGATGCACAGCCTTTTAGGCAAATTGTAATTTCTGATGGGTTTTTTAAGCTTGGGAGTGTAAAAACTGGCCTCAAATTTGATTCTGATTAGTTGCCATCATAGTGCAGAGGCTAAGGTGGTGGTTAAAAGAAAAGCAATAGTGAACATTTTAAATGGTTCCCAAAATTACAAACCAGGCCAGATTTGATCTATTCTTTTCACCAAGAAAGCCAAAGTTATTCAAAGGCTACTTTAAAAAAAGTTATCTTGTTTCAGCGTCTTGAGTCCTCAGAGCTAGCCGGACTCTTTTTCTCAGAGCGAAACCCGTTAAGTTTTGTAAATACATGTTTAATTTCAAGTCAAAAACCCTTCAATAATGTTTGTTTATTTAGCATGAACATATTTTTTCGCACAATATTTTTCGTTTCTCGGATTCAAGAACAGAAAACAACGCATCCTGCATGCTTGTTTCCTGATGTGCATGCCACCCCACGGGCGCCACGTAAAGGGCCGAGCGTGGCCCTCACTTCTGCTAGACGCGGCAGTTATTGCCCTTGTTTTCTCTCCTGCTGCCATCCAGCTATAAAGGCTTGTTTAGTTTCCCCCATTGCTCCAGATTCATGCTTTTCTTCATCGCAGCTGCCATGTTGTTGAAGCGCTCGCCCCACCTGTTTGCCTCGCCTTCTTGCCAGTAAACCTCGGCAGAACCACAAACCTCCGAAGGGGACGCTTTGAACTTATAGCCTCATTCATCAATTCACAATAAACAACACACAAGCCTCTCTCTACCAAACAGTGTATGTTTTATTTTTGTTTGTTTTGTTTTTTTAGATAAGCTATTTTTCAGAAGATTTACTATATCTCCCTCCAGTCCGTTCTGCAGTCTGTAAAGCCAGGCTTTGACGAAATCAGGACCTTGCAGATGGCCATAAAGGATGTAGCTGAGACTCCCCGAGATTTATCATCCATACCAATAAACCACTATAAAAAAAAAATACAGTGGGTGGAATAAACAGACAGATGACACCAATATGTGGCCTGGTCTGTATAAAACAGCAGCAGTCAAGCAGAATGGTCATTTTTTTAAAAAGGATTCTGGCAGCCAGAAAGAGGTCAGCACTTCTGGGCCATCCATGTGTGAAGCAGATGGGAGGGACGCCGCCCCCATTGCCCTCTTTTTTTTGTTGTTGTATTTCAGTGGGATCATTGTCTTCGTATCAAAGAGCTGAAAGATGTTTCATGTTTATCATCGCCGAGCAATAAACGCGATTGCTGCTGAAAGCTCAATCCGTCTCGCCGTATTTACGACTCCATCCCCCCTGTCTTACTTTTGTCCACCGTAAATCACCTTTAGCGCTAATGGTGACCGCCTCATAGAGGCGTATTCCAACGCCAGTCTTAGCAATTACCTTTACGGGCATAAATCACAGGCTTCCCACTCATCCTGAACTCTATCAAAGAAAGAGAGAGAGACGGGAAGACGTAGGCAACTGCCATCGCTCCTGACCCGGAGCCGTAACCCGGTCCGGACACAGTTTGCCACAAAGTCTTTTGGGAGGCAGCTAATAGCTTGAGTGAGTGATACTCTGGCAAAGAGGCAAACGCGTCCGATTGCTCATGCCGTTGAGGAATCGAAACGTGTCGCCGAGTTCTTCTCCGCATTTACTTTGCCGCGGATGATGGAAAGTTCTGACATGCTTCTCGTGGGGAGCTACGGCTCAAGCCTTTCTCCTGTCAGATAGGGACGTTGGCCTCAGTCCAAACCGCTCTCCGGTTGTTCCTCGGGCTCCCTCGGAAATCTTGAATGTCGACAGTTTCCTTGTCCGGCTGTTCAGCCCTGATCCACTCAGACAGCATGTGTCTGGCTGTCTCAGCATTTGGCTTTCTCCGGAAATCACTCCCTGACCAGCTTGTCAAGGCGCATTTAATATAGATGGTAACTGTCCTCCACTTCATCTGAGACTTGCCGACCCGACGATCTGTGCTGTGTGAGCTTTGTTTGAGCCTTACATGTTTCTCAGCCCAGTTCTTGTCAATCATGGGCAGTGCTATAAGCCGGGAAAGTCTGCTAAAACTTGTGAAAATCTTTAGTGTATCATTTCAGCTTAGAGTGGGTACAATTTCCAAGAAGATAGTAAAAGTTACACTAAAAGAGTGTTTTTTTGATGGCTTATCATATGTAGTGAAATTTTCCTAAGTTTCTTCTTTGTCTATTTTGA
The DNA here is from genome assembly GCF_003331165.1 of Xiphophorus hellerii. Lineage (NCBI taxonomy): Eukaryota > Metazoa > Chordata > Actinopteri > Cyprinodontiformes > Poeciliidae > Xiphophorus > Xiphophorus hellerii. The sequence continues at coordinate 5,320,264 of NC_045685.1, forward strand.
TATTTTTGGAATTTTATCTGTAATCTGAGAAAGGTATAGTTTATGGATTAACAAAAAAACAGATTTGTCTTTACAAGTAGTTGGAGAACCTGAGTGATCAACTTCTGGTTTGCATGTTCTTTAAGAATCACATCATGAATAAGTAACAAACCCCCCGGTGTTTGTGGGGGTTAACGTGTGCAGCCGTTTGTGAATAGCTAAAATCTCCAAGTTCTTGAAATTTCTCAAAAACAGTTCTGCCTGTTTTAATTGTTCACACACCAAGTATACCTTAATATACAAAGTTATACACACTGGGAACCTATTTTGGAAGACCACAGAAGCTAATATCTAGTCTTGCTTATTTCTGCCAATCAGCAACAAGCAAAGTAAATGGGTAATTCCAAATGCCATACTGTATTAAGTTAAGTATCATTCCATCCAGATATTTCAGCTACCCAAACTGCATATCCTTTGACATATTTAAGATGTTCTCTATAAAACAAATCTGTGAATAGACACATTTTCCACAAATATCGAACTATGAATTGTGGCAGGTTCATTGCAGTCCTTAACAAGTACAGCACAACAGTGGCAAGGAACAACTCTCTTTTAAGAGAAAGGAATCTTGAACAGAACCAGTCTTTCTTTTGACTTTTCTTCAAAGGATCATAAAATCTGAGTCCCTCAAATCAGCAGCTAAAGAAGTGAGGAATGGTATAAAAGTCTTCCAGAGCACTGCATTTCTGTCTCGAATGTCGTCAATCACCTCAACTTTTCGTCAGCGATTATTCCGAAGGCCCCTTTTTTCTCTCTCAGGAATCAGATTTGTTTTATGTGCTCTATTTTACCCCCTCTCTTTACATTTCGGTGTTCTGTCTTATTACATTTTATTTTGACACTCTCAATTTTTCTTCCCGCGGGCCATCAGGCTCCGGGAGCAACCTTGACATATTAGGACATTAAATCTGAATCAGCACCTGTCGCCGCTCTGAAGTGCCTCCACGTTTCTGTGTTTCCTGAAGCGCATCAAGGAAAATACAATTTCACCTGCAGTGTCTGTCTCTGTCACATCCATTCTCGCAGACGTCTCTGTGTCTGCGTTTCTCTATCTCTGTTGTCTGGATATGCCGCCCTTCTTTAATGCCTTGGTATTTCGGTGGTTTACGTCCTTTCACTGTTATTTCAGATGATTGGCTTCTGCAGAACTGAATGCCTGCTGACGTTTGGTTAAGATTTTATGCATCAAGGCTAAATGTGTCTGTAATGGTGTCTGTTATGTTTTTATGTTGCAATGGCCAAGACGTTGGAGGAAGTGGTAATTTCCCAACTCTTCTCTATTGTCCTTTCTCTTCCATACATTACTTCTCATGTGCCGCATGCCGTTTTAAGCTAATTATTCCTCATTAAAGCACAATAGCTGCCTAAGAGTCTATTTGTCCAAAGGTTTTGACAGCAGACATTACAGAGTAAGCTCTCCAATTACCTCAGCATCATTATCTTTGCTGTATAGTTGCTGGAGGTGCTGACTTTTGTAAGGAACCTCCCAGGCAAACTCCGTATTAGCCTTATTAGCGGTGCTCCGTCGTAAAATTGATCCCCAGACTCCTCCTTTTTCCTTTTTTTTTTGCTTGCCCTTTTCATTGTCTTACGCATGACTGGCTGCAGAATCCTCCGGACTATTAGACGATGCCTTGCGGTGAGGTTTAGAAGAAAGAAAAAAGAAAAGTTGCTCTCCTTGAATCACTGATTTTTACCAGTTTGGTGAGAGGTCACTTAAATTTCAGTTCCTTTGGAGTTGGATTAACTTACTGTACAGACTGGCAGAGTTGAAACTAGAGGTGCACCGATTGCAGTTTTCTGATCGATCACCGATTACCAATCTTTTAAAAAGCCTAACTTACCGATTCCAATTTTGGCCGATGCAATTTTTTTTGTCTGAAATGTTGCTCAATATATCAAGAAAGTTGGTGAATTGGCAACAATGGGGTGACTATTGTTAACTGTAAATGTGCAGATATGACCTGGTCGGCCGGTTTGCTAGTCTCACGGGAGAAAAGAAAAGCCCAGTGGTTGATTTTTAGACCTTTTCTTAGATTTTTGCTGAGTTTGATAACATCTGTGGATAAGATCGACTTCACATGTAAAAATTGGCTGATCACCGATCTCCCAAAATTAAGGAAATTGGCACCGATAAATTGGCCGGCCAATAAATCAATGCACTCTTACTTGAAACAGCAATGGATTAATCCAATGTTAATTGGGAACAGAAGCAGTCTTAAGCTTGAAAAGTTGTGGGTTTGGTTCCATTTTCCCCCGACCACATGTGAGTATGACCGTGGGCAATTCACAAGTTGCCCATTGATTTATACACTGGTGTATGAAATTTGCGAGTTTCCAAAGTGATTATCTTTCAACCCTGTCAACAGTCTGTTCACCCCACTTTTGCTAGAAGGACACCACATATTCTCCAATGACATTGGAAATTGTTGGTGCATACAGGGAGACACAAGATCTTAGCCTTGTCATCCATAATTTATCTTCCAGTTTTTAGCTGAAAAAGGGTAAAGTGCCCTCTTTGGGCAAAATCCTGACCAAAGTGGAGGAGTTTAAGTATATTGTGGTCTTCTACACAAATGAGAGAAAAGTTTAGTGGCACATTGATAGGTGGATTGGTATATTATGTTGTGAAGAGGTTTACCATTTAATCTGTTTCTACTGTTATCTATGGTTGCAATAGGGAACAAAAGAACAAGGCTGAGGACACAAACGGCCGAAATGAGTTTCCACCACAGGGTGCCTGTGTTCTCCCTTAAAGATAAGAAGGGACTCAGAGTTGATCTGCTGCTTATCTACTTTGAGAGGAGCTAGTTGAGGTGGCTTGGGCATCTGGTTAGGACGGTGAGGTACGACCCACTGAGAGGAGACCCAGAAGACAAACTGGAGGGACAATGTTTCTTGACTGGAATGGTAAAAACTTGGGGTTTACCAAGTGACTTGAGTTTGCCAAAGTGGCGTAAGAGAAGGAAGCCTCTACTGATGCATCTGAGCTCTGTTTCTCAATCCCAGATTAGTCGCAAGAGGATGGATGATGTTGAAAGACCCAATAACAACTCATTTCCCCTTTAGTGATATTACCCACAAGATTTTGATGGGTTATTTCAGATGCTTCATGATGGATGCCATGCACTCTAACAGAGTCATTGGTCCAAAAGGCAGATGCACCACCCTAGACTGGTTTTTGTGGATGAATACATTTTAATACAGCTTTTAGGGTCTCCTCTGGTCCTTCTGGATGGCTCTAAAGTAAAAGTGTTGGATAATATATATTGGCTAACAACTCCCAGGAGGTTTAGAAGGCTTCTTTCAATCAATATTTCAATTTTAACAATGAAAGACAAGAGTGCAGCTAATGTAATGAGGTCAATAGTAGCAACAAATCCTGAATATCAGATCCCATTTGAGAAAAGCTTTCATACTTGTGGAATATTTTTACACTATTATGCTCTTGAAATAAACAATCGTTGGCCTTTTTATGTTGTAAATGTCTTAACATTCAGCCTATTCTGTGATCTAAATTATGCATCAGAATCACGCATATTAGTAAGTCGAGCTGGAAATGAACATGAAAATAGTAAAAAAATATACAAAATATATTCATAAGCCTTGAATATTTTCACCTTTTGTCATATTATAACCACAACTTTCAATCTATTATTGGGATTCAGTCAGAAAACACACGACATCAGTAGTTAGACTGTTCAATGTAAACCGACAGACTGTAATACTACAGCAATGCATTCTGGGTACAGAACAGTGTCATCCGCAGCACCGCAGGAAGCGGAACTGCTCCGTAAACCGTGTTCAACCACTTCAAAATAAGAGCATGAGGAATCCTTAAAAGTCGATAACCAAAACGTTAACGAAGATGTCAAAGTTTATTCAACAGATATTTTCTAAAACAGCCACGTAAATTAGTACTTTAGAGTTTACCTTCCAATATTACTTTAGAGGAGGCTAAGTGCACTAAATGTTTTCAAAATTAGCTAAAGCGCTAAATGAGAAATTAGCTTTGCTATTAGCATATTAGCAGTCTGGCAGATGTGTGCCCACCACTGGACAATTGCACATCACACTTTTTAGATTTTTATTTATAAAAAAATAAGCAAAAACAATCCTCACTTCTAAAATTATGAACTACTTTGTTTTGTAGGTCTATCATAAAAATCCAAATTAAATGCGTAAAAATAATTTCTAGTTATGCGAGGAAGTGTAAAAAATATTCATAGGATCTTTATAGTTTCATACAGCACTGAATATACGACGTAGTTCTATTCATGATTCTTTTGGCCCTTTACGCCAATCCTCCTGGCTCATTGCTACTAAATCTGCCAGCCCAGTCAGGATCTCACACACTTCCACTAAAACTCTCTTGCACCTGAGCGGACCTCTCTGCACACTCGCCCTGCAGCTCTTTCACTCTGTCCACAAGTGGGTTTCCAGAGATAAGCACAAAGCTCTGCTCCTTCCCTGCTAACACAGCCATCATTCAGTGATCCTGTCCGCGTCCTCCGAGTGATCTCAGGTTAAACACCACACACACACACACGCGCGCGCGCGCACGCCGTCTGGGCAGATGAAAACACTCGGCGGCTCACTGCAGAGAAACGGCTCTCCCCTGCTAAGCAACTGTTTTCTGCTGCCGCGCCGGAGCTCTCTGGGAGAGCTGATTGCAGAACGGCTCAACAGGGCTTCGAGTGTGTGTGTGTCTCGGCGTGTGTGTGCGAGTGTCTGTCAGCGGCTGGCGTCCTACTGTGTAAAGGAGAAAATCCTCTCATCCTTAACCAGGCCGATGTGCCAGCTCTTCGTTCTCTTTCATCAAGACCTCTCCGTCCGAGGCCCCCCTCCTGCCGGACCCTTGACCCAAAGATAAACATTGCAGCTTTTCCTTTCTTGTGTTCCCTTGAGTGTTTTTGAAATCAGTCCTTTAAAGCTGTCAAAACTGCACAAGAAACATTTGTATTTATTGATTCCTATCTTCGTGTTGCTCTCCAGCTACATTCAGGCTTTAACCGGCTGTAATTGCTCGTTTTCTACTTATTCTGTCTTGTTTGCCTTATTAGACGAAGTGAATGTTTTCAGAAGCTGTTTTCTTCACCAAACACAATGTGTAGTATAGAATTTTTTCTTCTTCGGGTAATCAAACATATGTTATTGGCAGACAAAGATCATTTGATTAAAGGTTGCGGTTTTCAAACAATGATTTCATTTATTAAAGCGAAAACAGCAATCCAAGGCAAACTGGCTCTAACTCAGAATGTGATCTCCACTTTATGAATTATGAATAACTGGGATTAATCACATTTATTAGAGTTTACTTCAATTTCACTGGCAAACACCATTAGAACCTGTAGTAGGCGAGACTGAATGGATTCTGTTGTGATAAACCTGGAACAAAACTATTCACATCGAATATATTTTTGTGCTGTGAATCTGAAAAAGCTCCAATCTCGAAAATGAGACAAAGTACACAATGCGCTCACCATCCCAGAAAAGACTGCAGAAGGACAAGCTGGAGGCCAAACAAAGGGCCCCGCTCCACCACAACGTCTGATAGGAAAGGAGCCCTCTATAAATCAGGAGCACACCGTTCCTACACCAACGGGTCAGCGTCTCCTCTGCCTCAAATCTCTTTCACAAAACACACCTGAAGCCAAGACAGTTCACCTGGACTGATTGTTTCTTAACTTCACTGACAAAATGAATCAACACATAAAGCTAGGTGTTAATTTCACAGGACTTTAGTAAACACTTGACTTGACTTAAAAGGTCTCAAAAGGCATCACATTGTTCAGATCTCAATAACATCTGTCATCCCCTTTTAAAGCTTTGGGACTCCACAGAAACGCATTGGCAGCCATTATGTACAAAAGGTCAAATCATGGAATAGTGTGGAGGCTTTTTATAAAGGGATAATCTGCTAAAATTACTCCAGGAGCACATAATGTCCCCCAGGACGTCTCAAAAGAACGCCGAACAACGTCACTCTACTGCAAGGAAGAAACTGAGATAAAAACCAACGTTGTTAAAACCAATCCTAAGCAGAAATAACAGATTTGTCTCACATTTACAAAAAGAACATCTTGATGATGCTGCTCACTGGAAGGTGAGATATAAAACTAGCACAGCTTTTCAGAGAATTATTTTTATGCCAGTAGTCAAACATGGTGGTGGTAGTATGATGGTTTTGAGATACTTAGCTGTATAAATTCCACTTTGCACCAGAAAATTCTGACGGTGAATGTCCTTTCATCAGTTCGGGACCTTAAGCCACTTCGGTTACACAGCAAGTCCACTTTTGAGTGAATCAAATGAAAAACAGCAAAGGTTTTGTAGTGGCACAGTCAAAGTATGGATTTAATTCCGATTGAAATGATGTTGCATATTTTTATTTGACATTCTATAATTGACTACCAGTTATCAAAAAAGCTTGATGGGAGTTGTTTTTGCCCAAAATGGTACAACCTGTCATTAACTTTACTGGCACAGTTACTTTTGTTCTTACGCAAGGCCATTTTCCCCTTAAATTTTTTTTACCTTGATTTAAAAAAAAAAACTGAAGTGTGTTTTCTCATGTCATCTTTGAAATTAAAATGTGGTGTTTGATAACTAAAACCAAAAAGACAAGATGTCTGCTTTTCAGAGCAATTTACAGCAAGTGGAACAATTTATATTGATATCAACATTATGATCACCTCCCATTTTCTGGGATGAAAAACCTGCTCAAAACATTTATTTCCCTTTTTGATGGGTTAACAGGAGTCCGACTTCAGAACCATTACAGCGGCCGGCCATCAATCTCACATGAACACTACACTCGACAACTGCTTCTAAAGCTGCCAGATTTGAGGATCGGTCAGTACCTTATAGCCAGCCAGGGGCCGTTTATGCGTCACCGGGGCAATCACAGTTTGACCAGGCGTTCCTGATTTGTCACCATGATCAGCCTGCAGAACATAAACCAGTAATGTGGTGAATGGGGAGCTGATGTGGGGTTGGCCTCCAGGGCAGTGTGAGAGAACAAGTAGGTCAAGTCTTTCACCAGCCTGCTGGTAGATCCGTCAATCTAAAGGACTTTAGTCGAGGCACAGCTGCTTGATAGAACTGTTTGGGGGCTAATGGAACAATGAAAGGTTCCAAATCCTCATTATAAATCAATATTTGCTTCAGTCAAACTAAAAAAAAAACTGTTTGCATAAACCTTGTGATGTCATGTAATTAACAAGGACATTGGAAAAGCTCCGATGCAGTCTCATTATGGACAAGAAGTCACATTAATTTTGGGATTTTTCTAATTTGCTCTAGCTGCTCTTTTCTAAAGGCAGGATGATTATGCATAGAATTGAAGCTATTTTACAAGAATTGGCAGGTTTAGAAATGTATTAAACCTTGACAAGAACAAGATTCATTTGCTTGCAATGAAATATTTCTACAACAACTGGAGAGTCCTAGAAACTTCATGAACGTTTGCCACCTACTAGAGTCATGACGAAGAAACAAAATGCTGCTTTAACATTCCTACCAAAACTTACCTTTCCGAAGGGAAAACTCAAATACCTCTTTGGACAAAAGAGACGATTATTGTATCATTTGGCCACAGTGACATGCTTGAAGGAGTAAATGTGAGGTTTTAAGCATATCTAATGCTAATGGTGGTGGCGTCAGGCTCTTACTGTTTGTAAGGGGTGCACTGCAAGAGATCAATGGCTTCATTGATAACTTTACCTTAAACTGGTGACTCCAAGCACAAAACAGGTCAGATCAGTTGATAAAATCTGGTAGCATCAAAACACCGTAACGGCCTTTCCTAAAACCTTGACGTTATATTTTCACACAAAAAAAAGATAAAACATGAGCCATGCTTTGAAGCTTTGAAACAAACCAGCTGAAATGAACTCAACCAAATACAGAAAGAAACTCCATTAAAAGGCCTAAAATGTCTGTGATGGAATATAAACTTCTCACCAAATTAACTAACTCCCCGCTTCTTATTTTGTGGATTGTCTTTCAGGTCCACTGATTATGGGACGACCTACACCAAACTCAACCTGATCCCAGGGACAACCATCGTGGTGACCAGTTTCTACATCTGTCCAACCAACAAGAAGAAGGTAGGAGATTTCATTTGTCTCAAAAACGAGGGTCGACTTGACACGTTGGCCGCATTTCCGTTGTTTTGTTTTGCCCATTTTGAAGTATCGCATTAGAAAAGGTTGAACTACAAAATTGCTCAGTTTTGCAAAAAAAAGTTTTTGCTCTCATTTCAAGTGGTTTTTGGCTCTTCAAAAAAGAGATACTGATCCAAAAGAGAAATGGAAACAAAACTGCTTAGTAGGTTTTGACACAGCCAACATTTACCCATCTCCGCTGTCGGAGTTAAATGGAATTGCATTTCTTTCTCTACGTCTCCAGATGGCATGTCACATCGCCAACGACAAAACTATGACCACTTTCCGATAGCAACACTTTCCTGAAATTGTGTGCCCCACGCTGGCTTGCAGCCTCCACTTCCTGTTTATTACAACCATGAATTTATTACAACATCTGATGAAGCTACGCTTTGCACGACCAGTTTTTTTGCATCATTTTAAAAGTTTGCTCAAAATTTCCAGACAATTGGTGAAAACATTGCTAGTGAGAGATTTTAACTATGGTGATGGTTTCCTTCTACAAACATCGTCTGCATCTGCAGGCCCTTTATAAAAGTGCTCTGTTCAGTATAAACTAGATTCATGGCAAAGTGTATGAAGCACAATAGTAATTACTGAAATTGAAGCGATGCATGAACCTGTAGTTAATGGCTCCCACACAGTGACAGTTATGGTGAATGAATGAACAGACCTGTTGCTCTATCAACAAAAATACAAGAAACTTAATTGGAGGTGCACTATTGTTATCAAGTGGGGGTTTTGTGTTTGTTAGAAGTTATTTTTAAAATACTGGAGTAACTCTTTTCTTCAGTTGAGGGGTGGGGGGAGGGGGTGGGGGGGGGACTGATTAATTTTTTCGAAGTTTGCTGAAATGCGAAGGTTACCACTCATGCTGCTTTTGCACATCAGCATTCCACTTGATATTAAACTCCAAATTTTCAAATCTTTGCTCTCTTTCTTTCTCTCTCTCTCTCTCTCTCTCTCGCTCGCTGCGATGCCTTTTGGCCACACACACACACACCCTATCAAAATAACTCATTCAGTTCATGGGCAGCTGCAGTTCCCTGGTGAATTTAAACAAGCAGGCAGCAGATAAGCTGCCGACGGAGCCAAATGGTACAGTATTCGACTTAAGCCGGGATGCAGCCGAACTGCCAACTGTGGCGGCCGCTCCAACAGTCGGACGTTATCGCGCGAGTCCAGAGTTCCTCCAATCGATGAGGAGATTCAGAGAGATTAGATCCAGTTACTGTCCCCCCTCCTCCACCCGCCTTTTTGCTCCAAGTCTCCACTCCGAGTGTCTGTCAGGAATCTCCCGTTGCATCTTCTTTACGCAAACACGCACACGCACACCCCCACCGGAAGGCCGTAGACCAGACTGTGCAAGAGCATTTAATTGCATGGGAATGAAGTCATCCTAATTCCCTTCGGGGACGGACCCAGACACAGAGGGAAGAGGGTGATTGGCGGGAAGCGTGTGTGTTGTGACAGTGGAATGTCTGGGAAGAGGTGCTGGGTATCAAGCTGCTCCTTAAACACACCCCCGGGCCTGTCAGGAGGCGAGTGATGGAAGCTCAGGTTCAGCGCTGCATGCCGAATGTCGGTGTGTGTGTGTGAAGGGAAGACTTTGGTTAAACACCGCAGTTTGAGGGACTGTCTCTTTGTCGAGAGGCAGATTGTCAATTGCTTGGGTCACTTGCAAATCCAGCAGTTTTTCCACTATTTTTCTGCCATGAGAAGTTCTAAGTCGTCATATTTGAAAGATGACCTGACTCGCGTCGAAGATCAATGCGGGCTAAAGCGGGTGTGTAAGCTCTGAGCGGGGATTACACATGGTGTAAAGGGGTCTCACGAAAAGGTGTGAGGCGGTTTCAGGTAATCGATAGGAGTCGAGGCAATTAGACCGAGGTGAGTCTTCAGACAGAGACGGTGTCTGCCTTTCATTCTCTCATTTCTTTGGGGCTTCCATTAAAGAGCCACTCAAGACTCTCTGCAGGGGAAGACCCCCGAGAATCCGTGACGCTTTTCAGCACCAATAAACCTTGGAGCGGAATACACCAAGCTCAGTTTCTCTGGAAGCCCAAAGTGTTTGGACAAGTCTATTTTTCTGTTGCTAAATTCTTAGCATTGACTCTAAATGAACGTTCAAGTGCATGGCAAACGCCTCCGAAGGTGCTATTCTGGTGGTACTGCTCTAGAACTTGGCCAGTCTTTACTGGTGATGAAGGCGGGAATGGTACCTTCCAACTTTTCTGCTCCTTTCAGATCAGTTTTAGCTATGATTTCCTTGATGGACCTAAACTTTATCTGTGATTTCACTGTAGTTTATTTATGTAGTTTACATGAAGGCCTGAAAAATCAGATATCTTCTATTATTGTTACTAGTAGAGGCAAAGCAAACCAGAACTCGCTATTGGCTAGATGTGGATCGTCTCTGGAATGAAAGGAAAAAATCAACTAAATTCACACAATGGAGAGACTGACCTTTTTATTAAGACTTAAAGCTGATAAATATAAGACATACTGTTACAAATGGAAAATATGCCTGAATGTCTGACAATTGAAATTGCCTTTTACTTGAATGTCTTACACTTTCTATTACTTTTCTATTATTTAATTTGCCTTCGTCCAACTAGATGCTTTTATTAGTATATTAGTAATGTTCAGTTTGTTTAATTCAAAAACTGTAAAACATAAAAAAAGAAAGTAAAAAAAACCCCAAACTAACAAACTATAATTTCCCAAAACATGTCAAGAAATGTATAATGGGGATACAAACCCATCTAAGACATGTTTATTCTGAAGAGTTACGTCCTCAGAGCCACATCGTTTTTAGAATCAACTTGACAGGACAGAGAACATATTTTATTCTTTTTAGAAATACAGTTTTCCATTTAAATTGTGTTTGGGGTTGTATTTCAGAAAGATGACATTCATTATCATGCCTAAAAGTCTAAAAACCTGCAAGAAAAAAAAATGATTAAAGAAGGAAGCCGAGCATCCACCTGAAAGTTCCCATTAAGTGGTGATGTAAGGCATGGAGCATAGGCATGTTTGTGGTTCAGTCTTTCGTCTGTTTGTGTTTTTCTGTGGAACTGCAGCTCCAAATTATTTGCACAAAATCTTGCCTAAGATGAAAAACATGAACTAAACCACAGAAACAGACACAGTCACTCTGCACAATTGGCAAATATGGCAAAGACAACTCCAGAACAAATATCATTTAAAAATAATATGACTAAAATACCAAAGAAATCGCATCCTAAATTGATCTGAATAATGGCCTTCGTAAGACAATAGTTTTTCCACCTGCTGGTCCTTGAACTAGACTGTGTTCCATCTTTCCAGATGGCCAATTGGCCATGAAGTGGCCGATCAGAGGAGAGGAGAAAGTCTTTCGCCTTTTGTGACTCTCTTTAAAGATATTTATTTTAAAACCGGTTATTTAGTCCACATAATTTTTTTCCGGCCACTTTTACTACTCACGCCATCCTGTTGTTGTCTCTGACTCGTACGTTGTCAAGCCAGTTGATCAGAACAAGTTTACAGACAGATCTTATCCTAGAATTGTAGAAAATGGGTTGGTTTTTTTTAACCCCCTCCAAATTGATTTATTCTGCAGAGGAAGTGTGACTGTCCGTATCCATCGTCCTTTGTTCAGTGTAAGAACTATCCCTCCTCCGCACATGTCCAACCTTTCCCAGCCTTTGCTGGCGAGCAATTATCAGAAATGTTCAAGAGACGCAATCTCTTGAACATGTTTTTTTAGAGCCTTGTATTCATTATGAAAACATGTTTGTATGTTTAAAGACGCTGGAGTACGGTAGCGAAAAACTCAAAAGCCTGAAATGAGCCCGTGGAACTGGAGATTTGGCAAGACAACAACTGGTAGGAGGGTGAGGGCGAACTCACCACAGATGATCAAAGCAGAGCAGGGTTGGTGAACCTGCGGCGGAAAGACCAGATGCTGAGGAAAAATCAACACAAAGATCCAAGAAAGAAGCAAAAAATAAAGTGGTTACCAAAGGCTACAGCACCTCGCCTGACATGCTGGAGTAAAACCTGCTTTAATAAGCGGCGAGGGTTTGACGGATGTGCTACAGGTGCAGATTGAGAGCAGAAGATTCTCTGAAACAAAGGAGAGAGGTGAAGTCGGGTAAAGACTCGGCTGTTTAAACGTCACGGTGTTATGGATCTCCGTTAAGAGTTTGAAGGTATACACACACCATCGATTGTGTCCCACGGCGGTTTAATCTTTCAACCTCCGTCCTCTGGTTTATTGCCAGACTAGATAATAGACAAGCTTACGCTATCGCATCGGTTCCAGTTCATTTGAAGCACTTTCAGACAAGCATCTCGTCCCATCAGTCTGACGGGTTCAGCTTCACACCTGGATGAGTGCGCTGATCAATTCTCTTTTATATTCATGAGGAACAGGGTACACTACCGTAGTTAACATCAAGTAAAAAAAAAATAGAAAGATCCTTAAACTTTCACCCACAATTACAGTGCTAGCAAAAGATAATTTGCCGTCTTTTTTTGGTCACCCTTAAATGTTTGAGATCATCAAACACGTTTTCTCAGTCTCACCAAAGCCCAATTAGATAAAAACACTGCATAACAGCTTTTTATTGGATATAAGATCTCAACACCCAACACATCATGCTCTGAGCTACAGAACTTTAACAACAGATGACAAGCAAAGTGGTTGATGTCCATCATTCTCCTAAAGAGCTCCAAAGGCCTAGAAAGGGTTTTGGATCTACAGCAAGCCACATAATTAGAGCCCTGATTGATCAACGGATAAAAGACGGAGCACGAGGCGAACCTTCCTAGGAGCTGTCCGGATACAAAGATTACTCCAAGAGCACATCCACTCATCCAGGAGATTACAGGAGACTCCCACACCACAGCAGGCTTTTACCGCTGTCAGCTAAAGTTCACGACTCAATGAGAAAAATGGGGCTGGGCTAAAATGCCGTCAATGACGGACGTGAGAGGCCGAGCAAAGGAAGGACAAAACGCCTACTGTGACTTTTTGCCCTAACACGTCCTGATAATCCAAAAGACTTTAAGGAAAATTTTCTATGGACTTGCAACAAAAATAAAAAATTTACTTTCTGGAAGGTGTGCACCTTATTACATCTGACATTAAACTAAAACATTTTGGAAAAAAAGGTCAGGGAGTCATATTTTGTGGTAGTGCCATAGTCTAGGGCTACTTTGCAGCATCAGGACCAGGGCAACTTTCCATTATTGATGGAACTATGAATTGTACGCTCTACCTTTAAAAGAGAAAGCCCGGCCGTAAGTTGGTGACCATAAGCTGAAGTGCAAAATAAAGGGTTTTGAATGACCTTGTCAAACTTCAAACTGACCTTAAACAGGTCATTCATTCACCTTTGAGATAACAGGCATACGTTTAAGTGTTTGTGAAGGAGGCTTGTCACAAACGCTTGTTGCTGCTAAGAGTCGCTACAGCCAGGTACTCATTGCAATCAATTTTTCTGAGAAAACCATGTTGCTTTGGATTGCTTTTCCAAAAGCAACCTGGAAAAACAAAGAAATCATCATTTGAAAACTGCATTTTGTTTGTAGTTGGTCATAATCATCATGCAGTGTACTCAAGTCTAGTCACGGTTCCGTATTTGTGGAATCATCCATTTGCGTATTTTCTGTGGAACCTGACTCCAAATATTTTAACTGTTAAAATAGGCAATTATAAATGTCTTAAGATGGAGTCTCAAATATTCAAAGGGTTTAGTCATTCATGGGCTCCAAAATACAACAATAAAAATATTTTAATATTTAAAAAAAAGCCAAAACACAAGAAATCTGTCATGGTGATAATACGTTCTCATAGATGTATTAATCATGCTTTCTGCGTTAATTTATTATTCCTGCACCTCGTGCCTTCTTGGCTTTCCTCTCCACTTACTGTAGCAAAGCAGCTTAGGGGGGAGATCTGTGTCTGTGGTCAAATCACCTCAGACACCCAAGCTGAGGGTGCGAATTAAAACAATCCAGAGGCCTCCAGCGGATTCCGAAGCTGATTTCTTGGTCCATTAACGGCTTAGCCAAAGTGGATCCCTGCTGAGGCGTTGTGCCTCCTGATGTCTGAGTGTATTTTTATAGAAAACCACACACACACACATACCCCCACCCACGCCCACACGCCTACACCAATCCAGGAGAACTGTGCAAGAGACTGGTGAGCAAATTTAAATCTAGAACCTTCCCAGAGACGTAAAAACATCCGATGGCGCCATAGAAATGGCAAACAGCCTCCGATTGTACAGTTTTTCTCTTTGCTCTCCTGTAGACTAATGTAACCTGATTGGATCCTTCTACGGCACTAGATTGCCATCAGTTGAAACCAGCATTAGGGTCAATCTCTAAGAAGCAAGGACATGACCTAAAAGCATCAGAAACTTGTCAGGAGGCTTCAAAGACAAACCATGTTCTGGCATTACATCTTTCTCCTTTTGGTTTACGCTTCCTCCTCTTCAGGAAGTCCTTCTGTGGCAATACAGCCCGGATTTGCTCAGCAGTAATGTTCAGTCTGCTCTATAATATTAATTTGACAGTGCCTAATAACTAGGGAAGCCTCTCAAGTGGCCGCCGTCATTCCTGCTTGGCTCTTTAGGCTCAACACAATTAGCTGCGCTCTTGTGTGGTGTGTTTGTGTGCACTGGAGTTTGCAGTGAAATACGATACAGTGTAGGTCAGTAATGCAGAGTTCAGATCTTTTTACCTCAGTCGCGAAGAGCTTCTTTTGTTTGCTATAAACTTGTTTTGTAAGGAGAAACGGGTAACCAAGGCAACAGACGGACAAAATACCGTTTTTCTCTAAAGATTGGATTTAATGAGTCTGGACAGTACTGGAAGAAATGGTAAATGTGGAGAAAATTCCTAGGGGACAGAATTCGATGTTAATTGGCGATTGAATGAGTAATTATCGATTGAAATAACACCAGTTTCATTTAATAAAATATTATTTTGTCACTCGAAAATGTAATTATCAGGAAATCTAATTTGCACACTTCATTAAAGAGCGCAGAGGAATGTTTTATGAATATGGATTTATTCCCAAAATCACAATATTAAGGCTTTGCTGCTCATCAAGTAATTTTGACAATTATTGACTATCTGGCTCAATAATGGAGTCAGTTATTAACACCTGTTATCGCTCCCTCCAGGGTTATTAATTGACCTATGAAACAGAAAGGAAATTTGACTAATTAGAGGGAATTCTGGGGAAATTGAGAATAAACTTTCGGATGGTCATCAATGTTTCTTTATGAGAAGCGAAGTTACGGTTTTCATACATAATTTAGAATTTTTTTTTAAAAAACAGAAAAAAACCCCAAAACTTCCCAAACTGTTTAAGAAAAAGCATAAACTTTTTCATCTCACGTTTTCTGTGAAATTTGTTGTTTCTTCACGTGAATACCTGAGGTGCACCGCATCGTCATTGTTAATGAAAACACTTAAAAACCAAAACTGTAGCACTTGGGCACAAAATAGCTCTTTTATGTGAGTATAATTGAAGTAGGGAGGGATAAAATTGCAACATGTCAACACAAAATTAAAAGAGTTGGTTTCCTAATTTCCACGGCCAGCCCTGTAACATGCCTTATGATGGCATAGCAAATTGAAATTGATTTTTCTCAGTATATCTCTAAACGAGTGTCTTTCTATTTAGGTATTCTACTATTTAAACATTTTCTCGCGCAACAAGCAATGCCAAACACATTCCACTAAGAAGCTACATTTGTTGGTTTAGACGCAGCTACAGGAACTGATGGAATCTGATGAAAATCACCAGACTGATGCAAAAACAAATCAAATGCACTTTTAAATTGCCTTTATTCACCTGCTGAGATGAAAGCCATAAAAATATGAAAAGAGATGGTGAAACGAGATGAGTAAGACTCTTAATGTAAGTAAAAAAAAAAAGAGTTTCAAAAGGAGGAACAATAGGGAAAACAGTAATAGACTGAATGATGCTGCAAATTCACATTACTTCAGTTGCTGGCAGTTCAAAGAGCTTCAAAGATATTCACATGTGAAGAGACGGTGTTCAGAAGACATTTCTGTGATGCTGAGCGATTTTTGTAATCTCAGGCAAGACTATTCAATTCTTTCTTTAGACTGGTGTAGGAGCAGCTCTGCTTCTCTCTCTACAGCCTCTCCAGGGCAGTCATACGTTTATAGACACGTGTTTATCAGTAGTGACCAAGGAACGTCATGCCCCTCGTCTTTTGCATGCAATTCCAGAAATGTAAAGGCAAAAGAAAAGACAGCTGCTACAGGTTAAAACACAGGACACATTTTAAGTTTGTCATATATCCTCCACGAATCAAACTTACCAGGAAATAGACTACACCGAAAGTACATACGCAAATCTGGAGATCAAATGTTCACAAGATGGAAATTGATAAAACGGTGGGATGGAACATGGCAAAAATTGTAAGATTGTACATCCAACGTACTTGGAGGAAACTTATGATTGGTTGATTTTTACATTTCTGATTGCTCATAGAATGGCTCACCATGATTTATACAAAAGCCCAACCAATCGCAGAGTCTGTAAAGTCTTTGTAACCAACTAGCAACCAAACCTGACTATAGAGGACAATGCGTTGTTGGAGTGAGTTGGTGGGCTCTGGTTAGAGATCTTTTAGTCTACCTCATGTTGTTTGATTGTTTACTAGTTTTACATGGATGGGCATGGATACTGAAACTGACATAATCTTATCCTAATCACAATTAAACCAAGGCTTAACAACGGAGTTATTTACTTTTTCTCTTAGTTCCGCTTTGGTTTAAATCAGCCGTTTTACTCAAAAATGCCAGTTATGGTTTCAAAACTTTTTAGATTTGTAGGCTGCATAACAAAGTCAAACAGAATGAATCTATAAGGGAAATATAATTTTTGCACTGTTGCACAGGTGTTCCATACATAGAGGACCCCAGCATTCACAGATTCACAATTTGATGGATTTTTCTGTGGAATATAACTCAGTATTTTTCCATATAGCTTATCTAAAATATTTGAAAGGGACTAGAAATGGGGAAGTCAGAATAACTGGGCGTAATTCTATTTGATACTATTTTCTGGCATTTGCAAAGCAGTCAATCCACAAGGACCATTTATTTTCCTTGGAACTGGCTAGCTGTACCAGCTGTACTACTGCTACATTCCTTGTGAAACTAACAGAGTTTGTTAAAACAAAGTCAAGCTCCTGTTTTGAATTCTCTCAAGCAGAGCTGAGCATTTTTCCCCAAAATGAAGCAAATGTTAAAACAAGTCTTCCCATTTGAGCCGCTAAAACAAGTGTTTCACAGTGAGAAGCTACGCTAACCTTCCGTTTCGCCATTGTTTCCTTGCGGCCGTGTTTCCTGCGCCATAGATAAGTGGTCCCTCTTTTATCTGCTGCCCAGACATTGATCTGAGACCTGTGCAGTGCTTGATAAGTCGACAGATGAGTGTGTGTGGTGCGGCTGCGAACAGAGGACAGTCAGGGGTGAGGTTAGCCCTTAAAAGCTAAAGCTAATACTAGCTTGAGGGTTACTCGGCTGATGGATCCACCCACGCAGCTATATTGAAGCAGTGTTGGATTTCCCAGACTAAATTCTCCATGATGAATACGCAACAGTTCACCAAGATGCGTTTTCTCTTTTTTATAGTGTGTCACTGTGGTGGGGAGAAGCAGCAGAGAGAGAGAGAAAGAGCTAAGATTCATTGTATGGAGTGTTTTAAACCGAAGGCCCCAGGTTATGGTGGCGATAGATTTTCTTTACGACACGCCAGGCGCTGTCCTCTTCCTGTCTTCTTTCCAGCCAGTCCCTCCACTGCAATCAGTTTACAAGTTACTGGTCCAACCCCAGTAACTTGGACCAGTAAAACCGAAAAAAAAACCCTCCAAAAAAAACAAAGATAATTCCTGACTGGGATTCCAGCATGCAGAAGCTCAGTGCATTACACTGGGATTCCAGCGCTTCACAGTTTCATCTCAAACGTCAGTAAACGCAAATCTAAAACATGTGACTAATTTATTGAACCACATTCAGATGCAAAACTGATGTCTTCACACATCAGTTTTGCCCACCCGAAGCTCAGTCAGTGAAAGTTGGCGGAAATCAATTTTTGTTGAAATCTGACCACGGATTGTCAAAGGGATTCGGGAGCGGAGTTTAAAAAGTTCATTCTAACGCGTGAATTTGCTTCGACCTGCTTTAGCTTTAGCTCCAGTTTTCTGTTTCGGTTACTGAAATAATGTAAGTAGTTACAAAGAAATGAAAAAGATATGAAAAAAAATACACCATGAAAAAAAAAAACCTGCTACTCAAACTGGCCTCAAGGCAAAGAAATTGTACCCGTAACTTCTTATTTTCTTGAACTTTACGTGGAGCCATAACTGCACCGCTGATGAGCCTTTCCCAGCAACACCTTCTTCAAGCCCCCATTAGCTTTGACCATATTGCGTTCAGCTAATAGCTAATCAAAGAAAGCTAATATTCAATAATGCTTAGTCATCAGATCAGTATTAATCAACATTTAAGACATCAGTCAAAAAAATCTGTCACAAGGAGGGAAAAGAAACGGATATGAATTGGACCAGATTGCTGGTCACAGGAACAGCACAACTAAAGGTGCGACATCTAGTCCAGGGAATACGGTAATTTAGTTCATCGCATCTCAGTAGGTTTGCGTTATACACTTCCTGTTTCCATATGATGGATTAAAAAGTCGTCCTTTTTATTGTTTTTATAATCTGCTCCTTCTTTAAATCCCTGATGTGTTCCTTTGGTCTTCCTGGTGTTCTGTGATCAGAAGAGTTTAGTTATTAGCTGACGGCTCCATTCGGTTCCACTCAGGAGTATTAGAGTAAAGGGCTCTCGGTACAATGCATCCTTTGCCTTCGGCTCCATAATTACGCACTATTTTGTGTTGATCTATCACATAAATTCCCAGTAAAATACATGGAAGTTTGTGGTGCGAGGCACTTTATCTTATTAATGGAGGAAAGATAAGAGAATTTACAATAGAACGGGAAATTAATAACAACTGCTGCCCTTTCTGCAAAAAGAGCTTAACATTCTAGGTTAATCCCGCTCTGCTGTTATCTCAGTCGGCTTTTAGCCCCTGGTTCCATGATGTCTAATTTTACATATAGTGTTGTTGCTGCTGCTGGAGCTCCATCAATCTTACCACCCCGGTCTATTCAGATGACAGCGTGGCGTTAGCCGTGATCATCTTTAACCTCGCATCGATCGCGCCCGTTGACCCCGCTGCTCCGCGTTCAGACAGAAACCCTGGTGTTTTGTCCTCTGTTGCCGCGGCGGCTCAGCCCAGGGAGAGGGAAGTGGGGGGGGATTTGAGCCACCATTCTCACACTGAGCCTAAATGGATTGACTTGACCTCGATCTGCCGATTGCGATCAATAGGCAGAGGGACAGATTTACTGTCTTGCACCGCTATCTGCCGGCCCACCCGGCTCTGAGTTATTTCTCTGGGCAGCTTCTGCAGACTCGTAACCTGTGGTGTGTGTGTGTATGTGCCTGTACTCTGAGTTTCAGACAGGTGTGTGTGTGTGTGTGTGTGTTTTCTCGACTCGAGGGTTTAATGGGGCTCGGTTAATATTTCAACGCAGTCGGAGGAGGCTGAAGAAAATATGAGGGTGGGTGCAGAAAACAGAGGTGGGATGAAAAGATTTCTTTTGTTTTTGTTTCATCCTGATGGCTATGCACTGCAAAAATGGAAAATATTACCAAGTATTTGCTCTGGTTTCTACTTTAAATATGATAGTACACTTGAATTAAGACAAAACTAGTGTGCAGACAACTTTTTAACAAAAATTAGGAGCTTGTTTTAAATCATAATTTGGAGAAAATGTCTTGCTATAAGTGAAATAATCATTCATATTAAGGGATTGTTTACTTAAACCAGACTCATATTTCTTGCAAAAAAGGGACAATTGTTTTACGTTAGACTTACCTTATTTCTAGTGAACTAAGATGTTGGCGCCAGAAACTAGAAAAAAAAAAATTTGGTAAGATTTTCTGTTTTTGCAGTGTGACTGGCTTTCTGCTTCACAAGTCACCCGAATAAATAATCACGTACGCAAAAGTAAATAATTTTTCTTTCGTCTTTCAGTTTTGATTTGGCATTTAAAGTATATTAGAAATAGAAGGCTGCCTTTAAGTGCCATACAAAGCCTCGTCCTAATTAAAGCAAATTGCATTTAGTTCCATTCATTCCTGACATCTCCTATTGTGTCCGTGGTTACAGAGTCGTTGCTAGGTGAAATTCCATCAGCTGTGCCACAGAGGCCGTTTATTGATCTATCTAGCGGTGGCAGTACAACGTGGCTGTTTTAGTGATTATAACCATTTTAGTGATTTACACAGATGACTTTTTATTTTTTAAATCCAGCTGGAATTTATTTGCTTTCCTGTAACGTAATCTATTTTTGATTGTGACTCATTCTTTGGGATCGTGACTGTCAGATTTTTTATTTATGTTTTTTACTTTAACTCTCGCAGCTCAGCAAGATCTTCTCTGCGTAGTTGAGTCTCTTCCTGCATCCCGACTTGGTGTTTTTGGAATTTGCCTCCTACATAGAAATAAGAAAAACAAACAAATATTCACCTTTATTTTTTTTTTTTTACTGTTAATGTTATTCTTAATGCACAAGGGATTAATCTTGCTCCATGTCTGATTAAAACAAACATGAATGTGGTTTTATTTGTGTCATGGGGACATGTAAGTAACTTGTAGGATTTATAAAGTTTTAAGATCCGGCATCTTAAAACTTCAGTACTTTTGAAAAGACCTTAGAAGAATCATATAAAATGCGCTACGACAGTTTTTTTTTTTATAGTAACAAATGAGCAAAAGATAATGTCAGATGTCCATAAAAATAGTTGGTAAATTTAAAGATTGATTTTTATTCAGCAGACTCATGGTCCATATAGACACAAATAAACAGACACGATACACAGCAACAACAAAAAATAAAAAAGGAAAATTTGAGACATTATTGCTAGTTTTGATTTGAATAAATAGATAATAAATATCCACTAAATAATCTTTTATCTCCTTGAACATTTTAGTTTTTTTTCCACTGGCAGTGTTTGTAGCCAAATTTGTCTTTGCCATTCTTACCAGAAGATTGTAGCAACAGGTGGATGAGGGGCGGTGATGCTTTATGTTTTATCTGACCTGGAAATGTAGCAGACCTCTGCATGTTGACAATCCAGCATTCATGGATGTTTCTGTGGAACGTGACTCCAAATTATTCACAGAAAATCCACTTATCTGTGGAGTTTGAAAGGAAATGTGTTTTGGGAAGCTGAAACCTTTGGACTCAATGATACTCGACACACTATTGGCTGGCGTTTGTAAAGCAGCCAATCCAGGAGCGGCATTCATGTTCATTAGCGCTGATTGGCTGTAAACTGTTAAGAGCAGAAACAAGGAAGTCTGTATATATTAGCTTCTGTGGTTGTGCTAACATGGTTTCCACTCAGTGTATTAATACATATTAAGATATTTTTTTAAATGTTTGAAGAATAAAAATTCATAGTTTTAAACATTTTTAGCTCTTTGTAGATGGTTGTGGTCTCCAAACCCTGAATATGTTGGGGGTCCACTCTTCACTTCACTTTGACAAATTTCAATTAAAGAGCTTTAAAGCTAGAATATGATAATATTGAGTCATTTTTAAATGGTAACTTTTTCACACAGGTTGCTGCCGGTAACAGAGCCTTCCCTTTTCTTCAAAGATATCTCAGTTATTCCTTCCCATATTCTTGTTATCTTTCCTATTATTATTATTATTATCTTTCATTCCATTTTTTTTTTTTACCATATCTCGGCCTCGTTTAATCTTCCTCAGCCATTTCATCTTCCCACCTTTAGAAATTCTGTCTGTTCTGTGCTAACATCATAAATATTAACCCTCCTCCTTTTTTTCTTTTCCTCTCCTTCCATTCTCTATCCTATAGCTTTGCTCACCTCCTTATCCCCCATTCCTCCCATTCCTTGACAAGAAGACAAAGCCCGAGCCCGACGCTGGGAGTCGATTGAGATTGACTGTAAGCGATGAGCTCATATGTGCGAGAGCGAAGAACGAGAGCATATGCATACGACGGAAGTGATTTATGCCGGGGAAGTTGTTCTGAAACCTGCCGGTGCCTTCCGCTGATCCCCGTGCGAACGCGCGGCGGTTTTACTGCGGGGGAGTGCGCGGGGCGATGGAGTGATAAATAACAGATGAATAAAAGAGCAGAAGGAAGACAGAGTGGCGTGATTGGCTAATGATGCATGGCGCCGCTGTAAATCCGTGCGCGAGTGAAAGCGAGAATTACGGCGAGCGGCTTGGCTCCGACGTGGCCTCGTACCGGACGCTTCAGAGGAAATCCAAGAGTTGAGTTAACATGGAGGAAAGAAGCTGCTGCTGATGTTAATGCCTCTCCCCTGGCTTGTAAATAATACAAAAAATATATATGTTTATGTAAAGAATTTTGTCCAAACACCTGCTAAACCTAACGAGACACTATAACTTTGGATTTAATCTTTAAATGGGACACTTGTCACACTTTTCATAGCAATTTACCGAATAATCTAAATGAAATGTTTGCAATGCGGTTTGAATGCACAGGTGAATGGAAAGCAGACCGTTGACCACTTCAAAAACAGGAAGTGGGCTACAGCGCAGGGCATTCTGGGTAAATACAACCAAAAACAAATGTGCGAGTCTAGCGCTAGCAGGATAAATGGTTTGCGTTTTTTTCCTAAAGACAAAGGAGAAATCCTAACTGCGAAAATCCGACACCACTCCATATCTGTTTACATTTTGCAAAGAGAAAAGTTACACTCATGTCTTCTTTGGAGGTTTTCCATGTTGTTTCTTTGAGTGATTTTTGGTGCTTCGCCCCCACAGGCGAGGAGGGGAACAGGTTTTTGTTTTTGAATGGTTTGGCTCGGTTGACACAGTGCAGAGTGAAAGCAGAGCTCACCAGTTGGAAAAAAAAATGTAACAAATGTTGCAACTTTGATCCCCAACCGAACCGGACTATCAGGCGTGAAAACACCCTATGTCTCAGAAAATAGAACATAAGATAACATTTTATGGAAACATGGAGGATTGGTGATTAATTTGCTGGTTAATGGTGTTCAGTTGATCTGAATGGAAACTGTTTATACTACAAATCCAATAAAAATGTATCCTGTATTGTGACAACTTTTAAGATGAGTTGCTTACATAAAATTACATTTTGACCCTAACACAAGCGAGCTATAATTTAAGACTTTACACATCCTGCAAATAAGTTTGGGAGCTTTCACTTACTTAGATTAGTTCATTTGCGTTTAACTGTATTGGATATGTCGTATAAATTGTAACAAAATCAATACGTTGAATATGCTGCAGAGCCTTAAGGTGCAGCACGCTGCAACAGAGTTACACAGGCTACTGTCATCAGGTCCCATTTAAATCATCCTGGGTTCTGCAGTATCTGTCCACTTTCACCTTTTATGCCAGAAGCCACAACGGTATTTTTTATTTTACATCTGTCTCAATTTCACGTGACTCCATTTCCCATGAAACAGATGATAAAGTTCATAACTCACAGGAAATATTAAACAGTGTCTGGGTAAACAAGAAATTCAATTGTTTTTCAGTCTATATGAAATGGCCAATGTATTATTTTGAGGACATACATAAACAGAGAGGAAAAAAATTGGTTTAAATATTTTCCATTCATATATTGCCTTATTAAAGCATAATCAAGTCACTGTTACGCTGAGTTGTAAAAATGTTGCACACATGAAAGACAACTTAAAATAAATTTGACACCTTAAAATTGGGCCTCTGTCTCTTTAAGAAGCTCCTGCGCTTTCAGACACTGTTAGCCTTATTGGCTACATATGGCATTAGCATGAAAAATACAACTTCACAATATGTGAAATACATGTATGTTACTGCATTTCCAACAGTCCTTTGAAATACGAATATTGCGCATATGTGGCACACAGGCAATGTTGACGGAATAGTCGAGGTAAGTTAATTTTGTGTTGTTTTGTGTGTGTGTGTACGTTATTTACTAGTTGTGTCACAGTTTAACGTGGTTGCGACAACAGTTGTGGAACAGATGTTTGTGTGTGTGTGTAGTGATACTGCTATCGGAGTTACTTTGTAACAATTATTAAATTAAAATATTGCAGACTCAAGCACAATATCTCACTCGATTGTTTGCTACCGTTACACATACTCACTGCATTGTTGTTGTACTTGCGACACATTTTGCTGTCAAGCCTTTATGGATGGATAAGATAGTTTTTTTGTGACTTGAACTGTATTTCATGGAGGTAGTAGAAACGGGGAAATTTATTTGTAGACAGATCCAATATTTATTTTGGTTGATGTTAAAATTTGACTACATTGAAGAGTAATTTCACTATTTCAATAAATCTGTAGATTTTGGACTAGTCAAAATGAAACGATGTCATTCTGAACTGTTCAGACATTTTTTTTTTAAATATGGTTTGAGTTTATGGAACGTCAATCAGATTTGCTAAAAACACTCAACAAAGAGAATCATCCACTGCTTTTAGGAATCAGGACTATCACTGATTTAGCCAAGCCGAAACATTGTCAAATATAATTTCATTCCTAGAATCAACTTTTTAAAGTGGAATATATACATATAAAACCAAGGCTTAAAAAACAGTCGATACAAAAAAGTTTGTTTCTCAAAAGTACATTTAAAGTCTCCTCTCAGCTCATCTTTTATGAATCCAATATTGTGTGTAATGGATTAGATTGGCGTAGAAGAGGCGGCTCGCCCGAGGCGGCGTTCATGGAAGCACCACTGGGTAAAAAAC
Organism: Xiphophorus hellerii; assembly: GCF_003331165.1. Classification (NCBI taxonomy): domain Eukaryota; kingdom Metazoa; phylum Chordata; class Actinopteri; order Cyprinodontiformes; family Poeciliidae; genus Xiphophorus; species Xiphophorus hellerii. Next base: position 5,345,350 of record NC_045685.1, read on the forward strand.
AAACAAAGGGAAATCTCACAAAGCACATGATCAGCCCTGTATAAAAAATGAAACATAAACTCAGAGAAAGCCCAAGCTATCAATCCCATTCTCTTTCTCCACTTACCTTTTAATATGTCACCGAGTCATAGCCTGTGTTCTGCATGCCAACTAGTCTCAGGTATGGAGGGGATTTTCTTTTCACCACAATGTTTTCCTCAGATCTAACAAGCTGAACTACGTGAATAATTTCTTCGTCTAATTATCCACATACTTACTTTTAAAGTCAAATTGGAGGAATGTACATTGTTCCAGTGTTGTGTCTGCAGTGAAGCCACAATGAAATGCAGAGGTGGTTGTTTGCTGTCTGTGAGTGGCTGTCTGATTTCCATTTATTTAGCATAAGTGTGTCTTAGACCGCAAGGAGCGTGGGGAAAAGGGCAGGACGAAAGTTTCTGAAAAAGAAAATGACAACAACAAGAAGGATAATTGCTGCATTAAAGGCTTAGCGACATATTCCTAAATCAGCGCTACCTTCTTTAGACTTTTTCTGTCTAACTTTATTAGACTGCCCTCGCGAAAAAGATTAACGGTCCCCTACTTTCAGCCTCCCAAAAAGCATGACGGGAATCCTGTTTATGTTCAAGCGGCAATCCTTGTGAGCATACAGAGGAAATATGAAGGCAGGAGATCAGGGATGAACTAAACTGGGGAAAAAATTGATTTAAAAGAAAAGTGTGCTAACCCAATCAAATAATGAAATTATGTTTGAAATATAAAAACAGAATTTAACTCGGTTGTTGATCTTCCCGCGGTCTTAGCGCGATGCTCAGGAGGAACGCTGCAAATGTCACGTTCGGACAGCAGGGAAACGGGCTTAACCCATCAGACCGTCAGTTCCCGAAACCACACAGAAAAAAAAAAAAAAAACTTGTAAAAGTGCAGGTTGGGGTCAGCACACAAAGTAAAAACTTGCACAGTCCACATGACTTGAAAATGAGCGGTTCAGCTGTACCAATATTCGGATTTTTTCTAAGAATTTAATTCATGCTCAGTAAAGAACTCCATATTTATTGAATTAAGTTATTTTTTAAAAGCATCATGGCTGCAAAAATAGTGTATATTCCTTCAGAATTTTATGATTGCTTTTAATTTTTTGCTATCAAAATTACAGATTTTTGTGGAGCTTTTTGGTGATGTGTTGTCTTTATTAAACTCCATCCAAAATCTGCATTTAGAAGAAAAAAGATTTAAAAAATATAACATAAAAAAATAAGGACGCAAATTGGACACAAACATTTCTATTCTTTAACAAACATAAATAGCTCGATTTTTATTACTCTAACTCTGGTAGAACAGTGCAGTAAAGTAAGAAATTCTGCCACCTGCAGGTGGCAGTGTTCAGTATTCACTTGAACACAATGTTGTTGGCCATTTTTGCGGAAAACATCATTAGCTTGAGAAACTTTTGAATTTCACAGAATTTCAAACAATTAGAGGGACTGAACAGTGCTAAAATGCTCTAAGTTATAACCTTCTCTAAGCTTAAAAGGCCTTAAATTTGTTTCTAAAAAATGCATGGTGGCTTTAAATACGTTATAACAAGTCTTAAATGTTGTCATGTTAGGATTATTTATTCCCGTATATTCTATGTAGTTTTTGAAATATATTTTTTTCCTCATAAGACTTTTCCATCAGGCTAAAGTTTGAGTCACCCCCAGTTGACTCAAACGCTAACTAGCTGCTAATATACCTTTGATAGCTAGGTCCTTCATAGGTAAGTGCAAATTCTTTGCAAATTTATAATCCTTTGTATATTTCTATTATGCTACAGATCTTAAAAGTAATTAATAATGGTCTTTAAAAGGTCTTTTAAAAAGTCTTAAATTTGAGTTGGTGATGCCTGCTGAAACCCTGGGATCAATCTGGGACTGACCTGCTTCCTGGTTCTCATTCAGCAAAGTCAGATCATCATTCCAAAAGCCAAAACACACAGAGAGAAAACTTTGTAGCTGAAAATGCATTTTCCAGATCCAATAACTAAGAATATACTACCGATGAACGGTAATGTTCCCAACAACAGTCCAATCAGAGTGATTTGAATGTGTTTCTTCTTATTTTCGGAAACTGTGCCCTAAATAATCTCATTATGGGTACACATCTCTCAGCCACTTTAATATTTAAAGTACTGGTAGAGGGCCCAGTAAGGTAATTCACCATTTAAGAAAGGCACTTGGCTCAGAAGCACTACGAGGTTTTAACTTTCACAATGATTTTTTTTTTTTACCTCTGATTTACCTTTTCTTCTCTGCCTCATAAACAGTTTATTTCAGCAGCTCACTGTGCTGAGTAGCCAATGTCCACAATGTAAATAATCCATGAGATTTTATTTTTGCCCCGAGGTTAAAAGGAAACTGCAGCTTCCAGTATTTCATCTAAAGTTTTCATAGATATTCCGCCGACAAAGTAATCACCTCATATGTTCTTACGAGTGGAGGTTTTCTCCGGTGCCGATATTTTCCACGGGTGAAACGATTCAGCTGCTTTTACACAAACTATTTTAGCAGTAGGTTGATTATTATTGTTATTATTATTTTATCAGATTCCAGAGCTGGAGGAGGAAGAAAAAGGTTTGAAACACCAAAAAAAAATAAAAATCGACAGTTGATGTAATTCTGGTTTTGGTCCGAAACATTCTCTCATATACATTCCCCCCAATCTGTTTATTATCTTTTTCTATTTCGCTCATATCTGCACCCACACAATCTTTCCATCTCTTTCTGTTCCCTCTCCCCTGCATCATTTTTCCGTCTTACAGCTACTCTTTCTCAATTTTTCACTTATCTTCCTGCAATTACACAGTGAGAGAGGGGCAAGGAGGAGAATCTCGTGGGGGGGAAAGAGGAGAAAAGCAAAGAGAGACGGCGAAGGGCAGAGCGAGGTGATGAAAGTCGAGGTCTCAAACTGGAAAATTGATCTTTTTCTTTGGGACTCCTCTTCTTTTGACAGCAAGCGGTACAGAATATAAATTGATACATTTGCTACCCGATCCCTGCCATGACACTGCGGGGGACTCGGAATCCGAGATCTCGCCGGGATGCCTTCAGGGAAGGCCGGCGAGATCGAATAAAATTGACGTGAAACATGTTGAATTACAGATTTCATGAGTCCAATGTACATAAGTTTATACATTTACACCAGCTGCGTTTTCGTTGACTACAATTTGACATTTCAAAAATACATTTGCTTAATGGAAACGCATCAACTTTGGAAAAAGGTTATGGCGTTGATGATGAGGCTTTTGGGGGTTTTTTTGGCCGTACGCAAAACTGCAGTGGAAATACTTTTGTTCGCGTGATCAACAGCCAGCTGTTGCCTCTGGCACAAACTACGAAGAAGATGACAGGAAATGGCAGGAGGAGGATGGAGCGGCATTTTTTTTTTAATGACTTACCATGCAAACGAATGTATTCACGTGTGATGTTGATTGCTTTTCTTATTTAAAGGATTTAAGGATTTGCAAACTCAGCTTCTGGCAAGTTTTTCATGGTCGTGTATAACCAGAGTCTCACCCACAATATTACAAGCCTGGCGGGCCACCAGTCTTAGACATTATTATTTCCAGATTTTGATGCTTGCTCAAAAGCATCAAAAACTTACAAATTTTTGTAAGTGTTGACATTTTTAACACTGTGGGCCGCTGTTTGACCGACCTGGCGCCCCTACCACTGGACTTGACAGGTTTTCTGGAGGAAATCCTCTATAACAGTAAATGGTATCCCAGTGTTGACATTTGCTTGCATCCTTACATCGAACAAATCAGAGAGTACAGGGAACACAGATAGTGACGTCATCCCAGGGAAATGTAGCACAAGAATTGAAAAAGAGATTTTATGCTGATTTACAGAACTTTTATCTAGTAAGAATGAAGAATTGCAAAGATACAGAATTGGTTTGGCATCTACAGTGTTTTTCTACACCTACTGTATGTTAGAAAACCCAGTTTTTGAGATCTTTCTAAAGTTGTATTTTGCACATATTCTTGCTTTTAGGTAGGGTAAATATGTCTCCGATGAAAACAGAAAAGCTGCATTTGTGTCTGTTTGGAATAAGTTAAAGCCCGTAAGAAAAACACTGGACATAAAAATCCAAAACTCAATGTTAAATCCCCTTTTATCTGCCCCAGCTGGTTTTATTACATTAATCATTCAATGTTAAACGAAAACGTTGAAGTGACGGCAGAGAGCTCGAGTCAGTCCGTCAATCTGTTGCCAACTAAGCCGTCAGGCTGTTCTCAGATGTACTTGTGATGGAACGGTGCCTCGCAAATGTCAAGCAGATCTGATTTTTACTTTAACGTAACATTTAAATGTTCCTGTTTGGCGTCGGGATGAGGAGACGGGAAACACGGCAGCTCTGTCTGCTTCGGCTCAAAGGCGAAGTTGGAAACTATTTCTTCGTTCCTCTTTATCTGTCTCGATCCGTGCGGAGAGAAAGGAAAAATGAAAGGATTTTTTTTTTTTCGTGAGTTGCTTTTTTTCTCCACAAAGATAACTTCTAAAAATAAGGAAGACATTTTCACTAACATCTATAATTCATGTGCCCTCCGCTTTATTTTGCATCTGTGTTGTCCCAGCTAAAGTTACCCTATGGAGTTGAAAATGGTGAAAAAAAGGCGAAACTACATCATGCTTCCATTACTCTGTTCAGAACAGCTTTAGCATTAACATCATGTGACTTATTCAAAACGAATTTTAATGCATCCATAAATCTACCTTGTTGTGTCATAGCACCTTTTTTTTTTAACACTTTTGTCTTTGGATTAAGTGCAGTGATGGCATATTTGGTCACTCCAGGCAGAATTCATGAAACCTTTGGGTTTTTACACTGGTTTTGCCAGTCAGATAATTGCTTGACAATAAATACACATAGCTCTTCAGTTTGTTGAATAGAACCAATTTGCATAATAATAGCTGTGTTTCCATTGACCGTATGATTGCGCAATTTCACATTTTGAAAGTAAATTTTATCACACGAGTCACATGATCAACAAGCGACTGTTGCTACTGGCAAAAACCACAAAGAAGAAAACAGGAAGTAGTTGGAAGATGCTTTTAAATTAATAAACTTATTCACTCTTATTTAGTCATATTTAATCAGCATTAATCACCGCAATGGCGAAATTGTATTTTTTCAACATTAGCAGACTATCAACTAAGTTTTGAGGACGTTTGTAATGGAAGCACAGCTGGTGACACTGTAGCTGAGACTAAGAAAACTGGAAAAGGATGAAAAAAAATGTAAAATAGAAAAACTATAATCTGTTTTTCAGTCATTAATGTACTTAAGCTGAAATAATTTATTGAAATGCTTTTTGCCATGCTTGTTTTTCTGGTTGAGTGCCAGTCACATTCATGAAGCATGGCCAACTAAAATCAGAAAGTATGAGGCCGATCTTATGCAAAAAGAAAAACAATAAATGTCATAATTATTGAATAGAGAATAAAAGTGTTAAAAAAAACATTTGAGAAATTGATGTGACTTTACATGTGTAGGAGTATTGTCTGTTTTTGCCCAGAAGCTAATGCTGCTCAGGGAACCATAGCATGGTACAGTTAGGAAATCCCTGCACCTCTAATATTTCACTGCACCATATTTACATTTTACTCATACTCTAGAACATGTGAACACAAGAAGACCAACATTTTACACTTTTATAGTGTAAAATTGTGCAGTTATTAGATCTAAATCTTACTCATTTACCTCTGGATGGTAACCTTCACAATAATCAACCATTGGATCAATGAAGGACTCCTGGATCACATGATGCAACACCAACTCCTACATCAGTGTTGAATGTGGCTGAGAAAGCAGTGAAACTTACAAATATATATATATATATATATATATATATATATATATATATAGTTATGTAGAGTGGCCGCATCAGTCCGACGTGTCTCCCTGAAAGCCCTGCAGCAGACATCTTAAGCAGCTTCATGACAGCTGTGTCTACAAACCCAGCAACGTTTGGTGTCGTCTCGACTAAATCCGCAACATTCGACCCAACTCCACTTTGAAAAGGTGCGGCAGCTGCAGCAGGAGGAGGAGGTTCAGTAATAGAAGATCAGAACAACACTGTGGTTCTTGAAATGATTTTTAAAAAGTCCTTTTTGCATTGTTTATTACGTTTCAATGCGTTTTACTCAACGGGGAGGGACTACATAGAGTTATCAAGGCTGAATCTTCCACATCATTTCCTATTTCTCTTTCTTTTTAACTTTTTATTAAAAATTTTATCTGCTCTCTGTTCGCTCAGATGCTATTTTCGCTCCTTCCACTGGAAGTGATTTTTGTCCTTCAGACCTTTATTCCTGCACGCAGCCGTGTGGTTGTGTGTATCTGTGTGTGTGGACTCTCCACATGCCCCTTGTTAGTGTGTGATTATCTGTTTTCCATGTGGAGAAATCTGTGCCTATTATTTCATCACAAACTATGTAAGTGTGTGTGTGTGTGTGTGTGTGTGGTTGTGGTGCTGAGCGTGGATTAATCTGTCCGCCAAGGCCGTACTGTAAGACTCGATTTTAATTGGAGCCAGACATCCAAGCACACATAACAATGACACAAAGGGGGCAGCGGTGGGAGTTTTAATGCAATGCATTTGTGTCTGTGTGTCCACATGTTTCATTGTAAACATTTAGCAATAGTTTGTGCACTTTGCTACCTGTAAACTGACCTGAACAGTTGGCATCACCTTCTCTGTGAAACCAACAGCGCTCTAGCAGTGGTCACCAAGAAGCAGCTGAAACCTGACGAATTATTTTTGTCAGAAAAAAAAAAATCCATCTACCTGATTGTCACACTGTAAAAATGTGGGACCACCTTTCTTGATGATCACTTCAGAAATTTTGTTTAGGCCGCTTGATGACCGTTTGCAGGAGGCTGAGGGAAGGTGAAGTGATGTGGTGAAGGGGATCTAAAATCTGGAGCCTATTCAATATTCAATAAAAAAATGGAAATCAGGAAGGTACTAAAAGTCCCATTCTCAGTAAAACTGTAAGGCTTGATATGTTTAAAAAAATTGATGGTGTCTGTAATTGTCTTTAGTTTAAAAAAAAGAGATGTTGTAAAGGATGTGGCTCACCTCTTTTGGAGCTCGCGACCAGTCCAAAGCCGGGTTGCGGGCGGAGCTCCATATTCACAGCATATTGCCGTCTCCAGTGTGCAATAAGGTTAGTTCTGCAAATTTATAGCAAGGTGGTCCCTTTTTATAGCTTTTGTAGTCATAAAAAGCTCCCATCCTTACCCACAGCGGTCTGCAGTGCTAGCTATCTTCTGCTTTCTAATAAAGTGTTTGTCAACAAGAGGCAAGGCCCAGCATCGAGTAACTGGGTGGAACATCTTTCTAAATAAAGATGTATCTCACAATTAAATGAATTGAATTGTATCGATGCGAGGCCATGAAAACGGATGATCTAACTCCCTAACTGATTCCTTTCATAGTGACTTCAGCTTGGATATTTGGCAATATTAAAGCTGAAGTATCATGCAAAATCAAACTTTGTGAGCTTTTGTGAGCTGTTCCCTCATGAAAAACACACCTTGTGTTGCCTTGATTCTTTAATGCATGTTTGAGAAATACTTTAATCTCAATGGCAACCATTCAGCTCTGCAAAACGCCTGAGTGGACCTAGCCCCGCCTTCAAGGATGAAGCTCCTCCTTGAAGCTACAGTTACCAAGCTTCCGAGCGCTTGCCTCACAGAGCATCCCTCCCCCATGACTCTCGCACTCAGCTCCTACAGACTAGCCAGCAACAATTAGCAAACACCTTATAGAACATCTGCCTGGCTCATTATGCGAGGTACTTCTCAATGAAACGCTGGTAAAAGCGTTCTTAAAGGGTTAATAATAGAGGGGTTATGTTGTGATGACTTCCTTAAGGCGGAGTTTCAAAAGGAGCCTGAGCTTCTTAAAGAGACAGTGGCCCAATTTCAAGGCGTCAAATTACAAAGTAACAGCTGAAAGTAACATACATACATGATTGTGCTATGAAATGCCTGGAAAATACATAATACTGTCCCCCTAACATAAAAATCATATATCCAGTGGTTAATATAGAACCATAAAGTCTCCATCTTTAAACCTATTTCCGTAATAGAATACGTAATAAATCATGTCTTCTGTCTTGTTTTTCTACCCAATGTCTAAGCGTTTGTGACTCATCCTCATATTACATGATTCCACATTGGAAACGTGACGACAGAAACCCGAAATAACATTTCTGAACTGTCCACCTGTGGGTGAGTCCTAACTTTTGAATGTGATGCGGGCCAACACACGGGACAGTTTGAGGTAGACAGTCGGACAACTTGCAGGCGCTGTGCCTGAAGCCAGTCATCCATTATACGTATTCACACTCTGTCTACTTGTAGGCACCTTCATATTCAGCCGTTTGACGTTTCTCCACCCAACTTCACACACGACAGGGACAAAAACTGTCACAGTGGCTTAGGCTCTTGTTCTTCTGTTAGATTACTCTTTGACTTTTAGAGCAGGAACTCTCAGGAGTGGAGAGAAAGAAGAAAAGAGGAGGCAAAGACATGCAAAAGGAAAGTAGGGAAGTGACGAGGTGAAGGTTTAGAGAGGTGTAAAGTACTGAGCAGCTGACCTGTCATAGAGAGTGAAGAGAGGCTGGTGAAGTTGACAGGTTTAAGGTGGAGAGGAATGAAAAAAAAAAGCAAGAGTGCAGAGAATTCCCAGTTCTGTGTGTGCCTTGAGGTGTAAAGAAAGGCAGAAAGAACTCTGGCTTTATTCAGTCTTTGCATCTTGGTTGCCAGATTCCAACTTTATTCCTCTCATTTGGTTGATGCAAATTGAGAAGGACGTGTGTCATCAATAGCCAGACATGAACGCTGTCTTCAATGTTCAGGGTAGATATGACACCTTACGGTACAAACCGGAAACCTTTGTACTAGAAGCTCGACCAAACGCAGGCAGTATTCAACGTAACATCAGATGTGTCACATTCAAGTTCAAATATTGATCCAAAAGGGAAATTAAATGTTGTAACTCGTATCAATTCAACATTCTTCAGAGTTATTGTAGATAGTGATGGGTGTGGGCTGGAAAGATCTCCTGTAGTGTTCTATATTAAAGCGAATTTGAAGAAGACTCTGACTAAAACACTCTTACAGAACAAATTAGGCTGAATTGTGTTCAATAATAATCCATGGTTTATTATTAGGGAAGCATTGCACGGTTCTGTTGGGGATGGTGTTGTCTACACAGAAGTTTATACAGTTGTTCACACACACTCAGTCATGGCGTTTATGTCCTATCCATGGGGCTGGCAAAGAGCAATTCGATCTGTTGCTTCAAAACAACCCTGTTTAACAAATACACTGAAAGCTGAGGTTGTCGTGGTGAAAAGAGCAGAAATACAAAGTCATTGAACATTTTATTGACGATTATGCAGGTAAAACATGTATAAAATAAATAAATACTAGGCCCCCAATATTTATATTTATTTAGATTTATGGTCAGAGGGTTAGCTTGGGTCAAGTAACCAATGTATGTCCCAGAAGATGGTTAGTTTACCATTAGACCTGGACAAGATTTTGAGTTCAGTCAACAATGCAATATTGTGTACAGTTGTGTGTGACTTCCTTTGATGTCCATATCAGAAGTATATTTTTAGTGGCTGAGATGCTAACATTGTGGGAACATTCTGTAATGATAATGGAAAGCATATTTGGAGAGATTCAGTTTAATCGATACGACACAATTATGTGTAATAGAATTGCAAATAGGCTACATGTTTTCTTGAAATTGTGAAATCCTACTTAACATCCATGCCAAGAACTAAAACGGATCAAGAAGTAAAAGATTGCATAAGGTCTCAATACTCAACTTTGATACCTTGGGTTTTTCTTTTCTTAATCTTTTGGTCTCACAATTGGGTTCTTTGATGTGGAAGTGGAATCAAGGAACCAAAGAAGCGAGGAACAGAAATGGATGTCTCCCCAAAATTGCAGTAAGTTAAAAAAAAAACAAAAAAAAAACTGGAACTACAGCTCCCTTGCCAGTATGAAGACGCTGCAGATGCACAAAAGTTTTGTCAGAGCAAGCTTTCCTGGTGCATTTTCAAACAGACTCTCAAACTTTTGAAGGAGATGGAAAGCGACCCAGCCAAGATCCAAGCAGGAAGAACGCCAGGAAGAAGCTCTGGGTAATGATTTCAACAGCCAGTAATTTATGAATCAGGGAGCAGCTTAACTCTGACCACAGGAGGAGGAAATGTGTGCTGTTTTTAAAGCTTTGGTTGACATTTTAGAATTTGCTGATTTTAAATATGAGGAAACTAAAGTATAGGCAACCAACACATAGCTGTTATGAGGCTATCAAAAATCTCTTTCATATTGCATTTAAAAATGAGTCGCCTGGCTGGCAAAGGTTTGATGGTCCAAATAATTTGAAAGTCCAATAATACAAAAAAATAAACTGTTATTTGCTTTCCTAAGTACCAAGAATAATGTCAGTATATATGAAATAAAGGCCTTTATGAAAGAAACAGATAAAAATGTTTGACAAACTACATAGCTTAGCTGTCTAGCTTAAATGCCATGCATTTGGTCATTTAGCAAACTGATTTTGATAGATAAATTGCCATCGTGGAATATTCAGTGAAGGAATATGTTAGAATGTCACAAGGTTTTCTGAAAGAGACAGATAAAATGTCTGACAAATTAGCTTAGCCGTCTAGCTTAAATGTCAAGCATTTTGTTGTTTAGCAACTTAATTTTGATAAATTGCCATTGCAGAACATTCAGTGAAGGAACACATTACTATCTCACAAAAACTACCTTATGCTTTAAAACAATGTGTACTGATAATAACCTTTTCTAATTAGGTTATTTAGAAGTAACAAAAGCCAGCTAAACTATCTTAACTATGCTAACTAGCGTCATTGCGCAATATGCTAAGGTAACCTTTTTTTATGTTGAGTTTGTGGCTTTCTGAAAGTCACATGGATGAAAGAAAACAAAAGCCAAACAAACTAGCTTAACTCTAGCTCAAATTACATTCAGTTTGTTGATAGACATCAAAATTAGTCGGCTACAGCTGCCAAACCTAGCTAAAAAGATGAACAGTCATAACATTTGTAACTGTAGAGCATACTGTAGGACAGAAAATCAAAAGCAGAAAGATAAAGGCGGCAGACTTTGTCTTTACACGAGGACCATGTATTTGGCTAACACCTTTAAATGATTATACCAGCATATTTATGTTGTGTTAAAGTCATCGATGTCTCCCGGAAAAGCCTGTTTCTCTGTTTGCTCAGTCCTGACACATGCGGCGCAAACAGCTCTGCTGAATGGAGGAATAAATAACGAGGCCGCTGCAGGACGGTGTGAAAAATGGTCCAATTTGCTGTTGAGCGGAAATCAATGGGACAAGCCGAGGTGCTGGGGCCACTGTCGCCGCCACCATGTTTCTACCCCACAGCTGCTGGCTGTCGCGTGTTCCGTCCCTCCTCACGCAACCACTCGTCTTCCTCTGATGTTTCTAAAGGGAACCCAGAAGAACGGGATGTTGCGTTTGAAGGCTGACTCTTTTTCACTCTCTCTCTGATTTGTTAGTTGTCAGCCGGAGATCCTTTTTCTTTTTGCTTTGACGTAATTTGTTTTAGACTCGCTAATGTTGAATGTAAAGTACTGCCGAACATATCAGCAGGGAGTCCCAAGTCTTAGTCTGAAACAAAGCCCAATATCCAGTTACTTCTTGGAATGAATCATTAGACACAGTGTTGTTTTGAGCTGCTTGGAAATTCAGACTTTGGTGTAGTATTAAAGAGCGAACCCCAGCCTATCTGTAGGTTTTCCACAGATTTTCATTGAATGAATGCCTTATCCTTATTTTCACACAAACAGAGTTAATTCTACAGTAATGCTGGAAACTGAAATAAAAAACAAATATGTAAAAAAAATATATATATTTCGGAAAAGTTACACACTCCAGCTTTCACCAAAGTTATGCATGAAGAGAAATGTTTCATACCCCTCTCTATGGACCATTAGCATTAATCTAACTCATCTTCATCACTGTTCTACCGTCTCTGTGTGTGACATTTTCACCTCCTCGTGTCTGAATGTATACGCTGCCGGCGACTTTCATGTTAATGGCCGTTTTTTTTTTTTTTTTTCTTGGCTATCCGAGCAACCACCGCAGTCGTGGCCAACACCACTAATGAGGCCTCGCGACGTTCTGTCGGGCCTTCCTCCTCTAAATGTCGGCCTAAGGTGAGAAATGATTGGTCGATTTCAAAAAAGCAACGAAAAAAAAGCAGTGATTTTTGACCTTCTTCACCCTTTGTCGGTGGCTCTCCGTGACCTGTAAGCCGAGGGAGATCCAGTCCGCCCCGCAGCCATTAGTGTGGAAACACTTCCCGATTCCTGTTCTGCCATATAAGACATTATATATTGAAAAGTTTAGGACGGTCCTCCTTGCCCAAGTCCTCTAAAAATCCCCCCCATCTGCATTCCAACACATCTGCGGTTTTCCCAACTGCAGAATAAACAGGAGCCGGTGACTCATGGCGTTTACGGAGAATTCTGCACAAACTCCAGGCTCCCGACGGCTCCTTCGCCTGAGATCTGCGAAAAACACACACAAAGCACGCCGCATTTCCTCTGGCGGGATTGAGAGATGATGAACGATGTGATGAGGGAGGAATAAACGTCGAAACGCGGCGGGGAGGGAGGGAGGGGAGCAAGAATTTATGCTACAGCTGCCGTCTTGAGATTGCCCTGAGAAAGAGTGATGGCGAGAGAGAGAGAGAGAGAGAGAAATGACGGAAAAATGAAAGTTGGAAAGACGAAGTTCCACGACAGACCAGAGAAAGGGAGCTGTGGCCGGAGAGTTCTGCGGCTGGCAGGGAAACGGCGAAGACAAGCGGCCTCATTACTCTCGTTTAAATGTCAGCGGCTGAACCTCGGCTCGTTTGTTTTTTGCCACCGTTAAAACGCGGTCCCGCGGGCTCCGATCCCCTTCGCCTCGCCTGCTTTAATTGAATCAGATGATAAACAGCAGAGGAGTGGTGATTCGTGAGTGTGAGTGTGTGTGTTCAGGGAGGTGTGGGACGGGGTGGAGGGGTGGTGTTGGCAGGAGCAGGAAAAGAAGATGAACTGAATCTGTCAGCAAGCATGTTAGTATCTCTTTTGCAGTTGAATGTGTTTCTGTTTGAATGGTTTAATAAGATGAGAGGAAAGGAACTTACACTTATATAATTCTGATTCTTTTTTTCTGACTTCTGTCTCAGAGTTTTGACTTTTTTTTTCCCTCATAAAAGTTTAGACTTTAATCTTCCGAGATCCAAATTTTGAGTTTAAAATTTCAAAATTCTGGCTTTTTCTTTTCTTTTTTTTTTAAATTTTGACTTTTATCACATAATTCTGACTTTTTTTCAGAATTGTGACTAAATTCACAATTATGACTTTTTTCAGAAGCTTTTTTTTTTCTTCTCTGAGTTCTGAGCTCAAAACTCTGAATGGTCCTAGTCCTCTACCACAGAAAAGTGGGGAGAAAAGAATACTGTGCTTATTTTATTTTTCATTGTAAAGCTAAAAAGTCATCTAAAACATTCTTATGTCATGCTCTACGGTAGATCCACAGTTGTTTTTAGTTAGTCAGTGATTCCGTCATCCCCACAGATCAATATGATTTGATGCTAATACTAATTTGTTTATTTGCCAAAGGTTTCACAAAAATCCCAACAGTATGGATGAAGCCAATTACAATAGCTGTATTTCCATTAATGTTTTAATGCACATTTGGTAGCACTGTATCAGAAAAGGCAACCTTCAAAAAACTTCAATTTAATAAAAAGTGTTTTATGCTAGCTATAGAGAGTTTTTGGCTTTTCCAGAAAAAGAGCTAATGCGCTAATGCGTAGTAACCGCTCCCATCCACTGGAATGCCTTACCAGTGGCACGAAAGTCAGCAAAAATGTTCATACTTTGTTGTAGGGGTGGACTCTCTTCATTTTTGAGATGTGTGGTCTAGGCTAGTTTTCAACCTCTACATCTTTTTTTTTTTTTATGTAGCGTCAACATCAGACAAAATTATTCTTTGCGTCGCCTGATTGGTTCGCCCCAAACCAGTAGACGGATTTTCTTTTTTTCTCTCTCTGTTTTGTCACACTTTAAAAATTTACTCAAAATTTGCAGTTGGATGGAAACATAAAACTAACTTTATTCTACATGCACTATACGAAACGATATACTTGCACTTTGCTATTCTTGGTGCACCAAAAACCTTAGACTTGGAGATAGAGGTTTATTTCTGACACCTTTTCGATTTTATTAGTTGTAACCATGAGTGACAGAACTACCCTAGGCTAAATCTGTTCTGTCTTTAGCTTGACAAGTCCAATGTATATAAAAGGCAAGAAATGATGCGTGTCAAGTATTCACCACACAGAGGTGGTCTTTTTGTGTTTGCACCTTAGAGTCATAGGCCAGCCGTTGTCTGAAATCGCTACATAAACTACCTGAGCCAACGCACCGGTTCTTGAGCTTATATTTGGAGTTTAATGAAGCAGCATCAGAACAGATGTTGAACCTCTCTCAAAAAATAGCCGTATTTCAATGTGACAAATAGGAATGAGCAGAACGGACAATGTTTCAATGTACACTTTATCACTATTCTCAACATTTTATCTTTTTAGGCGGTCGCTATGAATGTCGTCATGTCAGTGCTAACACAGATAAATTGGTGTTTCTACTTCAAAGACAGTCGTACTGTAAGACTAATATATAAAACACAACATTTCTGTTACTCTAAAGTAAAAGCAATTTGTTTTAGAAAAAGTGAAACGCTGCCTTTGACTCACCAAGACTTGCATCAGTGCATAACTAGTCATTTTTCGGTCAACAACTTCTCCCACCTGAGTTGTGCAGCTTCTTCAACATTATCATAGATCTCTTTTCGGTTTCTTGTACCAGGAAGCATGTTCACTTCATGGGAAAAATACTCATGTTGACCCCTAAAAGTGTTGTAAATTGTACAGAAACTTGAGCACACTTTAAGTAGTCAATTATTGAAAACATTTCAGTCTTTATTTTTTGTGAATGATGTGTTGTGAATGCTGATTAATGTATTTGCCAAAGGTTTCACAAAAATCTCAACCATCTGGGGAAAAATCACTTACAATAAGCACGTTTACAAATCAAAATTTTCCTCATGCATTTTGAGGTGCCGCACTTGAAAAGGTTAGTGGAAACTGCAAAATTCAAAATAACTTCATCAATTTCATTTAGTTGCTGAAAGTTTCACCAAAAATCCCAACATTTGGGGGAAACCGGCAACAAAATCCATATTTCCATCAACATCGTTTTATGCACACTTTAAAGTATCGCACTGGCAGAAGCTAATAGAAAGGCAAAAATTTCGCAAAAAAGTATTTATGCTAACTTGGCCTCAGTTGCCCGTTGTCTGAAACGCTCCTTGGTGTCTCTGGTTGTCATTGTTGTTACTTCACAGTTAAATGTTGGAATCGTGACTGGAATAAGACCCAACATTCCCCAAAGACCCTGATTGGGATTAAGACGGTGCAGTGAAAGGACAGACGGATGAACTTCCTAACTGGGTTTGCCTTTCACTGGATTAAATGGATAAATCAAAAGAATTTCAGCAAAACCTAGTCACCGTCACTAATCGACCCAGAGGAAAGGCTGTCCTGCTTTTACTGTGAAAGGCTGAATAACAACCCAACAGTCCACAGTCCTTCTCCGGGAACTTCTGCTGCCGCAGCAAAATCACAATTTAACGAAATTCTCCTTGATCCAGTTTGCCTCCCATGATCTCTGGCTATGCCAAACCCAGGTGGTTTGAATAAAACACCAGGCAATTACTGAGCAATGTGATCTCCTTCAGACCCAGTTTGTTGATTCTCCTCTGGTTCGGTAACGCCTTGTCAGTCTGCAGACTCATTGCCATGTTTTATTGATGCTATGAATAAATAAGCAAATTAATAATGGAACAAGAGCGCGATTCCCTTCTTTTTAATCCGGCGACGCACCAAGGTCTTGTGGTTTTCTGGGGTTTTTTTTCTTTTTTTTTGTTTGAATGTGTGTTTGTGTGCGCATCCTGCCGAGGTAATGAGCTCACAGATATGCCGTGTGAACAAGGATGGAACGGTGACAGCATATTGAATGGAGATGAATGTGCACCATGACGATAACTGGCAGTGCTAACAATGGGGCAAAGCGAGGCGGGCCTCTGATCCTCTGCACCTCTCAGCTCAAACACGACTTGCTCCTCGACAGCCACACAAATCCATAGTTTCAGGGCAACCAGCTCTCACACATTTCAGATTCGCTCTAATTGCCTTACATGCTTTATTTACACCCCCCCCCCCCCCCCCCACACACACACACACACACACACAAAAACTACTAAATGAAATGTTTTCTCACCTGTGATGAAGTGAGACAAAATGCTTTCTTTGTTGGGGTTTAATTTAGATGTGGGTTATTAAATGTAATGTTTGATATTATGGCGTTTTCTCATTTTACCACATCTGTTTCTCTTTGACGTGCATCGCTTGAAGTCTTAACAGTTTTTCTTGTCAAGTTTTTATTTTCAAGTAAAGTAAAAATAAGAGTTGCAATAGGATCCATGAAAATAAAATGATGGTCAGTGTAGAGAAATAACCTCAAAGCCACCATCTTCAGTACTGTACACCTCATCCGTCGGCAAAATAAATGTTTCAACATCTTCTTCATATAAATCTATCATAGTAACATCAGCAGTCTGATTTCTAGCTAAGCCTCTGATTTTATTTGACATATAAAAACAATTATGTTCCTATTTATTACTTTGCATATCCTTCATCACTTTGAAATTTATGCACACAGCAGTTGTGGGTACACTTCTGCATTTAGCAGAGCAGATTGTAGCGCCTTAAACGCTAGTTTAATTGGATGGCAAATTTTTTGTTTCACACTTTCGTGTTTTTGCTAACTTTGAAAACGTTTAGAGCGGCTAGGTTGACATAAATAATTTTTTACGTATAAATTCTGAAGTGATTTGGTTATTTGGTTGTTTTTTTGAGCTTACAGTTGAATGAAGTTCAACGCCTACCTCTATTGACGTTTTTGTTACCGTCTGAAGAATTTAAGTAGTTAGACGTTTACATTTATGCTCTTATTTTGAAGATTGATCACGCATCAGTTCTGTTTCCTCTCCTTACATTCGCCTCCCATCACTCATTTTAAGTCTTAATTTAGTCAGGGGTGTGAATACTTTCAGGATTAACTGGAGCACATGGTGAATTTTGTTACAGAAGCATGGAGGAAATTTACACTGGAAAGCAATTCCTCACCTGATACGCACAACCCTGAGCACAATTTAATAAAGCTTTTCATAAGTGGATGTTGCCACTTTCACCAACCACAAAGAAGACAACAGGAAGTAGTTGGAGGATCGTGACGTGGTATGTCTTTTAAAGACGCATCATGTGAGCAGCCTCATTCGCGTGTGATTTTAATTGTGTTCTTTGTTATTGATGACGCCACAATCACTGGATTGTGTTCTTTTTACATGAGCAGAATATTGACAAAATGTGTAATTGAAATGCAGCTCATGACATAGTTTCTCATCTATTATGGAATTTCTTTAAATCTGGGATTTGTTTTAGAGTGAAGTTAAATTTGATGTACAGATTTGGTTCCAACTTGCAGCTCCGTGTCTTAGACAGCCGTACTGCACAGATCTGATTGGGTTTTAACAAGCTGTTTAGCTGGAGTGTGTCCAACTGGAAACGTTTAAACAGAAGTGGTGACTTTTCTCAAACCCCAAACTTTTTTTTTTTTAAATATCTTTTATTCTCACTTTTTATAGTGATTTATGTTGGATTTTAGTCCTGCTTCTATAGAGAAGGGTGTAAAGTCACAGAAAGTTAATGACGTTTAGAGAACCGCGGGGGGTCCAGCTTATGTAGCTGTAAGTTGACACAAAATGCCACGTAGACGGAGAAGAAAACCTATCCCTGCCACCGAGGGACCGTGCGGCATAATAAACGCTTCGCCGCCTGTGTCCAGACTTCAATCCCCGCTGGGACGCAGCCGGATGCCCACGCAACTCCGCAACAACTCCCACCAGTTCACAGCTCCGCTGTGTGCTGCTCCCCCTTTGATATTCAGCCAAGAATTTGTTTTTCTGTGCTGCAAGACAAGCTTTCTCAAGAAGAGACCTGCTGGTGTGCTCTGCGCCGTTGTTTATTCCTCTGTGAAGGCACCAGATAAATCTTACTTACACACGCGACACAGATTTTTTAAAACACTCCCACTCCCTCCCCTTTCGAATATGTCTGGAAAGAACATAAAGGCTCCGCGTCGACACTCGCCAAGATGGGATCGCGATCAATTAGCATTTATCAGCAACTTCCAAATTCGGCTAAAGACGCCTTTCAAGCTGGGAGCACTGATGGCTTCTTTAGGACTCATTTCATGGTCGGCGGGCCTGCGCAAACAGCAGACAGCGTTCATGTTTGCAGACTCTTAATTACTGCTTTTGTTGTCAGATCAGTAAAGGCAGTAAAGTGGGGAAAACCCAGGAGCGGGGTGTCTAATCTTGGGTTCAGCGGCACGTGAACGGCGACGGCAGATCCCAGATGCCCCTTTTCAATTAAGAGGCCGGCGAACGGATTTCTAAAGATGATTTTGTGGAAATGTGCCGCCCCTTTAGGTTTCACTTTAAACCCTGCTGTAATTTAATTGGGTGCTGTTATTTGGTTAATGAGCAAAATGCAACTCAACATTTATTTATATTTTTTGTAAAGAAAAAATATCCACATGTAGAAAAGAGGAATATTTATTGTTCGTACTTTAGGAGCAAAAATTGCAACATTTGTTACATTTGTGAATTTCTCTCTGCGATTAATAAAGTACATTCATTCATTTCGGCCAGTGTGGTTTGCTTTCACTCCGCTCTGTGTCAAATCAACCAAAACCTTTGAAAAATCTATTCACCCCGTCACCTGTGGAGGCGCTGCACCCAGAACCACCGAAGGGAAAGATATGAAAACCTCAGAAGAAGACACTGAGCGCAACTTCCATCTCCGCAAAATATAACAAAAATGGAGTGGTGTGGAATTTTAGCGTTTGTAGGATTTCTCTTTTGTCGTTGGTAAAAGTCCACAAATCATTTCTCCTGCTACCGCTAGACACGCGTGTTTGTTTTTGTTTTACTTACCCAGAATGCCCTGCACTATCTGTACTTTCTGCTTCCTGAATTAGCATCTGGGTGGAGACCCTTTCTGTAAAAGGCTATTTGCGGACAAGGCTACGAAATATGTAAAGAAACATTAACTTTCAGAATGATTTTTATTAAATCTCTTTAATTTAACCACATTTCCATCTACAAAACGTGTTTTTTAATACGACAGTATACGTAGGAAGAAATGAAACGTTAAAAGTAACTTTTCATGTACAAAGATCTACAGTGAAACGGTTTTAAGTAAAAAAAAAAAAAAAAAAAAAATTTATTTGTTAAAATGTCCCAAAGTCCAGGCAGGCCCTGAAAATTACTCAGACTTTTTTTTTTTTTTATCCAATGTGACTTCAGTTTAAGATGCATTTTTCAGATTTTTTTTATGTGAAACAATCATAAACCACACATCCCTTTCCTTCACATTTATGTCCAACACATAACATCCCAATAAAATCCATAAAAGTTTGCAGCATTATTGTGACAAAATGTGATAAAATTCATCTTGTGAACACTTGCTATAGGGTCTTATCACAGAGCGTCTACACAGGAGGCAAAAGTGAATCAACTTTAATTTCATAAGCCACACTCAGACGCACTCAGTGTAATTATGAGGGCAAAGTTATAAGCACCCTTTCAGCGGCACCCCTTTCAATTAATCTGATGGCAACCAAATGTGCCGCTGTCACTTTCAACTCGGCACAGGTTTGTCACGTCTGTCATCGTCTTGATGGTGCTTAGCCACGTTCGTTACGATCTGCTTGTCAGGGAGCAGATTTCATCCTTCCCAGGAAGAAAACGCAGAGCTTCACAGCACATTTTCTTTCCACGGTTATCTTCGTACAGTCCGTGTTGAATCAGTGGAAACGTACAAAAATAAAAGCTCGTGTATAGTCGGGGGTGGATCAGCAATTTGTTGACGCAAGGCAACAAAGCGTGTGCAATAACCTTGAAAAATTTTTTAAAAGTGATATTTTCTGATTATCCAATGCTCTGTTTGTATGTTTTACAAAACTCTCTGCTTTGAATTAGTGTTGCCATGGAAATAAGAACTGTATTACTGTATGACTTCTAATTAGTGGTGGGACTGGATTAAAGTTGCAGGGTGTGTAATAAATGTTTGGCATTTTAATTAGAAATCACACATGTAGTCAAATTAAGTAAAATTTTCAAGTCAAAAATGATTTTTGCTGCTAAGTCATTGCGTGGACATATTTGCACCAAATAATAATAATAATTATTATTTTGTTATTTGGGTAATTAAACCATCAGATTGGTGTAAAATGGAATTTTAAACAACTTGAACACAGGTTTTTGTTGCAGCGTCCCACCAGATTGTTACTAGAAGCAAAAATGAATTCCCTTCAGACCACAGAAATAGCAATATGGTACAAGGTTATATAAAGTTTCACTGGGAATGGGAGAATAGAATAGAATAGAATAGAATTACTTTATTCATCCCAGCAGGGAAATTACTTCGCAGTTACAGCATAGAGACAAGACACAACAACAACTACCACTGAGTAGTAGTTGTAGATAAAATAAAAAATAAAATATAAAATGCTATAAATTGTAAAATCTAAAATGCTGTTAATATAAAAAGCAACTTAAGAGCAGTCCTTGCAAAGATTCAAAAAAATGCAGATATGTATCTGTAAATATATGTACAGCAAGTGTGTCACAGTGCAGTTGTGCAAAATTGGACTGATTAGTGCAGAACAATGATTTAGCTTTTATTGTACAGTGAGATGGCATGTGGAACATAGATAAAAGGTATCCAGTTGGATTTGTATTAATAATTTGGTCCCGCCCTCACACTAGTCAGCGGAATCCTTTCTGCAGCTCGTAATAAAACGGTGGTGGTGGGTTGCCGTCTAACAAGCTCCGGTTTCTGCCCCATTATTACACTTTATGGAGACACATCACTGTCATGTGAAGTCTGATTACCAGGAAGGTGGTTTTACAGATCATGGATGTTGCATGTAATAAAGTGTTTGTCTGTCTCCAAGTTAATCCTACATGCCGACCGCTATGTTAATTACCACACATCTCTCCGACTCTCCCTCTGCTCCAAACCTTTCCAAGTTTGAGGAACGCAAGTGGGGGGTCGATTTAATGATGCTGGTTTATGTGTGTGAGGCCCGCGTGTGTGTGTGCTCAATGCCTGCACTCTGCAGAACAAAGTTCTTGGACGCTACTTTGTATTTTATCATCGTCTACCCCAACCCACCCTGTCTTTTTTTTTATTTTTTATTAATTTCTTTTTTTTTTACCCCCTGTGTTCCTGCGGAGCCGCCACGCTGTGGTGGTGGGCTGTAACCACTGCCTTACATTTAACTCGCTTTAGCTTTATAGGACTCCAATTACAGAAAACGTGCTTGACCTCAGAAGTCCCAGCAGTGTTCTCGCTTTATAATTCTGTATTCCGTCTTTTCGTGCAGCTCCACTTTCTTACTCGCTGGCTCCGTCTCAACGAGAGGAGCCCCTGCTTTGATAACTTCCCACAGCTCTTTTGATACCGTGCCAAAACAAAATGTTAAAGGACAATGCAGGGCGCTGGAAAAAGATAAATGGGAGCTCATTATTACAGGTAGAGGGAAGCGCTGCATTTCCTTATGGTGCAGTTGTTTTGACTCGAGAGCTGTTGAAAATCCAATAAATTAGACTATTGAACTCAATTCTTGTTTAGTTTTTTTTTTTTTTTTTTGCTAATAGTTACATCTTTATCCCCCAGATTTAAAGGTTTGGCATTATTACCAAATAAAAATGTACTTTTAGCTATTTAGGAACCAGTTACACTTAATAATCCAGTTTTGTTTTTTTTTGGAAAGCATTGGCAGAGTTTGTTTGCTGTAAAAACTACAAAAGTATTTATACTGCTTGAAGATTGTATGGGTCAATATAATATGGCGCTAAGCATGGAGTATGAGACATTTGCTTAAAGCTGAGGTTAGAGGTAACTTTTAAAAAAAAAAAAAAAGGCTAACCACACAGAATGAGTGGAGTCTTTTGTGTGGAATGGCTATGAAGTCGAGCTTCTTCTGGTTTCTGTTAGTTTTGGATTCTAAAACTAACAAAATTCTAAGAAGAACACGTCATCCGCCATTGTTGTTGTAATCTGTGAGAAGATTGGGTCTACAGGTGAGGTTTGAAGCTGGGCATATGTTGCAGTGTTTTCACAAATA
The DNA here is from genome assembly GCF_003331165.1 of Xiphophorus hellerii. Classification (NCBI taxonomy): domain Eukaryota; kingdom Metazoa; phylum Chordata; class Actinopteri; order Cyprinodontiformes; family Poeciliidae; genus Xiphophorus; species Xiphophorus hellerii. Next base: position 5,367,784 of record NC_045685.1, read on the forward strand.
GGTGTTTTTGATGTCTGTGTGAATGCCAAAAAGCAACATTTTCAATCTGGAAAAAAAAAAGTTTAAGAAACCCTAAAACGCCATTCCTTAAGTACGCAGGGCACGAGCGGGCAAAAACGTTCCCGGTTTACAAATAGGCAATTTGGAATTGATTTAGAGGTGTGGAAATAAAGAGGGACAAAATTGGGTTTAGTGTTGCTCGCAACGTTAGTTCCACTAATGCTAAAGCGCTACACCAACACGGTATTTAGCGTAGGCTAACCTGCTAACTTCAATTAAAATCATATCTGCCCTTGAAAGACTACATTTCTTAATTTCGGCGTAATTGACATGTTCTATTATGCCCTTAAATATTATTTTTATTTTTGTAGATTGTTCTCTACTGGCCATGTTTTATTTTATTCTTGAATGTTTCTTGTTTAAAATAGTTATTTTAGAAATAGAGAGTGAACGTAAGGAGAGGAAACAAAACCCCTGTGCAAAGTCTTCAAACAATTCAAAATAAGAGCCTGGAATATAAATGAACTTTTTTTTTCCAACTAGAAGTTTACAAAAATGGGTAAATTAACAATCTAGAATTAATTTTGGAAATTTAATTCAGGGTAAGCCAAGTGCGCTAAATGTTGTCAATGTTAGCAAAAGCTCTAAACGAAAAATTAGCTCCGCTGTTAGCAGATTAGCAAAAGTGTCCTCAATGTTAAATACAAGACGCACTTTTTCACTTGTCAAGCTAACGCAGGCTTGTAACAGTCTGAGTTTTAGTCTTTAACAAAGTGATTGTGAGTAGCTCAGGCGAGTCAGATGAGCATTTGTGTCAAAGTGACCGCATCCTGAACTTTCATCAGCTTATTCGGATAAAGCGGCAGGGAACAGAATTGACACTTTGGGCGCTGACGCCGTCGCTTTTCTACCATGTGCATTATGTGCCTTTGCTCCTTTGTGAGGTCGTGCAGGATTTACAGCTGGGCACTGATGGAGAAGTGTGAAGGGAGAAAGTGAAAGACGGAGAGTGAGAGAGGCAAAGTAACTTAACAGAAACTAATGAGGCTCCATTAACGGTAGCTAATTGGTGCTTTAACCTCCGGCTGTGGCTGTCATGACGCTTCTCTTTGCCAGCAGGAAGACTCCCAGGAATCAGGTCAGAGCGATATTCAGTTTTACCTTCGCTTCTTTCCTCACACTATTTTATCCATCGGTGGTCTTAATGGGCACCAGATGAATAAACCTAATTGTTAAGTTGGTGACTGTACCTGTGAAATACGAACAAAGGTGCGCAGCAAAAACAACCTGATTTTTAATATGGATGCTTTGAGTTACCAGCCTTTCATTATCATGCAGGGTTGGAAACCGAGGATCTGAGATTCAAATAAATGTTTTTCTTCCTATTATTCACGTGACAGTAAGAGTAAGAGTGCGTGAAGTGAGTTGACAAGCCACAAAAATATACAGACAGAAAAAGTGGTCCTAAGATGATTTGGGGGAAAAAGCATTTCCAGTCATTAAACTTTTTTCACCTTTGGTTCTGTCACAACAGCAAACGTCAACGTATTCTCTCCAGATGTTACATTACTGACCAACACAGAGTAGGGCATCACTGAGAAGTGTGGGGGGGGGGGGATCCAACATTGATTTTAAAATGTTTTAAATGATCTGAGAAACATACAGCTATGAGTCTCTAGCAGCTATATCTAGAAACTGATTTTTTTAGATTAGGGTGAATAAATGGGCCAAATTTCTTTTAGTCTTGATTGAATTCCAATTGAACACGATTGGCACAGGAAAGAGAACTGATCTGACAAGGTAATGGTGTATGATAATAGTTGACAAAGGTTTTCTTTTATAGAACGTAAAAAAATGCTGATATGCTGCCATAACCTTGATCTTTATTGTCTGTTATGGCCATGTTTATTGTTTTTTTTTAATCTGTGGTGGATGACATTAGCTACAAATGGCAAGATTACTGTTTTTGTGGTCTGATTCTGCTTGAGCTACATGTCTAGCCACCTTCAGCTTGATACAAAATAATATATCAAGCTGAATATAACAAGCACAACATGTATGTTGCAGTCCATCACTGAATTCTCTGTTTAAAAAAACAAAACTCATGTTCTTCTTCTTTCCTGTTGCCAATTACCAGAAGCATATGTTTGTTGCTGGCTGCGAAGTGCGGCATAGTGTAGTGCTAACTGAACGCTGCTGCTCCTTCTTTTACCGTTAATTTTCAAAATCAATTTGGTCTAGCAAACACATTTGCTTAATTTAATTCACAGCATTTAAATCATAATGACGTCTGACTGTCTGTATTGTTGTAAACGTAGTTGGCAAACAATGCATGATTACAACGCCGTCATTTACTATAATGACTATGCAAATGCTGTAAATACTGCGTTTGAGTGAGCCGGCATAAGTAGAAATAAGTTTCTCATATGTAACTTTTTTGTAGGACTTATTGTAAAAGCTGTTGGACAAATAGAGAGGGGATAGTGTAGAATATATTGACTGTACAGTAGCATGTTACTGTGTTGCATAACTGTTAAGCTCATAAAGACATATTCAAGTACTGACCATGGCTGTGTTTTGTTCTTTTCTTTTATTTCCACAGTTTACATGTCTACAAATTAGTGCCCTGTTACTGTTACTTTTATTTCCCTATTTGCTAGCAAGCATTAAAATTATAATTAGTTTTTATTAGTATTAATTGCGTATAAATTGGTGTGACCCCCTAAAACAAAACTACAAGAAAAGTTTAGTAAAGGAAAACAAAACAGTTATTACACATTGTACTTAAACATTTTCTTTAATTTTTTTATAATTAGATGCTACGCTGGATCTCCTGAAGTAAACGGTACAAACAAATGAACTTTAATACAAACTCTGATGTTGAGGCACCACTGTCAATGTGGACCTAAGTATGGATGGAAACATCAACCTAGCTTAACCATTTTCCAGTGTATTTACAATGTATTTACCTTATTTTTTAACAAATTACTTTGTGTAATTTAATTTAGTTGTATTCCAGTCCGCAGATAGCACCTACTACTAGCAGCAGTTAGCTAGTGACAGCTACTAGCTAGCTGTCTGCAGCTTTTTCACTATCCAGTGCTAGCCAGCTAGCTAGTAGCAGCTAGCTTCACCATCTTCTTTGAAGATACCTGGATGATGCTTAAATTCTCTTTGAATTTTATGTTGAATTTATTTCCTTTAGTCTCTCCTCTAAGGTGCAAATGGTCATTGTGTAACAAATAAATGTTAAAATCAACTGACTCCGCTGCTGAGTTAATAAATTCCTCTAAATCGCAGTCTAAATTTCAGCTTATATTCAAATGTCAGTGTCTGAATGGCGCAGATGCATTAACAATACAGGCAGCCGTACAGTCAAGGGACCTAATGAGACGGGATAGTATAATACATAGTGACATAAAGAGAAAGTGAGGTTAGATGCTAAAGGGAAAAACTCACAGAAGATCACCGCAGCTAAAGAATGATAGCGGGGGGAGAGGGGAATTTGCCCTTTTTCTGCATAAACATGAATCATAAATTAGGCACACAGCAGTGTCTGTCCTCTTAATTAATTTCTTTGTTGAATCGTAACACTGCGAATGAGCGCCTGTCCCGGCGCCACGCGACACGGCTCTGACTCCTAATGTGCGTTTTACAGCGACTGTGTGTGTTTTCTCTGGCGGAAAAAGGTCACCGCTTCCCAATTAAAGCTAATATCCAGGCGCGCTGCCGGCCCGCCCGAAGGCACTCGACAGCTTCCAAACCAAAACACACACAACCTCTCGCTTTGAGCAGCCGAGGGGGGAAGAACGTATCGCCGACGCTGGTGTTCTTCTTTTATCGGCGTCAGTTCTTGCAAATCAAGCAAAAGCCCACGGTGATGACGATAAGAGTTTTACACTCTGAATGCCTAACAACAAGGAATTAGATCACTGGCTTCAAGCATATTTTATAGAGCGTCATTCATTTTCATGTTAATTAGTCTAGTGCAACATACTAAAGAGCTCTTTCTTTAATTTTTAACTACTTAAACATAGTCAAATATATATTCAAACCCTGCCTGATTGGTTACATGTGATTTTCTCATTTGCAAGAGTGAACGGCACTATTGATGAGCATGTTGGATGTGAAGGCAGAGAAAAGCTGAATGGGTAAATTTCCCTGATTCGAGCGGTGATATATTACCCTGCCATGAAAGTCTTTTGTACGCCGCAGCGATAATCACCCAATTTGTCTCCATTGTGAATCCGTGAGTTTATTGTTGTTGCCGATAAGCCGGCCGAGTCTGATCGATGGGAAGAGAAGGGGGGGGGGCGTTGCCAGGGAACGGTCATTTTTATGCTAAGCCTGTCATGAACTGATAGCAATGAATCAAATAAAGCAAATAAATGTAAATAAAGATTGTACTATACTGTGAATTTCATGCATTAACCCAATCATTACAGATACAAGGGACGTTTTAAATTTTGAGCGACGCTCAGACGTCTCCGTCGTTGTGGAAACGGTTGTAGCTACCATGAAGACATAGTGCTCTGGTGCTAATTCCTGTCTGTTTTTTTTATTTAACTTCTGGCACCAAAGTCCTTTTGCTAGATGATGCACTGTTACTATCAGAGCCCATTGAGTAGAAGCTGATCCCTGAGTAATTCATGATATTTGTCTCTTACAAATTGCTAATATTGGCCAATGTTTGAGACCTCCTCTAGAAATTCTTAAAACTGTCTGTTTTAACAGTTCAAACATTAATATACCTTCATGAGCTCAGTGGAAACTGTCTTAGCATTACCACAGAAGCTAATATGTACAGAGTTCCTCATATTTGCACAATTAAGATCAGAGAAAATGAATGTCACTCCTAGCCTGGCTGTCTTACAAACGTCAGTATTATAGCACTTAAGCATTTTAGCTTCACAAACAGGATTTTCTTTTGAATATTTTTGGATATGCTCTATGAAAATAGAATAGAATAGATGTACTTTTACATCTATAGAATAGACCCACAAATAGACCAATTTTTTGTATTTATTTATTTTTGTGTGTGTGTGTATGTGGATAATTAAGAATTGCGTTCCACAGAAAAATCAGCAAATACCGGACCATGAATAGGTGCTTTCAGATAATGGGTACCTAACTTTATTCCATTGATGACTTGGCTAACCAACACTTTGAAAGTAGCTTTGACAATTAACAGGATTCAATTTTTATTGCAGCCGGTTTGTTTTCCTCAGTTTATACACAAAGGTATAAACAGATAGTTCAGTAGACTTGGTTCGTCTGGGGACAAAAATGGCAGCATTTGTTACATTCTCAGCTGGTGCGGTTTCCATGCACACTGCACTGCGCCAAACAAAACCAAACCCTTTCATCAAGCTGCTCCCCCTCTTCACTTTGGGAACCACTGAAGGAAGCGACACGAAAACTTCTGAACAAGACACTGAGCGAAACTGAGACTGAGTTTGCAGTCGGACCAGAGTTCACTCTTTTGGGCCACATCAAAGTTCGATTATGAGTTTGTCACCTACCCAAACAAACCAGACTTCCTAGACAAATGAACTGTAGTTCAATTAAAGCCGGCTAAACGGAGCTGATATGAATGTCCCCTAAATGTTGCCATGTGGTCTATTTTTTAAATCGATGTAGGGTTGATGAGTTATGCTAGAGTAGATGAACCTATCAACAGTCAGTCTTATTCGTATTAATTGATTAGTCTTGCATCTGACGTCCCACCAAGTGACTTTTGCCCATAAGAACAAAAATAAAATCAGCTAAACATTCGTATCTTGAAGGTTGTGGGGTTTCGTCTGGCTGAAATTTAAAGTCATAACACAAACACAAAACAAAGTATTTTTGCATCTAAAACAGTCGAGTATAAAACGACCAAAACTGCAAAAGCTTTTCAAAAGCCATATCTATGAACTAAAATGTAACATAAAAGAAATCGAGGCCTGTTCAGGTTTTTAGTTGCCAGTGTAGAGTTTCTAGCAACATCTGCATTCCCCCGCTTTCTGATTCAACCCAGGCTCAAACGTAGCTTCAATTTTTTTTTTTTTTCTACCACCAACTATCCTTGGAGTAAACCACCTCCATTCATTAACATCCCCTGTGAGGAGAAAAGCAGTGGCACTGAGGGCAACTCTGAATAATTGATCATTGCTATTGAGGGAGGTCTGTATTTATTTATTTTTTTTCCCTCTAAGCGTAGATCAAATTTAAATCCAGACGTGCCATTGTTCCAGAAACCTTGACGTGACCCTCCCACTGCTTCACACCTTCATCTCCCACTGGCAACACTGCAAACACATAACTCTGCGAGGTTAGGGCATAGAAATCAGTCACAACATCTCCAATAGACGGGTTATTTTTTTAAAACCGAGTTAAAAAGGGTTGCCGTCAAGTTTGAATTGCCGCTCTTTGACGATGAAACAACAATGATACGTACTCTAAGCTCTCTGAAAAGCTGTCCATGTGCACTTAAGTGGAAAACTGTGGCTTCAGCCTCTCTAGAAGAGCTCCTTCAACATATGTTTGAGTGGGTTAAGTTGAGGTCAGGTTGCAGTTATTTCACATGGGCCTGGATTACAGCAGAGTAAAGATCAATAAAACAGCATTTTGCAAAGACTGTCAGAGCACTTTGGAAAAACAACTCTGTCGGTAGGCTTTGCCCACACACGATTAGTAGGAACTCAGAAGATGTTCTGATCCGAATGATCCTCCAGATGCCTGAGATCAGAGAAAGGAAACAAGCTAGAATTAGCCCGGTTTTCCTGTAAGATGCAGATTTGCATGACTTTTTGTAGTGGCATATATCAAGTCACTTTGTCATTCAAAAATATATTTTTCAGGCTAAATGTCTTTTGCTTTATGATGAATTTTGAAAAATGAAAACAAAATTTGGGAAAAAAATACATCAGAAAAAAAGATTGTGTTTGTGGTAACAGAGGGTTCAATAAGTTTAGGCCTTTGACTGAAGACTGACAAATTATTTCTTTATCTTTAAGTTTTACCTCTGTTGTTTTGGTGTCTTCATTCACATTATGTTGAGTTTGTTTATTTAGTGTCGCCTTGTATTTAAAGTAAGGTACTTTTTATTTGTTGAAGCATGAGAAGCAATAAAGTTGGTCAACTTTAAATTCAAATGTCTGACTAAGTTAGAGTAGATTTTACAGTTCTAGGCTTAACGTGCCATTTTGTTTTGCTCATAGGTTGTAAACCGATTTCATTACCTGGATTTATTCATCCTTTGTCCTTCCTGACCTTCGACCTGAGTTTGAATCAAGAAAAACATCAGCAATAGTTGCCCAAATATGGAAAGTAGGAAAGCTTTCCTAGTAGCCCTCCAATATGGCTGCAGCAAACATAATGCGTAGCAAAAAATATAAATATGAAATGTTTACTACTACTTTTGACAATTTTTTTTAAAATCTTACTAAACCAATGCTATACATCTTACTGTAAAACCTCTCTTCAGTAATGGCTCTTTAGTGTTTAAACAAATGCACTTGTATGCTATTAGCTGTTAGCATCACAACGACGGGCAAAACCAGAGATATGACAAACTCTAACCTTTACAGTATGGAAATAAAGTGATGTCACTGAAAAATCACCTTAAAATGAACAGTAGTAATAATAGAAATTGGCTTTTTACATACTTAAAATAAAGAAAACAAGACCTTTGCAGACAGAGAACAAGGTTTCAACTACAGTCCTTTCATTCTCTATAGCATATCTTTATATGCCAGGTATCTGGGTGCAGCCCTCCATAGGATTGCTTTTCCTAATCCCACTCCCACACTCCCACTCTAAAATGTTTTTCCTCTTGCTCTCATGTTCTCCCTCTGTTTATGTAATAGGCCTAGTTTTATTTATTTCCCCCTCTCCACTAGTTAATGCGTTGAGCATTCTAACAACACAGGGAATCTGCTTTTGTAACTTTTCTTTCCATTTAGTGGCTGCACAGCTAGCTTTAAGGCGTAAAGCAGTTGTGGACACTATTTTAAAAAAATTGTTTATTAAATCAGCGGCGCATTCAAAATAACTCTTTTCGTTGCCTCCATCGAACCAACCACCTTTGACTGAACCACAGCCGATACTTGACAACAGGTTATTACCTTAAGTTATTGCCTTTTCACTGAGCTCACCTGATTATTATTGTTTTTTCCAGCCTCAGAGTGAATTGAAGTAGAATCTGGTTGTGCGTTTATGCAGGTGAGGTCACAAAATTGCAGGAGGTTGTCATTCAGAGACGCAGACGTTTCTGCTGACAGGCGCCAGAACAGCGGCAGCGTGCGCTCGATGTGCGGGCGACGAAGCAAAGCTAATTGAAAGAGAGCTGTGCGCGTTCAAGCGTTGTGCTCCGGGTTAAAATGGGTTCAGAAGAAAGAAATATGACAAGCTAACGCCAGTGCGCACGTCACTCTACAGTAATTCAGGTTGACTGGGGGTGTGTCTGTAGAACAGTCATGGGGGAAAAAAGAGGCAAGAGATGCTAAAAGTGAAGGTTTAGTGGAGCGTTGGTCTTAGAGGGAATGATAGGCAAGAGGATATCTAGGGCAATAGATATCCTCTTGTGATGTGGAAAACGTAAACTGAATCGCGGGATTTAATAAAGAAAAGGAACGTGGAATTACACAGAATTAGCTAACATCAGCTAAGATGTTTAGCGCAAGGTTCAGGGTCTATACAGAAGGAATCTCTCTTTCTGTATAGTTTGTCGGCACACAGAGGGAAACGACGACTACTCGGAAACATAAAGAAGCTAGTTAGCTTATTCAGGTGTGATTTTTAATTTCGTTTCTCATTTAATGGGAACACAGCATTTGCAAAATTGTCAGTGTTCTGCTGATGGAAAAAACAACATTTCACACACATTTGTAATATTAACCTTCTCTTCTGTATATGTGGAAACGGAAAGGCTTGAAACGTGTATGAAAGAAAATGTGTGTGCCTGAGTATAGGGTCGACTTGCTTAGGCTTCACTTTGGTAAGAGTCACAGCTAAAGGACTGTTGTTCAGTTGTGCGCTGTATATTTTTAAGGTCGATTTTGTAAATTGGCGTTGCGGTGTTTTCGGATGAGAGTTTAAGGTAAATTCGTGCTTGAACTTCTAAAACAGGCAGTTATGAAAGTTTTTAAAGGGGCGTCTCAAGTATTTGTGGATCTCCGCTGTTCCTGGGTGGTTGTGGTTCCTAATCCCTGTGAATGCTGGAAGTGGACTGTATTTATTAGGATCCTCAGAATCTCTTCCGGAGCTTATAGAGAACAACCACACTCCCCGAGCACCAGGGATAATTTCAACCATCTTTTCTTTATACAACTCTTTCCATTACATTCTATTTGGTCCTATTTGAGAGCATTTCAACCCCTGAGGCAACGTTTGAATTTTGAATCTTCAGCCAGTGCTAAATAGCAGTAGTGGATATTTACAGACATCCAGGCAAACATATGATTTTGTAAGTTACTGTCTGATGGCAGATTGACGGTTTGTTCGTTCGCTTTGGTTGCTAAGAGCTTCTTCCCTGTCATGGCGTTTGTTCTCTGATTATTTACCCCAGACCTGCTCATTTGTCTTCTCCTGCCTCTGTAATTAGCTCCAGCTGTTCCTGTTGGGTATATTATGTTCTCACCTGTACTTGTATAGTGCAAGGCACTTGTACAGTACCTTGCATAAACAATTTAATGCCATGAATGAAATCAATGCATATAGGGAAGATATGTGATTTTTAAAAAATTATTATTAATTTTTACTAATGCCGATATTTGGATATTAGCACTCATGGGTTGTTGTTATCCACCGCTGACATTTAAAGCCGCCTAAGACGTAGCGACAGCCAAGAAATGATATTAACGTCCAACAATGTTTAGCTATGAATTGTAATGTGGTGTATGAAGCTGTTGCTTCTTCTTGCAATAATAAACCGTCTCCAGCTTGCTCAACTGTTGCAGAGCCACAAATGAAGACTGTAGCTTTTCTTCTTTTTTTTTAATCAAAACTGGCCTGTTTCCATTAAGCAAATTTATTTTTCGAAAAGCCCAATTGCGCAATTATGTTGTCAGTGGAAACACAGCTGTTGGTACATTCACAGGTTGCCGGCCCTGTAAAACATTCAGGAGCTGAAGTTGCTCCTGGTGGTTGTTGTTCTTCTGCAACAGGATCGGCAAATTCCATTGGGCTCGAAACACGGCGTGTTTCCGTTGAGCGACTTTATTTTTGTAATTCCAATTTGCTCAATTTTACAGCCAATGGAAACACAGCTAGAGTGGGCGTAAAGTCAAGAAGAAGAAATGTCCGTGTTACTAGCTTCTGAAAGTCATTTCGCAGTTAAGAATCACCTTCAAGATTGTTGAGATCTTCTCACCTTTGTGAAGTTGAGCATTTAGCCTGTTCTGATTATACATCTCACATTGCCCGCCATTTTCTAAATTGGACAACACACTAGTCTTAGTCCTAACAGATTAATCAGGTTTTAGGCTTTGGCAGCAACATTATCTCAAGAGTTCAAAACTCCTTGGATTGTACTTTATATGGTAAGGTATTTTTATTTTCAGCAACAAGGCACTGCAAAGTGCTTTACATGAAATAGAAGGAAATAGAACAAAAAACAAACCAAAGGAAAAAAAGAAAACAAACAAAAAAATAAAATAAAACTACAAATTACTTCCTCGTGTTTAAGAATAAGTGATGCGTAATTTATGAACTAGTAGGGGTTTCTCTGGATCCCTGTTCTGATCAAATTAGACGGTACATTCTAAGTTTGTTCTAGATTTGTAAACTAATAAGAGTTTCTCTGGATTCTAAGTTATATGAGAAAAATGCGTTAGTTTATGTCTGTCTTGTCTTGAGTGGTGTGTGTGTGGGCATGTGGGTGTGTGTGTGTGTTTATCCCAGAGAAAGATTCCCTAATGATCTGTATTACCTGTCCTTGCAGCCCTTGTTCTTAAGCTCGGCTGTTCTCATTACCACAGATCAGTAGGAGAAGTTGATAAGCTGCCCGGCCCTTCGTGGCCATCTTAATGAACACATATGAGGACGTCCTTGATGTCCTTTCAGCAGGCCTGCCTGACTCCATGCTATTTACAAGCAGCTCCAATAGATTTCTCCTGCCCTCTCCTCTGTGGACGCCACCTTTAATGACTCATCAGATGTAACAACGCGTCCGTCTAGCTAAAAGCACGTCCCCCCAATCTAATTTGCACATTCTGACTCATGCCTTACAACACCCTGTTCAAGGTGGGTTTTTTTATTTTCTGAAATGCCATCTTATCATTAACAAATGAATCTTTCATGTCAGACACACTCTCATTTATTCTCTTTTGATCAACTTCTTGCAAAGGTGAGGAAGGTTCAGGTGCGTTTTTAGAGGTAAAATTGTCATAAAATCCATTTAATGAGCAGCTTCCTTTTTGCATGTGGCCAGAATCCGAGCGGAATAAACTCAAAGACAAGTGACGGGGTTTTGCTTTGAAGCACTTACTAGTGCACATCATCAGATGTGACTCCTTAGCTGCATGCGAGGCGGTAGGTAACTTCCTCTTCTCCTTTTTTTGACCTCTGTCCCTCTGATTTGTTTCATCTTCCGCAAAAGCGTGAGATGATTTGTTTGTCTGTGTGGCTCCTGCTATTTACTTAGCGATTCTGCCTGTCCCGCCTTACAGTCGGTCGGGTTTTTATGTTTGCTGCTTCTAAAACCTCCAGGCGTCTCGTCTCGGCGTACGGTACGTGCCGGGGTGCACAGTCCAAGCCGTTAACAGCAGTGTTTGATCGACTGCGGCTTTCTGCCCGTCTAAGCCTGTGCTGTTGTCATCTTCCGTTATGTTTTAGCAACAAGAGGCAAAAGTCTCTCATTTAGTTTGCTGTCGCTCAGAAATCGGCAGCATGTTTGTTATACTGGTGATACTAAACCTAAAACCTTGTAGGAAGCAACATGAGGTTCATTGACACTGCAAGTTCAACGTACGTTTCTGATGACGATTGATGATAATGACTGAGTGTGAGAGTGGGGGCGTTTTTAGATTTTTTTTAATTTTTTCTGGGAGGACCAGCAGGGACACAAAATGTAGAAGGGTGGCACATTAAAATGAAAATTTAATCTAAATGCAATGCAGTCTTAGGATAACAATGAAAAGTGGGCCAAAACCTGAATCACAGAACTATTTATTTAATTAAACAAAACACATAAATCTGCTTGGCATGCTTTGTTTGTTGCAGAGGCCTGCGGCACAGACTAATTCTTCTAGTCACATGATTAGCCTGTTTAGGTTAGCATAGCTTAAAGGTCTATTTTTAGTTCTGTTGGAACTATTACTATTTTCTCCAGTGGTCAATGAGAACATTAATAAAGTTGAAAATATGATTAAATGCAGTTACTGTGTGCAATTTCTGACACAAATGACACTTCATGTGAAATGCATGTGTTAGTTTGTAGGTCTATCATCGCTGTGTCTTACATGCAGTTACCTAAAAAAAAGATCAATAATCATCATCGTTTTTCACGTCGTCACAACAGTACCACAAAATATTCTGATAAAACCTTTAAGTCCATTTTGCCCACAACTAATTCATAACCACAAACCAGAAAAATCGGCGCTAACATGAGGAGTGCTTAAGTCAATGTTGAGTTATTATTTTTCCATTGATCTGGTTTAAATCTGAATCAGGAGGAAGCGCTTCATGCAGTGGTCACAGCTGCACATTAACCTGAGCCCTGCATGTTCAATAAAGAGCAATAAAAACATCATCACTCATTAACGTGATGACATGCAATAAAACATCTAGTTTATTGGCCCCTATTGACTGCAAGTGAAGCACTAATGAACCTCTTTGTTATTACTTACACACCCTTCAATGAGAAAACAAGGAAGTCTCGTTTTCACTTTCTAGTAGAAATGAAAAGATAACTTTCTTCTTTTTGTTAGACATAAAAGAAAACCTTCAAATCGTATCTTAAGAACCGTACTAGTACCTCAGGATTTGTTCCTCATTTAGTTATATCTTCATCTCGAGATAAATGCATTTTAAGTAGTTCATTAAAGATAGGAATGTATAGTTGTTGTTTTTTTAAAATGTATTTATCAGTAAACATTCAAAAGTTAATTTTAATTCGTATAACCGCCTTTCCCTGCAAATATACCTCCAGGACTGGGGAAGTCCTCTGGCTATGTTGCTGAATTTTCAGCCCATTTGTCTCTACAAAACACATCAAACTTGGTGAGAATATGGTTTGTTCTGAACCAAAGCTGTGTGTTTACGAGGTTTATTTTTTTTGTCCTGGAGGAAGGTGAACCTCCACTCCAGATTGGAGACTTTACCACATTTTCCTCCAGAATCTTATTTAGCCTCTATAAAGCTCCATTCATCTTCCCATGAACTCAGGAAAGTTTCTGTCTGTGCCTGAAGATAAACATTCTCACTTCTTCTGTGGCTGAAAACAAAGTTTGAACAGAACTTGTTACTGTTTTCTCTCACCCGTCTTCCTCAGACACTTTAATGCTGCAGAGTACATCCATTTTCCTTCCACTTGTTCTGTGCGTCTCTGTGATCTACGAAGGTTTTCATTGGTTCCGCAGTTCATTTAATGCTTTGTTTATCCATAAGGGAAATTATTGATGGTATTCCTCAGCAACATGTCCAGGATGATGCTGTCAGCTCTTGACAAGCAATGCTAGTCCATCTCATTTGCTTTTGCCGCTCCTCTATAACTCTGGTTGTATAATAAAAGAAAATGACAAAAGTTGTGTATAATTGCACGATTTAACATTTACAAAATAAGTGTTCTATATGGAAATATGCCAACATAGAAAAAACTCTTGTTCTTCAGTAAAAGGTTTTGACACAAGGAAAAGGTGGGATATTTTTGGCCATATAGAAATGGTTTTATTTTGCAAAACTGCAATGAAAGACTTTTTAGCTTCAGATGACAACTGGATGTTGCCACTGGCAGAAACCACGAAGAATAAAAGAATAACTTCCTCCTTCTCCCAGCATTTATTAAACTTCATTTTCAACTCTTCTGGGGGTCGTAGTTTAGGTATAATTTGAGTTTTCAGAAGCTAATCAGCTTCACCCAGTTGTAAAAACAATACCTTGTTGCAACGGTTGGGTATCATAACAACTGTCCGAAAGTAAGAAGGTATGAGCAAAAGTCAGTTTTGTCACTAGGGATTTGGTCGGACTGGACATTTTTTTAATGGGTATCTGAGTAACAGAGGTTTGACGGACCGCACTTGTTTTTCTATTTGCTGGTTAGCAAACCCCCTTTCTTTGTGACATGCCTTACATATCAAAACCACACAACCTTCCTTCTCGACCAGCTTTTTGAGGGCAAGCGGTGGCTGTGTTGCGTTTAATATTTCAAAGCTGACAAGGCTGTTTGAGAGAGGTTATGTGATGAGGGGAAATGGAGCGGGAGCTGGAGTGACGGTGGAAGTGGAAGAAGGTGAGGGTGAACTTCAGCTGAACTTTGTCTGGGCGGATTACGGCCAAGCCCACGGGGATTTGTTGAAATAAATAGACGCGTCAACAACAGCCGCAGCAAGAGCGAGGCGACGGAATCTTTCTGAAAGCAAAACATTTAATGTTAAAAGTCACTGCACAGAAAAACGGTTAGATTTTTAACACAAGCTGATAAATTTTTCCCCACAAACTTGATACTCTCATTAAATTTGCTCAACCTGTTAATGTCACTTTCTGTTCCACATAGACATACATGAATTTGCCTTGTACCAACTTCAAAAACAGACTCTTTCCTTGAAAACATGTAGAGATTGAGTAGTCAAAAAATGCTTTACCCTAGTGAGTTAGCACTGCTGCTTGGCAGCAAGAAAGTGCTGGGCTCAGATCTTTCTGCATGGTATTTGCATTGTGTTGTTTCTCTCTAGCTTCCTGCTACAGTTTAAAACCATGATTTGCATGGCCCTTTTCCACTAACACTTAACAGGAAGTCTCATCTGTACTCTACACAGTTTGGGTGATTTTGCATTACAATTGGGTAAGTGGCTGGAGCCGTCATACACTTGTCCGAAGAGTGGCGCAACGTTATCTGAATGAGACACCAATTCAACGGAACAATGGAGGACGTTGAAGCTACGTTCTGCTCGGTCTTGCATTGTCCTTAAAAATGCCAAAAACACTCAATGGCTGTAGTGGTTTTTTTTCCAAATGGTGTGTTGGATTCTTGTGACACAACCAGTGACTCCAACCCCCGGCCAACCAGTGACTTACATCCTTCTGATGTCACCTTTTCAACCCGCTTGGAATCCCACTGAAGTAGATTGCAAAAAAGGGACCAGTACTAAGTAATGGTAACTAGAGGAAATCTTCTATAACCGGGTAGAGACATGTTAAGCCACAGCTAGTGAAAGCTAGTGGAAAAGAAGGGCCAATAGGTTTATTGGTCATTATGTATTGACCTTTCCTATGAATGTGGTGTCTTTATGTTGCCCTGTGATGAAGTGGGAAGTGGCAGGATGACCAGTGTGTATCAAGCCTCTTGGTCAATGACTGCTGGAGATAAACACCATCCCATTCACAAACTCTGCAAGGTTAGGCATGCTTAGACTATGGATGGATAGGTGGCAATCTTTTTTTTCAGCCAATGATCTGACCCTTGACCACAGTCCAACTTGCTAATGTGGTAATCTGTAAAAATATGTTCTTGTCTCTTTAATATACCATGCACCTGGTTGACATGGTTCGACTGGGGACAGAATTTGCAACATTTTTACACTTACAGCTGTTGATGTTTGCTTTCTCAGTGCACGTTGTCAAACAAACCAAATCCTTTGAGCAGTCTGTTCCCCCACCTCGCCTGTGGTGGCGCTACGCCAAGATTTACTGAAGGAAATGACATGAAAACCTCCAAAGAAGACACGAGCACAACTTCCTTCTTCCCAAAATGTAAACAAAAATGGAGTGCCGTCAGATTTTAGTGATTGTAGGATTTCTTTTTTGTCTTTGGCAAAAGACCATAAGCCGTTTCTCTTGCTTGCACTAGACTCGCATGTTTGTTTTGGTTGTATTTAGCCTCTTGAAGGAAGTCTGTAAGTAATCCGGTGTACAAATAATTTGTATTCAGATAAAGTAAGAAGAGAGAAAAATGGAAAAAATATATAATTTATTGTAAAAATGTGACACTGTGATTTTTCCTAAACTTCTAGTGTCAAAGTCAAAGAATATGAAAGGGTCAAAAGGAGATGTTTGGGCGTGCCGTGGTGGCGTAGGGGATAGCGCGACCCATATTTGGAGGCCTTGAGTCCTCGACGCGGCCGTCGCGGGTTCGACTCCCGGACCCGACGACATTTGCCGCATGTCTTCGCCCCTCTCCTTCCCTGTTTCCTGTCAGCCAACTATCATATAAGGGACACTAGAGCCCACAAGAGACCCCCTGGAGGGGTGAAAAAAAAAAAAGAGATGTTTGAAGATATCATTTATGACCAATCAAGTGAAAGTTACCTCTAACAGAATATGTACAATGTTTGCATTTTAAGCAAAAACTATAGACATGTAAAGAGATCTAAATATTTGCCTTGCGTTTGCCATACATCAAGAGTATGAATATGAATGTGAGGATATATTCTCGCCTTTGAAGCTTCCTTGCCTTTTATTCCTTTCTGTTTTCTTGTGACACCAGTCGTCTCCGTGACTTCAAAGAGTCTGGAAGGCGGTGAAATTAAATCACGACTCAAGATAGTGTCGAAAAAAGTGTTTTGTCTGTTGTGTCTCCTCATCCGCGCAACGCAGGTTCTCATGCGGATTTATTTCATTTTATCCATTTGTTTCAATTCAGTTCTTACTGTGAGTTTTTAAAGAGATTAAAATTTCCCCCCCCCCCTCCTTTGTCTACAAAACGGCCATTACCGGGTTCTGATTCAGTTTGGGAATATCTGCCTCGTGGGGAATTGTTTGTGTACCTCTGCTAGCTTGAATGGACACGGATAATTCTTAAGTCGAGATAAACGGTCAGCAGAAAATCCTCTTCATTCCATTTTTATTATGTCACACACACAATGCCTCGCAAAAGTATTTTTCACTTCTTGAACCTTTTAACATTGTGCTAAAGGTTCAAGGGTCTAATAAAACACACTTGTGTTTGAAATAATTGGATCTGATATTTCCCAATTGCTAACGTTTGACCATGACGTCTTTGTCGCGCCAGTTCAATGAAGATTACCAGAAATTACGTGTCCTGTAAACAACTTAGTGGGAGATTGGGTCACAACATCTTAAATATCTTGAACAATCCTCTTGCTTTGACTTTAATTGCTCAGTTTTTAAAAAAAACGTGCCTGACACGGACCGAATGGTTCCATTCACTTCCTCCCCTGCCGTTGCCAAACTACAGACTTCAACTCTAAAACGACGCAGAAAATTGCTGTCATCGTTCACAGCTTCTCCTTCTGTTCGTTGGTTGGCCTGGTTTGACATTCAACTGTAGAAACCCAGTACAACGGGAGAAACCTGAGACGAAGCACTGCCGGGAGATGAGAATTGAGGGGATCTGAATAGGAAGGCATTGCTACAACTCACTTAATTAGTAAACAGTCTCTGATGTGTGTAATTTAGTCTTGGTATGAATTGAACTGTTCTGTGAAGGCAATAGAAGTTTGTTAGAGAACATCAAAACCTGTAAAAGACTCGAAACTGGTTTGAGCTGCGTTTCCATTACAAATGTGTGCAAAACATTGTCAAAATTATGCTACTGTAGCAAAAAGCCCACAAATTCACAATTGCAATGTTTCCATTAAATAAGAAGCGCAATCAAAATCACATGTGAATACGTTTGTACTGAATAGAGATGAAAGACACACTTCGCTGATTTTTATTGTTAAAAAGTTTTGAAAACCATTGAATTTTCCTTCCACTTTGGAATTTTGCATAACTTTGTTTTGGTCTGTCACATCAATTGACAATAAAACACTTCTTAATACCTTTGTAAGGCGCTGTTGCTCTTGTTCTTGTAGTTTGAAAAAAGTACAAAGGACAGTATCTTGACTGCATGGAAAAAGTGATTAGCTCCGATATAAAGTAGGTATAATCTCTCCAATCTCTGTAAATATTATAGAGCAAAACATTTAGAACTCATTGTACATCAAAGCCGTTAGCCTGAATACACAGGGACTATCTGAGCCTTGGTTATCTGTAAAGGCTGACTGATATAATCTACATAAGATATAGAAGGAGTCTTCAGTAGCCTTTCAAATCCATAAGCAGTGCTAATGACTGGCAGTGAAAATTGCGAGTGTCATTGGCCCCAAGTTGGATCCTTCATTCACAGAATCGATTCATAAATGCCATCCATTCTCATTGAAGTGACTGTGTTGTGTTGAATGTTATGGGGAGGCTTTGACTGGAAATAATATTATTTTGACTTTCTGATAACGATTTTTCTTTCCTTTCTGCTTTTTTTCCATGTCCACCAAACAACCGGCCACCTTCCTTTCACCTCAGGTAAGAAACGAAGACTTTAATCGACTTTTGCATGTTTTTTGGGGGGTTTTTTCAGCCATGGCTGGTGTTAATGAATCTTGTTTTCTGTAACCTTCTAAAGGTTTTCCACCTTTAACAGTAATATTCCCTATATTTTTGTCTGTATGTGATCTGTTGTACGCGGATATTCCCAGATAATTGCTGAGGTTTTCAGGTTGCGTTGAGTGAAGTTGGCTTTTTCCATAAAACTTTGTTTCAGATATCAACTGGCCAGTGTAGTACAACAGTGACGTTAACTCCCAGAGCTAAAATATGGTTTTACATACGTTAACAACTTTTCTTATTTTTGTCTATTATTATACTTCTGGGTTCCTACATAGTCTGGAAAAACTTTGGAACTGATTTTGGTATTTTTCAGTTCTGGAAAACTATTGGGTGAAACATGTTCAGACCCTCCTTTCTTCTTCTCTGCCAATTTCTTTCTTTATTTTGAATTGTTTTAGTCTGTCTTAACTATTTTTCCTTTTTGTCTCTCTCCTATTCACTTGTCTTTCCTCTTTTTCTTTCTCCGTTTTAGCTTGTCTTTCCTTTGGTTTCATCTTTCTTTTGATTTGTCTTTCTTTTGTTTTGAGTTGTCATTCTCTTTTGTTCTTTTTTTAGCTTTTCTTTCATTCTTTCTCTGATTTGTTCTCTCTTTTTGCGACTTGGTTTCCTTATTTTCTTTTTGTGTCAGCTACTTTCTTCTTCTTTGTCTCTTTATTCTTGTTTTGGCTTATCTTTACTTTCTGTTTCTGTCTTTCTTCTGACCTGTATCTTATTTTTTCCTTCTCTCTTCCTTCCTTGTCTGCCTCATATCTCAGACCTTTGAGTCCTCTGCTTCTTGTAATTTAGTGGAAACTTTTTTCCCCAGAACTCTTTATTCCTTGAGGTTTTGCTCCTGGTTCATCTGGAAGTTCCCTCAGAGCTGCAGTGACAGGAACGGCCTCAGCTGATGGAAACTGAACATTCATTACGTCTGGAAAGAACCAAACTCATTCCTCCAGCCTAGTGGCTCCGACTCCCTCGGCGTTTGCCCCGCTCCTCCGCGTTTCAGCTGGAGTGATGAATCCCGTCGTGGCTCGGGGTGGGCAGTAATCGTCGACCGCACCGCCGTGAACTTTCATCATTGCTAATTGGCTAATAAATTACTTGTACTGATGAAAAACGGCACCATGTGCAAACCGGCGATTAGCTCCACTTTGTCTTACAAAGTAGCTCAAGTTGCAAGGTGTGAGGAAGAGAGAACGGCGTGTTGAGAAGAAACCAGAAGAAGGAAGCGCTACGGCGGAGCGTTCTGATAAAACCTAACCGAGAGCGAGGGAGGATTATTAGATTTATGAGATCTGAAGATAAACCGCTGCTGCGCGTTTAATTTAAGGGACAATTAAAGCGACATATCACCGGTACCGCACGGCTGCACATTGAGCTAATCCCCATTGAGACTGTTGTAATGTTTATTTGGATACCAGGAGCCCACCTTCCCTCCAGGGACGGGGATGTGTAGAGGGATTTCTCAGATGGCGGGTCCCGCCTGGTGTGAGAATGCTAATGCTCACCACGGGACGTCAAATAATGGGGTTTGTTTAACTGGAACAAGAGCCCCGTCTGTGTGTTTACGGTTAATTCCCGTTTGGAATGTTTTTTTTTGTTGTTTTTTTTGTGGCACCTTATACAGAAAGCAGACGCTTTGTTGGCTGGAGAAGAATGAAATATTTCAGGATTGTAAGATTAAGTGGAACACAAATAGAAAATTATGAAAAAAGGGTTTAGCTGTACAAGAAGTTGGGGAAAGAAATTGTACTGGAGTCTTAACCAAGCTGTGACGTCCCACCGTTTGCTGCCACGGCAACTTTAGACGCATAAAAGTCTTCTGAACCGATGGAGGCCATTCCTTTCAAAAGAGAAGCCATGTTTTCATATCCAAACCTAGTTCACATGGAAAGATATTACAATTGTCAGTTGATTTTCAAAACTTAAAAGACCACATGGCGATATAAATGATAGATGTTTGGTCCTACAGTGTGTACTCTTAAACACAAAGTCTTATCAAGTATTTCTGGTCTAGGTTTCAATGCAAATATCTTAGTACACTTGAAGACAAAACTAACTTACAAGTAACTTTTCAGCAAGATGCAAGAGCTTGTTTTTACTCAATAATTCCATAATATAGATGATAAAGTACGAGTTTCACCGGCAGACATTTTTCCTATGGTATCAGTGAAATAATGACCGTTGTTCTTTTACTTCAAAAACTGTTGCCGTGTGAACCATGCTTCAATCATCACATAGTTATTCAGCTGAGTTGGCATCTTGTCTATCTATTTAAAATATTCCTTTCATGTATTTTTAGTTGAGAATTCTACTTCTTAAAATTCTGGTGCACAAGTTTGAAGTTATGTTTGATTTTCTCTAATCTGCACAGGGTCAAAATTATACCAGCTGTAATGTTTTTGATGGTGTACATATTATTTCATTTTTCTCCACTGTTATTTTGGCACATGTCCTGTACTGTTTGTCTGAAAACCAAACAAATCTTTTAGAGAGAAAATAGCCTTGAGCTAATCTTAAATGAACTCGACGATCTCTCTCGCGCTGCCTTGCAAATGTACCTCAGATAAATTGAGTTGTGAGGGCCGTCTCGTCCACAGCTGCTTTACTGCACTGATTTTTCTGTTAGATCTACTTAGAAGGTCCGATTAGATCGGTTCAAAACTTTAACTTCCTTCCCATGAAGTCATTCTTTTGTTGTCTTTTTATGTACTGTATGAAGCTATCATCAACTGGACAACTGGAGGTTTTGGACCTCCAGTTGTCCAAAACTGGAGGTCCAGTTTTGGACACGCACATTTATGTTCACACCTCGGCGTGAACATAAATGTGCTTTTATGTTCACATTGACATAAAATCTAGTTCTGAACAGAGAATCCCTTTCTTAAAATCCTTTCTTTGTATGTTGAATGTTAAAGTTTATGACATTACATTTGGAAAAAAAGACAGACCAATCTTGGTGTGTTTGCCTTTTAGACCTTAAGCCAGAATTGAGAAGTTTTACCTTGTGCCATTGTTCATTAAATCACCTAATGCCAACTGTCATGTATTTCAAAGGATGGGTGATGGTTTGGTTTATTGTTTGGTTTGGACCATTTTCAATCATTGAGTGGAGCGTAGACTCCTTTACCCGAAGTGTTGTGGGGTCAAAGGTGAAGGGTATCTGTCAGATGTCCCAAACTGTATCCTTAACAGGACGATGAAAGCAAGCGTGGCAAAAGACACAAAATGGCTGAAAGCCAAGAGATTAAAGGCATTGCATCAGAGCAGTCAAAGTCAAGATTGTCCCATTATTTAAGCATAATAATAAACATACAATATTGTCATAAATACACCAGATTTAGCAAGATACCAATTTCCATCCATAGTCAAAACAAAAGGCAACATTCAAAAATAATAGTCAGACAGACAGAAACTGCTTCCGCCTGCTAAAAGTGGTTCTACAAACTTACACATTATTGGACTGTACTTATTTTATGATCTTTGAAGCAACTATTTGATTGTTGAATAGAACCAGTGTGGAATTTGTCATGGGGTTTCGTACACCTGAGGTAAAAAAACATTATTTACATTATATTACACAAAGTGGATTCCATAAATATCTGCAGCACTGCCATGGCAACTGCCAAAAAATAAGAACATGTTGGGAGAAAGCAAGCGAGTCAACGCCGTGTTGAAAGTGGGTTGCAAACTGCTGGAAGTTAATTGTGCCGAACGGCCAGAGCGTCAGACGAAGCGACTTCAGAGACTTTATCGTACGCAGTGGTCTTCAACGCACGGGTGACGTTTCCCGAGGTCTGTGCAGGTATATTTAAAGAGTGACGCTTATTGTAGTGCAGATCATGCGTTCAGCCCACCCACCTTCCCTCCCGACGAACCTTTAAACCTCCCAGAGAACATGGTGACAAGAGCAGAGAGCAGTGAGAACAGAGTGGATGAAAATGGACTCTTGCAGTAGGCGTTTTTTGTTCCTCTCACCAATTACTTACCCTGCAGGTGACCGCGCGCTTAGCTGATCATTCTTTATTCCGTGCTTCTTCCCACCTTTATTCTCAGTCTGTATGTCCCGCTGTTCATTCATCCACCCCTGAGCTTTTTTTTTTTCTTTTAATGTGAGTCCCTGCTGTTTACCACCAGAGGATGGTGAGGTCATCCACACAAACTCTCTTTGCTGGATTTTTATCTCGTCGTAAGAATGTTGCCGTCATATCATACTCACTCTTAAGGTTCTGTGGATTCTTTTGCTTCATAAAACCCTTTAAAGACATTTCTCCGTCACCTTTTGTGAAAGGACTTTGGAATCAAGCGGCTGGGGTGTTAAAGTCAACCCAACATTGTTTTATCTCTAACTTACCTAGCAAGGCATTCAAAGCCGCTGTCAGCCGACGGACTAAGAGATCAACTTGACTCGTTTACAGCTTACAGGTGATGTTTGCAGTCTGCTTGTCAGGGAATTACGATGAAAACAAAGACCACCCATGTGTGGTGAGTATGTTGCCAATAACAGAAAGAAAACAAATCCCTTCCACTACCACAGCTAAAAGATTTCTGTAGGGATACAACGATACCTAAAGCTCATGAAACAAGACAAGATACTGATTTCACAAGAACAAGATGTTGCTGGATGAGATTTTAATATTGCTTTGAAGAAGACTTCAAAGAACAGATGTATCCTCTAGAAGGCCTTTATTCTGTACTTTTACAGATTGTTTTGTTGCATTTGTAGTTCGAACTGGAAACCCAAAATTTTAGCTCTAGTTGGGGCATCTTTCTATTCCAACTTCTTCAGGCAAAACCATAGTGACCACAACTAGCAAGTGCTTTCAAGATGGCATTTACCTCAACGAGAAATATTCTGAACATTCAATATCATGAGATCTTGTCTCGTTACAGAACTAGTCTTTGGTAATGGTGATTCTTGAAAACAATGTAGATGATGAGGCATTTAAAGGGCCCAGCATGGTCGTACTGAAGCTAAACAGTCCATGTTTGGTCACCTGATTGCTGGATGTTTGTTGTTTCACACACCCTTCAGGGTCCACAAGATGTACCAAGTTTTTGTGGTACGTACTTCCTCACGGTCTCAGACAATTGCTCCTTAAAACTATCCATCCTGTACTCTGGTTTAAAAACGGGCTTGTGGAAGTTGAGTAGTCGGGGTTTTTCCGTGTAAATAAACACATAGACCTCATGCGCCGCCAGAGTCTTCAGCCGTTTCAGAGAGGGACTTGGTCAAAACACATTGGAGTTTGTCCTCTATGTGAACTGCACTCACATCTACTCCCAATTTTCTGTTTACGCAAGGAAACTGTGTTCTTGTATAGCCAGAGATGAGGACTTGAGTTTCTGATTCAAACTCAATTGGAACTTGCTTTGTTGCAAAAGCAATGATTTGATGACTTGATGAAACCTTGGACCTTAAAGGTAATAAACCTAAGACTCTTGAGCCTTGCATACAATCTTTTACCTCATGTAGTCAGGAGTGAAAGTAAGCCAGTATATAAAATACTGACCTCAGTGCAGTATCCATGCAATGTCCACATGTTTTACAACAGTCTGTGACTTTCTCAGATAGCCATGTGCTAATGGTTTATAATATTCTGTTCATGTTTTCTATAGCTGGAATTAGTCATTTGAGTAAAATAGACCGCTATCATCTTTTTCTCTCACTCCTGACATATCTGCTTATCAAAATAAAATCACTTCCTCTTCTATTCATTCAGAAGCTCAATATCACTCTCTTCTACTCACAACGGTCAGCCGTGCTCATTATGTTGGAAGCTTGGTGTCACAGCATCAGGATATTGGTTTTGCAGCAAAACCACTTTTATTTTGAGGGGAGAGGATATTGGCTGCTGGTGTTGTTGATATGTTCAGTTGACTTTAGTACTTGGAGAGACTGCTTGTACGTCTATTGTCAAGAAAATTTGCATTAGCAGGAAAACAATCTGTGGTATAGTGGTTTCTTGAACGTTAGCCCAAACTTTCAAGTAACCACGCAAAACCTTTCAAGAAACCACTTCAATATTTGGCTAACATTATGTTTAGACCTCCAACGTGCGTGGGTACCTTCCGATGTTATGTTTGGCTAATGTTTTTGCTGCCTCTGGTGTCAATCTCGAGACATTGTTGTTTTGTACATAGATTTTTTTCTAGCCACAGACTAAGTTGCGAGTCCGCTTCATGGTTGAACCTTTTTTAAAAGATGGCAAAATCAAAGCTAAAGATTTCTGTCACACAAATATATGGAATTTTTGTGACTATTAACGAGGAGAACATGAAAATGCGTATTAGAGAAAACTAACGCCAGTTAATAATACTAGTTGCATCCATGTTGGGTATTTCTCCATTGGCAGTGTATTCTTCACTATGTGGAAATGTGGTTGGGCTTTGAGTGCAACTTCAGTTTTGGTCAATTTGTCACTGTTTTAATGGGCACATGTACCGTTGATCTTGTATTTGCTCTTCCTCCACAATTGGTAAAAATATGTTTTTCCATGTAAACAAACCTTCACACAGAAGGTCATGGTTCCTTGATCACAGAAGCTTGACCTTCCGTGCTAAAACTTTGATCCTGCACCTATGAAAGGTCAAAGAAGTTTTTAAAGATCCAAGCCTATTTTGACCTTCCATGGTTCTTTGACCATGGAAACTTAATCTTCCATGGTTAAACCTTGACCGTCTGGTTTCCATGCTTACGGAACTGTGGCAGGTCAAAGGTCAAGGTTTGATTGTGGAATTATTGATTTGCAGCTCACTACGGTCTCATGGTGAACTGGAAAGAGTTTGCAGAGATCTTAGAGGAGTTTGAAAGTTCTGTCTTCACTTATCCATTGATGTGAATCCGTGCCAATCAACGCATGCTGTCTGCTGTCAGTCACGCTCTGCCGGGCTTGTACCGCCCCTGAGGTCCTTCTAATAAAAACAAAAAAAAAACGGGGAGGAACCGTGAAGGATCTTTACTAAGCTTTAGTCAACTTGTTCAGTCGGTCAGGCAGCCTTCCCTCCATATTACGAACACATCACCCATCTGGATAATAGATCATATTTAAAAACTTATCACAATAGACCCAAAAATAAGTCATTTTCCTGAAACAAGAGATTCCTTGGCGTCATTCTGAAACATTAACATTCTGACGCAGCATGAACGGCTGACAACGCAGCAGTTTTTAATCTTTCTTTCCTTCCCATTCCAGACTGGTATCTTTTAATTGCTGTTCTCTGCTTCTTTTAGTATCTGCGGCGCAAGATGCTTGTGGCATTCATTTTGAGCGCTTTCGCTGCACCTGTACCATGCACAAGTTTCTTTTTCAGCTGGATCTTTTCCGACAACACGGACGGATCAGATCAGTCAAGTAGAAAGGCCAATCTCCACCAGTACCACCACCACCTCTGAGGTTGTGTCTTTTCTGACGCCTCTATGTTATCAACACATCACATCCAGGGCAGAACAGGAGAGTGAATCACCATCATCACCCTGAAGCACTCCAAAAGTGACAAGAGAAATGGGTGGTGGTGGTGGGGGTGGTTGTCATATAAAAGCCTTACAGAGGCAAAGGGGTTCAGTATTCCCCCCTACTCTTGGGGGGCAGTTTTTCTTTTTTAAGGTTGGCGGTCCTTTTCCGGGGATGAATCCCCTCTGGGGTTTTTTTCATGTTTTTTTTCAGGCCCACTCACCAGCAGCTGCCAAAAAAAAAACACTCGAAAAGATCATTTTAAGGCATTTGTGGAAAGACTGATTGCATATCTGACTTTGTCTATAAAATTTCTATCCATGTTTTGTATAGTAGTGGAAAGAAATCATAAAGTATTTGGGGGGGAAAATGTACTGTATTTTCCGCACTATAAGGTGCACCTTCAATGAATAGCCTATTTTAAAACTTTTTTCACCACATTATAAGGCACATAGAATAGACGCTACTGTAGAGGCTGGGGTTACGTTATGCATCCATTAGATGGAACTGCGCTAAAGGGAATGTCAACAAAATAGTCAGATAGGTCAGTCAAACTTTATTAATAGATTACAAACCAGCGTTCTGAAAACTCCGTTCATTCCCAAAATGAATAAACAGCTGTTTTATTATTTTCCCCGAGGTAAAGTAAGTGACGTGGTATTTTCGTGACACAGTTTATCTTTTAACAGCAGCAAGGTATAACATATAGTGGAGGGGAATTTTTCCTCGATTCAATAAACACGTAAAAAACAGTCTGATACTGTTACGGTAAATCAAACGTTAGTGCAATCACAATATATATCCACTTCTACACCATTGATTCGTTCATGTTAAATTCTCTCGCTGCTGCTCTATTCCCGTGTTCTACTGCGTGACTGATCGCCTTGAGCTTAAACTCTTGATCGTAAGCGTGTCTCATTAATAGGAGCCATTTTGGGGTCTCTACACAAAACCCAGCGTGCGCCTTATAGTGCGGAAAATACGGTAAGAGGTTATCCATTTCACTCCATCTTGTATGTTTTTTTGAAAATATTATTATGCCAAATTGCAAAAATTCTTCTATAGATTCACCAAGTGCTATTGCTGTAGACAATTAGCAGTATAATAGTGGATAATTAGCCATCTTCGTTGAGCACAGAGACTTGCGTAATATTGCCATGTATAAATGTCATCTAAATATAGCAGCAGTTACAAGTTATGAAATATTACTCAACAATATGTCTGAGCCAAGCTGTTGATGCTTAAAGCAAATCTTTGGAAATGTTTTATTGAATCTAGAAACGTCTAGGTCTGAAACGAGTATTCAGATGAATCGGGATTATTGAGATTACCGCCAACTCATTTAGTGATAGATTAATTGCTACCTGGCCATTAATCAATTAATAGTTAACTAATTGATATTAATTAATATTAGTCTGTAATAATTAATAGTCTGTATAACTACAGACAGAAAAAGGCCATTTGCTGAAACTTAAGCCAAAACTGTGTGAAAATATTTATATGTTTTGCATTTGAGATGAAAAACCGTCTTTGTCTGTAAATGTGTTCTACACGGAACGCCTCAAGTGACATAGTTTAGTTCAAATTCTGTAAAAAAAAAAAAAATGCTGTAAAATTATTAATCAACCAAATAGACGGTATTTTTTTATCTGTGAATGCATTGTTTGCTACAAATGATCAAGTATTCACTAAAGGAATACGTACTGTTGTTGCATTTTAGGCAATAAAATTTTATATGTTTATTTTAAAAAGTAATTGAACTATTTGCTTATTTATTGATTAATTAACTGGTGGTTTTTTTTTTTTAAATATGGGCAAAATCATTACCTATAAATTAAAATCTTACAATGGAAAAATATTGATGATGATCCATTAACAAACACACTTCTCCACATTCTCTTTAGTTTCAACTAATGACTTTCTCTTCTTGCCGGTAATAGACTAATTGTTGCTGTATATTACGGCATAGTGAGAGGTGGAATAAATGAGGAGGGAGAATGTCAAATTTCTGAACAAACACAACAGGAAGTAGTTTTATTTAAGCAGGAAGTGACCTTATAACGATGCATCAAGCTTGACAGCAAATGAGAATTAAAATGTTGAATGCCATTTAGATTTTTTTTCCATCTGAAACAACCAAAAATATTTATTACAGTCATCAGTTACAGAGACATGTTCCAACAAACATGAACAGATTGCTGTGAACCATTAGCAGCCTCAATCAGCTAACTGGCTAATAAATCAAGCTAACCGTTTCACAGTCAAATACGAACATGAGGCATATTATGAATCAATGTGGCAGTCTGTCGCTCATATAGCTGCTTGCTTTCTCTCCTGATTAGACCTCATATTGATTATTAATGAAAACTAATAAGTCTGATTTATATGGCAACCGTTGGAGGGACAATTCATGTTGGAAGTCTTTTTTTTATCCAACTAAGTCCAACTCCTGTAGCAATTCAAAGCAATTTTAAGCTACAGATATTTATATTTGAGGGATTCAGTGCTATATTGCTTGATATAAAGAAACAATGCTTTTATAAACTGATGTTAATAACAATATCTGCATTACTGTTCCAAAGCTACGCTGATCATGGCTGCTAAATCCTGCGTGCACAAAGGAGCATTATCATATATCCTTCCTCTCAGCAGCTGGTAGACTTTACCTGAACTTCTCCCAACAAACTCGATAGGTGTTAACATTCCTGTTCGTCTTTTAACGGTCTTTTTTAATGGGTAAATAAATAGTCTGTAACTGTTTTCTGTGCACATCTTGTACATTTCATTAAATGTTTAATAGCTGCAGTATTTTTTGTTATGCTGTAAATTTTCCTTTGTTTCAACAGTGTATTAGGGCCATTGTAGACAGAAATATAGAATAAATATTGAAAAAAAAAAAAATTCTAGAAAAAAAAAAAGAAATCTTCTGAGTGTCGCAAGTCCAAAAATTTGCCGGAAAAAATGGGGAAATTTTTAGATGAATCCCGGAAGTATTCTATAAAAAAATTGTTTTTTGGAGTTTCACGACAAAAACAATTTGTACGAAAAAAACTCTGAAATTTTGAGTTTAATCTTGCAAGTTTTTCACTTTTCAGACTAAGAAATTTCCCATTGTTTCACCGAAATGTACTCCTTTTTTTTCTATCTTCAATGGCCCTAATATTCCATTGTACTTTACTCTGTAGTCTTTTATAATTTCCTTTTTTTTTTCATTCCTTAGTTTGTGTACTCATATTTCCACTTACCTTCACCTTGCTGGTGGTACTCCTGAATTTCCACTGCGGGGCAACGGAAGAATATTTCTTCTTCTTCTCTCTGTCTGTAACAATCCACCTGTTCAGCTGCAGCACTTGAGTTCACATCAAGTCAGCCGAGAGTGCAGTAGACCTAGGAACCGCTTTTGTTTTTTGTTTTTTTTCATTTGTTCTAGAACATTGAAGATGGTTTGCCTCTGTGTTTTTCCAGGTCTCAGTTGTTTGGAAATTTTCCTGGCAGACTATAAATCTAGCAACGTTGCATGTGTGTGGCATCTCATGTCTCGCAAAACTGTTAACTAAAGGGAAAAATACCTTAGAGCAATCCAGGATTCCTGGTAGCTGTATTATCATGAAAGATGAAACACAAAGGAAGGAAATCTATCATCTAGATCAACTGGTAATTACAACCAAAATGCATCTTAACATTTTGGTCTTATTTTACCTTCTTCCCCTCTTAGAGCTGCTTGCCTCTAAGTGTAATTCCGTTTATCCCCTCATCAATTATTCTTGTTTTTTTCCCCTCCCTCCGTATATTCAGTCTGGAACGCTCCCAGAGGCCCTGACCTGTGCAGCGGAAATCAATAGCCAGCAAATTGTGCACAGCCACAGGAGACGGAGCAGGGAATTAGGACAATGAAAAGAAGTTTCGACTTGGAGCAAATGCAAAACGGGCCGAGTCACGGTGGAGATTACGCCGCCGCTGCTGTTGGAGTCGTCATTGTTGCAAGTGATCATATAATAAGATCCAAAGTGAACAATGCTAATATGCTGTCAAACCTCAAATGGTGTTTGTGGCTCTGCTCTGCACTAAACACACACATACACTTTATTAGACACACCTGTTCGATCACACGACTTTCAACATTCATCCAGTTGGGCGGGTGTCAGCCGTACCTTTGACAGCAGAGATCCTAGTTGCTTTCAAGATTTTCTTTTGCTTATGGTTTATTGTCATGAACCCAACAACATGCATTGAACATGCATTGTCTCTACTTATTGTTACACACAAATAAAACTCCAGAATGAGTAGTGATGACATATCTGATAATAAATCCCTCTATTGAATACAACTGCAACTGTTTTTTTTGGGGTTTTTTTTTTGTTTTTACCCCTCCAGGGGGTCTTTTGTGGGCTCTAGTGTCCCTTATATGACAGTAGGCTGACAGGAAACGGGGAAGGAGAGGGGGGAAGACATGCGGCAAATATCGTCGGGTCCGGGAGTCGAACCCGCGACAGCCGCGTCGAGGACTCAAGGCCTCCAAATATGGGTCGCGCTATTCCCTACGCCACCACGGCACGCCCCTACAACAGTTTTTTGACAGCCACTATGAAAATGTATCAGTTTTTGTCTGGAGGATAACAAATCCAGGCTTTACAGTCATCAGATAAGTGGGTAAAGACACGTTGCAATGTGACGTCAATCATTACAAGATACACCTCAGCTTCATGCTGGAGGGGAAAAACCTGCCGGCTCATGATGACTAAAATTTGGTTTTAGCTGTTGTCAACAGAACGTGCCAAATCTTTAATGTGTGCTTGATATAAAACAGGAAAAGGGACGCAGTACTTTGGTAATAATTGTCAACAATATGTAGGCAAGGTTTAATTATACAAGTTTTATTTAAAAAAGAAATAGCCAGGGAGAGGGAAGTAGGTCAGTCATGCTAGCTTGACTGTGACGGTCTTAACATGTAGGTGTGCTGTGGAATCCCACGTGTTTTGGTTTACTTAAAAAAAAAAAAACTAAAAAAAACCACAGGCATCCCACACAATAACTCTCACCTTTACAGCAGGTGTTTAAATTAACTTACAAGTGTCACTTATTAATAATTATAAAATAAATATCAAGCCTGTAAACAAAAAACTGTAATGGACTGAATGTTCTGTTCTTTGTGCGGGAAATGTTTGAGTTTTGGTGTTGAGTCCTGAAACGTTAGTGGAGCTGTTGTCAGTCAGTTGCTATGGCAACATGTCTGTGTGTAGCGTAGCTGACACAGCATGGGAAAAAGGACCAATACCAGTGAGCTTGAGTTATTTTTCAACAGTTTTTCTGTGTTATTTTCCTTTTGCTGTTGCGAACTGCAGTAAATTAATAGCACCTACATCTCCGCGTTTCATTTTAACAGAATTGTACCACAGCAGTGCGGCTATGGATGGCAAGTAAAAGAATAGCTCTCCACAGTTGTGCACATGCGCAACATTTCTGAACGTAAACAATAGCGTGCAACGTGTTCACAGATGGATGGATGGAAAATGTAAACTTTAAGAATATTCATTGATATAATTTACAGATTCCAGAAGCTTATTGGTGATGTTGCATATCTTCGTTGTCACGTAAACAACTCTTCCCATTATGGATGCAGAACGCTCCGTCTTCATTCCCCCGTCAGTACCTCATGGATGCTTTGCATTCGCCTCAGTTCCTTTTCCTTTCCTTTCTGTGTCATCCACATTGTGCGGAACACTTAAACCAGCGGCTCTGGAACGTTCTCCTCTGGGGTTTGACTCGCGGCCCCCCCCCTCCCCCCCCTCGTTATCCCACAGCCCCTCCGACATGCGCTCTCGCACATGCATGATTGCATACTGTTTTGAGCACAACTTTGAATGTTCAATCGCACGGCGAGTTGATGGGGTTGCACCACATTTCAAGGGGAATGATGGAAAGGGTGTGTCAGAACAATCAGATGGAGGAGGAGCGGCCTGCCATTCCGATGCACATTCATGGGAATATCTCAGCGGGACGCCTGCTTTGATCACTATCATCTCCCCCGGGTGAAATCTCTCGCAGTACAACGGCGAAGACGTGGATTTGGCTCGGCGCTGCTGGCAGCCAGTGGTTACTCCGTGCGGCTGCGTGTGCGGACGTACTCCAACGCTCTGGGAATTCAAGTTCCTATCCCGAGGTTTACGCCTCCCCGTCTTCTCCCAGCCTTGCTAGTCTCCGTTGTTTGACTGTTTATTTGTAACCAGGACGCATCAGTGCTGCGAGGGATATTTAAGGTGGGGGTGGGGGGGGGGGGGTTTAGCAGTCGCACCGCCGGCGCTTCAAGCTGAATATTAAGCTGACATTGTTTTGACTGGGTTTAACACAGATGTTGGTGGCAGTCCGTAATCTTCAGGTTGAAGGAGAGTTGAACAGAGCAGGCGAAGGCTTCAGGATAATACGAGGTGAGAGAAAAGACAGAGTTCAAAGCTGAAAGAAGGGTTTCAGAGCTCTGCAAAGACAAACTATTTGAAAGACGTCATAATGAGGAAGGAATTGGGATAATACTGTGGTTAATTAAAGAACTACAAAATGCTGACAGGAACTTTATTTCTGTATTTTACTAGGATTTGACTTGAAAGACCAATACAAGCTGGTGTGTATGGGTAAGGTGGAGGGAAAATGATCAGTTTCTTCAAAATAAAAGTATGGAATGGTCTCTTCAGTAGTTGTGTTTCCATTGACCATATCGTCACAAAATCAAATTTGCATAATGGAAATAAGGCAATTTAAAAAAAAGGATCAGGTTTTTCAAACAAAAATTTTGGCGCCAGGATGAGGTGGTTTTTTTGGCCGTATCAAAATTGGTGTATTTCACAATATTAAAAAGATGCGTTTAGTTTATGAAAGCGTCTATAATTCAAAACAGAAAATAATAAAATATATTCTCTCTATTATTGTTCTGACGCCTAGCAAACAAAGGTTATTTTGGTGAGAACGTTTTTTTTCCAGTTTGTGATTATCTATTATAATATTTTATAATAGATAGTTGAATATTTTCAACTATTTTCAAATTGAAAATATTTAACTATTTGGTTGAATATTCTCAACAAAGTGCCAGGTTTACACACACAATGTCTTCAAATACCAGCTGTTCTTTTTGTGTGTTTCCTGCACACCCCTCCTCTAACATTTCAAGGATTATGCAGCCGTCAGTTTTCTCCGAGACAACAGCGACACACACACACACACACACTCACACCATCTCATCTCATTTCTACAGCTCCTCCAATAAGCCTCTCCGTCCGGTGGGGGAGGCTCAGGCGACACGAGGTCACATCTGACTTTATTAAAAGCGGGGTGTCTATTAATCTGCAGTCCGAATCACGGCGAAGAAGAGCAGGGTGATGAAGAATAATGGGTGATGGGAGAAAGAGAAGTATAATAAGGAGGAGGAGGTGAAGTAGACAGGAGGGAAAAAACACAGAGTGCTGCAGAAACCTAAAGAGGAGGAACGAAACGTAAAAAAGAATTTCTCATTTGACTTTTCTTCTGCTCTTAGTGCTTGTTTAACCTTGTGTTAATTGTTACCTATATTGATATTTAACTTATTTTACTACTGGGAGTAATAGAAGTACTAGTGTTAACACACTGCGATACTAATACCAGAGCTTTAACGCAATTCTTTCGGTTAACCAAAAGATTTGTGAAAAGAAGGTAAATTTATGGTTTTTTTTTATCTCTTTAACAAAAATTCCAATCAAAATTATGGAAACTGCATACCATTTACAAAAATCTGGAATCCAAACATAAAATGACTAATTTGTACAGTCAGAAGAAAATAAAAGGTTGTGCGAAGACGCTCGCTGCACCGAGTCAACGTGAAACTCCTTTGAATTCCAAGCCGATGTTGCGCGTTCCCGTACGATAATCTGGCCTGGATGTTCGTTTTGATCGATGACGCCGTTCCTCCGGAGTTTCCTACCTCTGCCGATGAATTAACGCCGAGCCCGGCGCTTTCTCCACAATCTCATCAGAATAAGAGCGCTCCTTATTTCAACTTCTCCAGCTAACCTCCGTTTCCTCACCTTGGTAATGAAATCGACTCAATCGCGCCAGTTCTCTAGAAGTGACTGGTTTGATATTTTGCTCGATGCCGTCTTCTATGCAAAGCAACTGGAGGGAGATGGATTCAGCAGCTTCTGTGGGTAAAGAAACATGTGGGGGCGGGGGCGAGTTGATGGTTTCTAACCGTCATCAATATGCAGAGTGTGGAGACGTTTCACACTTGGCTTGATCGGAGCTTTGTATAAACACGGCAGCGATTAGACCGAGCCGCGGTTTGATGAATTGCTGCGATTATAAGACATTTCTCGCTAAAAACACAGTCATTGTTTTTAGAGATGCTGTAGACTAGCCCAAGTAAATTACAGCACAATAAAATCTCACACTGAAAAAAATGTAGAAATCCCTCTCCTCTCCCAGCATTTAGTTTGAATAGTTATTCAAAGGGAAAAAAGTCTCTACAATAAGATTTGAACCCTTTTCCGATTTGAAGTACAGCTCAAGACACGTAGAAATGTTGAGTACTTTCACTCGTTTTAGGAAGTGAAACTCGCATATTGATTCGTTATAAATGGAGCGAAACATTTCAAAACCTTATTTATTGTTTATATTGATGATTACGGCTTCCTGTTGATGAAAAAAAAAACAACCGATGCATCGATTGTCATGTTCCGTGTTTTTCTGTGTGTTTATTTTGAGTTTCCTGTGTCTCTGAGTCTCCGTGTTGTCCTGTCCTCCCCTTGATTGCTCCCAGGTGTTTCTCGTTCCCTGATTGCCTCCTGTGTATTTAGTCTCACCTGTCTCTCTGTGTGTTGTCGGGTCCTTGTCAGTGCGTCTTGTCCATGCGTGTAGCCTGTTGCTACCAGTGCTGAGCCCTAGCCTTCCTCTCAACTGTGCTGCCAGGTTTTGTGGACTTTTGAACTTGTTTAAGCCTATTTTCATCATTAAACTTGCATCATTCATCTCATCTGGGTCTGCTGCATTTCCCTCACCGCTTTCACCACCGCACTTCATGACATCGATAGAGTAATTCATGCAAAAGTAGCCCAGGCCAACTATTGAGTTAATTGATATGAGAATACTTTTCAGAAGTCTGAGTCTTCTTATGTCGCAAGAGACATGTGTGTTTAGTCACTAGCTTTAGAGAAAAAATCGAAACCTCCACGATATTCAAAATTTTTGAGATGCACCTGAATTTGTCTCAGCAATTCAAGATGAGTAGCTACCAAGAGAAATACACCGTCACACTTTGCTACAAAATAGTTTCTTTACAGGTAATAAGTGGAAGTAGAAAGGGATTAATAAAATGTTCAGTCTGACCTGCATCTGCTTTTAAAGAGGCAGTATTATGTAAAATCATGACACTGATTTTGTTTTAGCTTTACATCATGTTGCGTTGTTCAATTATCTGGAGCGTTGCTTTGATTCTTTTATGCATGTTTGAGAAGTTCTTGAATCTCTATGGCAACCATTCAATTGTTCAAAACACCTGGGTGGATCTAACCCTGCCGTTGAGGACGAAGCTCCTCTTCTGAGATGCAGCTTCCAAGCGTCCGAGTTTCCGCCAATCCCCCACTCAGCTCCTTCAGACTAGCCAGCAGCGATTAGCAAACACCTGGTGGGACTGTGCGTCTGCTAAGCTCATTATAGGAGCTGCTTCTGAGAGCAGCGCTGGTTAAACGTTAACAGGTTAATAGAGGAGCCATGTTGTGATGACTTTCTGAAGGTGGAGTTTCAGAAAGAGCAGAAGCCCAATTTCAGGGTGTCCTGTTTGACATATATGGCAGCAACAGAAGGTAACGTAGTTATTTGATTGTGCTGCATAATGATACTATGTGCCTAGATAATAAATAATGCTCCACTTTTAAGTGTATTTTCTGATAGTCTGGTAGGCTCTGTTCGATTGGGGACCAAAATTGCAACATTTGTTCCATTTTGTGGTTCGTTTTCACACTGCACCGTGTCAAACTGAACAGGACACTGAAACTGAACTTCCTTCTTCACCAAATGGAAACAAAAATGTGTCATGACATTAGTGCTATTAGGAGTTCTCTTTTGTCTTTGGTAAAAGACAAGGAGCCATTTTTCCCTCTTTTGCTAAGCTAGTATGTTGGTTTACGTTGCATTTACCCATAATGCCCTGGGCTGTAGTTCACTTCCTGTGTTTGGAGCAGTTTCCAGTTTGCTTGGCGTTTGGATTTGAACCAAGACCGAGATTTTTAGGCGGAGCAGAGTTGCATTTTTTTAGTCCACATCAGAGCTGGATTGCGCTTTAACGCCTTCTCAAACACACCGGACTTTCCAGACAAACTGACTGGAGTTGGATTAAACCGCAGGCATTTCCTCCAGGAGTCAAAATTGCCCATGAAGTCTTTAGATGGTAGCTTTCCTATAGAAATGTGAACACTGCAATATTAGAGCCAAAGCTAAAACAGAGCAGGACAACATTTGTTTTCGTCCCGTCATTACTTTATGGATAATAAGCAGAGAATTTTCCTAATTTAAAGCATAAAATAGAATATTTAATTTTGCCTGCGGATGTTTTAGCATCAGAAACTGTCTTAATTTAAATATATACATCACCAAATTTATGAGCTGAATAACTTCAGTTTTAATGTTTGTTTGAGGTCACAAAGGGGGAATAATAAAAAAAAAGAACTCTGCGATGCGTTCCATCAAGCTTGTTGAAACCAGCGGCAGACGGCTGGAGTCAGGCTGTCAGCTGCCATGGTGAATAAGGGCTGGGAGGCCAATCTGCCATAATGACTGTTTGATGATGAGCCTATTTAATTATCATTAGGCTGATCACACATCACCGTCCCCTTTATGGATCCCCATGGAGGTAATAAGACAGGTTTGGAGGAGGACTTGCTGAGTGGACCGGATCGAGGGGAAACGAATTTGGGGGAAAAATTCAGAGGGCGACTAAATGAACACACACCCCTTATGTGAGCATGAATGTGACGTGTATTATTTTGGTTCCGTTTTCTTTTAAGGTGGAATGACAATATCACAAATGATGAGTCTTTTATTATTTTTTTTTCAAAAACAAGAATTTGGCAAAAAGTTTAGTTTTTTTTTTTCATCCAAACGGGGCCAGAATTATACATACAGGCTTGAATATACATAAAATCTCAATATTTGGGTGTGTGTGTGTGTGGGTGTGTGGGTGTGTGTTTGTTTGTGTGGTTTCTAAACAGAAAAATAAACGAATTATTGCCTTCACAGAGTCAATAAACAAAAATACGTAATATGTTCAGTCATCAGCACCACACCAATATAATATACAGTATGAACAGCGCACTGTTACCCCTAGCAACCGCAAATTATTTACAGTGACCTGAAGCGAATATACAAATGTTAGCAATAGCAACATTAGGCTAACAGGCAGCTGGTGGTCAACAAGATTGCTGACCAATCACCACTTCTTAGTGGCTAGCTTGAGAAACAACACAAGATTTTTTCAGCAGGTAAATAAACTTTAAACACTTTATCTGATGAACGCACAATTTTGAAACTTGAGTCACATTTAAATAGGTCCGGGCAGAAATCAGACACCCACCCGCACAGATCCCAGTCTTTCTGACAACTCCTATTGTAGGTTGTCTGAATTTTTAAGTGTAGTGGTCCAGTTATGAGCCAGGGTTCAGTTATGAGCGGTACCAAAACATTGACATCAGCCGGTTTTGTCTATTGCCACTTCCTGTTTGTTGTTTTTGTGTTTTCCAGCAGTAGTAACATCTGGCTGTTAATCATGTGACTCGTGTGAGGCAAAAAAATATATATTTTCACAGCAATTTCTCAAAATACATCTTTCTTGATATAGCCAAAAAAACACCTCATCCCAGTGCAAGAACATAACAAAAAATTTGAGTTATTTCAAAATTGGTGTGTTTCCATTGAGAGAATTGCACTGTGAATGGAAATGCAGCCAGTGAAGATGGCCGACTAGCTCCAACGTCACCATGCTTTCAAAAATAACAGATGAAATAAACACACAGATACTGAGCAACGAGAAGAAAGTAGGCATCAGGTAAAAATCGGTGAAGGAGGACATCTCGAAACCGATTGGAGAGCGTAGAAACGAGAAGATATAAAAGACAAGTAAACAAGGACATGAGAGGAGGAGTGGTGACTGGAATCCAGAAGAAAGAAACAGAAGACGGGAGTTTCCAAAAAAGGTTGGTGGCATGCGAGGGAGACAAAGAGAGAGAAAAGTCAGCTTTAAAAAAAAAACTGAAGATCAAAAAAAACCAAAACCTAAAAATGGGGAGGGAAGGGGTGAGTAAAACAAGATAACGACAAAGAAGGGGAGATGGTGTCTGTGAGGGAGTGTCGGGAGAAATGAGTCTGATTGTAACAATTAGACTGATTAAACGAGGGGCACCGTGCAACTGTTCACCCTCGTCCCTCACCTAATTTACCGCGCTCTGCTTGGCTTCCCAACATGCCTGGGAGGGTAAACAAAGGAGACTCCCACCAGCAAAACCCACTCCTACAACACACACACACACACACACACACACCATCTGTATATGATTCCCCTCACTGGTGAAGGATTCCTCTTAACCATGTGGCTGGCAGCTGAGGGGGTATTTTTCTAGGTTTTACCAGAGAGAGCCGGTGTCAGTGTCTGGCTAATAACCAGAGCGATGGGAACGCAAGAAGATGCTACTCTCTCAGAGCAGCTGCTGCGACTACACTGTCAGAATGTGGAGAAGCAACATACCGGACAAGGATTGGCTATCGCCAAGGGTAACCTGGAGCGTCGTTATTGGATCTGACATTTTAAAAAAAACCAAGCAAACAAAAACAAACAAGCCCCAGCAGGTCCACCGTTGTGACAATTCATCATGCCATTATGGGGTGCCGCTTGTAAAGTTACACAGTCCAAAATTAACAGAAATATTTTGCCTTATTTGGCCTGGCAGAGAAAATGTGGGTGTTCTTTTTTGAAAAAGTCCTGTTTGCATGTTGGCTAATCGAGCTACGTTAGCTAACCATTTTACTCGTACATGTTAGAATTCAGGTTGACACACCGCTGCAGACCCCTCCTCTGGACGTACTGGTTTCCACTATTAATTCCCAGTAACCCCATGACAATTGTTTGACCCAGTGGAATGCTGGAGGCTGTCAGCCCACGCCTGGATGTGCTACACCGCACACACGGCCATCCGTCTTCTCGTGACTGCAGCAAGCAAACCACAGAAATGTTCTTTTTGTTGTTGTTGTTTCTTCGGGTATTAAAGGATTGAACCAAAAGGAAATACAGTGAGTTGTAGGTCACGCAGTTGATGATTGTTGGCTTAGAGAGTTCTGTGACGGATTACGGGACTGCGTGGTCCGCTGTCGCAAAAATGTCAGATTGTTGCCATTGGCTGTTCCATGAAAAGCCATAGATTATGCAGTTCAGTTCTCTCTGTTTTTATGTGGCTGTAAACTGGAGCACAACATTCTAAGTAATGTTCAGACTATATGAAACTGTATAAAAGATTATACAGCGAAGTTACAAAGTTATAGGTCTTGGCTGGAGTCTTCCTCTCCGCTCTGACTTGTTGAACCGTAAGTCAAGTTTTCAGAGTGAAACCGTTTTATCTACTGTGTCGTGGCTCTTCATCTGTTCACGTCTTGTCACTTTCCATTCACAAACGCCAGCGTTTTTTATTGGTGTTTTATGTGAGTCAAGAGTGCAGAAATGTGAAATTAAAAGAAAATTATCCATGACTTTCCTTATATTTAATTTAAGCACAATAGTGCAATATGCCCACCACTGCCTGTCATCCTAAATGACCTAAAATTGAAAAAATTCAGTCTGATTTCACATCAATGCTGTAAAAAAAATAAAGTTGGTTTATCTTATGCAATTTTTCCAAACATGGTTTTCAACCGTATATCTTGTAGCCAGATTAGGCTTTCCATAGAGAGATAAACACAATAAATTCACCAAACTTTTTATTAATCCTTGTTTTCTTTGTTCGGCGTATCAGCATAACCTTTTGTTCATCATAAAAATTAGATGGCTCGTCGATGGTTCTGGTATATCACTCAGTTTTATTCAGCTCAAGCTAACAACTTGTATGAACATTAGCAAGATGATTTATTTTTCCTCTTAATGATTAATATTTAAAATTATGCAGTTTTGCACACAAAAAAAAGACATTGTCAGCAAAAAATAATTCAAGAGAATCTCTGAAGGTTAATGTGTTTGACGAATGTAGCTCAGCTACATGGTTAGCTTTCAAACACTTCCTGATTGAAAAGTAAAAAGTTCCTGTCGCTCTTCATGTTCTGGTAGCCCAGTTTCACATACATGACTTAGTGAGTTATTCAAGTAAAAAAAGACTTTAGCCCACAGAATCCCAAAGCTAGTCTAGTAGTGTTATGTAAGGAAAACCGTAAATTAGCCTTACGGTTAGCCAGTTCTGTCCATCGTTCTGGAAATGTGTAAATTCAGTTTCATCGTTTTCTCTCCTTGCTCGTGTATATAATCTGCCGTGCTGCTCTGTTCTTATTTTAAACTGTAATGTTCAAATGTTCCAGACATAGCGATGTGGTAAGAACGTTTTTCCACGTTGCTCGTTTCGTCCCGTTTTAGCCGTTGCCACTTTCTGAGCGCTAATTCCCGCTAAGACGTCTGTTTCTTCGGCTAAGGTCGTTCTCATTAGCCGCAACCATCTCATTGCAACGTGCTCCCTGGGTCTGCCCTACGTCAGCACATAATTCCACCTTCTTCGTATCGAAACAACTCTGCCGAGGAGCTCCGGCATAATTCCTCAGTCGGAGCTAGCCGAAGACAAACAGCCAAACTAAATACTACCTCTCTGACTCCATCATGCTGCTCCTCATCCCTCCTCCTCCTCGTCTGAGTGAATCGCAGCGGAGGCCCGCAGCGCAGTGTGAACTGTGGAGGGTTTTTGTCTGTCGTCGGAGGAGAGCTGAAGAAAGTGAAGTGTTTTTATTGAAAGCCTGCCAGAGAACAGTTTGAGCACACACACACAGGGACTGTATGTGGAAACGTATTTTGTCCTGCAGATGTTCCAGCTTCAGGCACACGTTTCTGTTTAAAAAAAAAAGAAAAAAAAGGTGGAGTTTAGTGCTTCAACTTAGATTATGGTTAGCTTTAACCATCTTCCTAGATGAATGAAGTTCCCTATATAAAGTTTTAATGTTCATTAAAAACTTTAAGGAAAGGCTTAAGGATTATTAATGGGAATCTATGTTTTGCTTCCCAATTTAATTTAATGTTTATGAAATTGAATTACTATAATGGAGTCTAAGGGCCATGCTAAGACAAAATAAGCTAATAAAGTTATACAACTGCAGTGAAATTATAGTATTACAAGTTTATAGGGGAAATAATACAAGAATAAAGTCATAATAATATACAACCTGCTATAGTATTTCAATATTACGAGAATAGTTATAATAATATGACAAGAATGAAGTCGTATGGCGGGAAAAAAGTCTAAATATGAGAATTTATTTTTCAAATTTTCAGAGAATAAGGAAGAAATAATACAGCAATAAAGCTGTATTTTGAGAAAGTCCTAATATTACAAGAATAAAGTCAAAATATATCATGAAAATAACCTCATATGACTCTACTCTCATAATTCTGCAACTTTATTCACACATTATTTCAACTTTATTCCTGCAATTTAATTTTTATAATTTTCCTTAGCCTGTCCCCCAAAACTCTGGTGCAGAATTACTTACTTACTATCATGACTTCCTTTTTTGGAAAAATAATTTTTTTTTTAAAACTCCTCCCTGGTCCATACTTTTCTGAGAACAGGTGGAAAACTTTTCTCCATTTTCCCAAAGACCTCTTCCTCCTCCTCTTCCTCCTACGTTCCGACCCCTAAATTGACAAGTGACTGTTATTTTAAAAAAGAAAAAAGAAATTGGGAAAGAGGGGGAAAAAAAAAAAAAAAAAGTGATCGGTTCCAATTTGAAAGCTCGTATTTCCGTCTCCCGCTTGCGCCTGAAGCAGCCGCCGCTTTATCAGCAGTCAGTGTGAAGATGAATTTCTTTCTAGTGGCGGAGGCAGACTGCCGAGTTCGAGTCAACAAGACAGGAGTGCAGCTCACTGACAGTCATATTAGTCATCCTGAACCATGCTGTAATAAGGGGCTCTATTTTTAGCCTCATCATGGGGGGATACCAGGCTGAAATATCTTATTATTATGCCTTCATGCTCACAGCATATGTTCTCAGAGGTGTCAGCCTGTGTGTGGGAGATGTTGCGCTGTCTGGTTTGTTCATTAGAGCAAAAGTTTTCGAAACGTTTTGGCCAGCTTTAGCCTGGGTTTCAGTTACCTGCTGGACGTGGAGCCAGTTTTTTTTTATTTATGTCGCGTTTTGTCGTTAAAAAAAAAAAAGGTGAATAGATTGAGTCCATGTAGCTCTTTTTGTAGTTGCACTGAGCAACCAACACTTGAAACCACAAGCACATTCGACCAGGGTTTCTCACTACCTGCGTTTCTGTAACAACAGTGTGCAAATCTTTGTCTGTATTCGGCTAGTGTAAAAAATAAAAAAAGAAACCCCCCCCACAAATTTGGTGTTTCCTTTATATAAGAAATTAAATTAAAATCACACATGACTAAGCTTGTTCACACAATAAGTTGTTAAAAATAATTTCAGTGATGGGTGTAAACCTCACATGAAACATATTGTAGCTCAGCCCTGGTGCTGTTGCTCATCTATGAGCTATCAGAGACGTCAGCGATTTATTCAGGCGTTGGAGCTACAAGCCCCGCCTACTTGGGCGTGGCTACGTCTGCAGCGATTTAGAGAAATTATAGACCACAGTTTTTACATAACGTTGGAATGACACACAACTTTTTATGAACGTGCGTGATGCTGTGAGAGCTACTTAAACAATACGCAGACAAAAACGCCATTTGATTTCGATTTAAAACTTAGTTATAACAATCACTAGTTAGTTACCGCTTACAAGTTTTTTTTTGTTTTTTTTTGTTTCTTAACATAAACTCACTTCTCGTCAACTTC
This sequence comes from Xiphophorus hellerii, assembly GCF_003331165.1. Classification (NCBI taxonomy): domain Eukaryota; kingdom Metazoa; phylum Chordata; class Actinopteri; order Cyprinodontiformes; family Poeciliidae; genus Xiphophorus; species Xiphophorus hellerii. The sequence continues at coordinate 5,410,785 of NC_045685.1, forward strand.
CACATACCAGAGTCAGGCGGCCAATTAAATCCTCCGTATCGGTTCAAATCAATTATCTCCAGCGCACGGGGCGCCCTGCACCGCTGTTGTGAAGTGATTGAGGAAATGGGTTTTTGTTCCCACGCATGCAGCATGAAACCTCTCGGCACCAATTAAGATCATTATCCACCCTTGTGTGTGCTTTTTTTTAAAAGCCCATTTCAGTTACTTTCTGCTAACTTGCAGTTTGAAGTCGGGTTGAATTGACACGAGGGAGACGTTTGGGTTTCTCTTTAGCCACCAGAAGAAAAACAAAATACACAATGCGAGCAAAAAAAACCAAGAATGCACCGTTTTCCTGAACTGTTAATTATTTAATCTCAAAAGCAGCCAATAACATGAAGACAGTAACTGGTAATTGACTTAGTGGTGGGCGTGGGGGGGGGAGCAACAGCAGCTATAGCTAAGCTATTGTTGAAGACGTTGACGTTATTTGCAGATTGCCGTCCTCCGGAGAACCTTCGTGTAGCCGCTCAATGTAATTATAATTTGTTTAGGAAATGCTTGCATTTGCGTGGGACAAAAATAAAACAAAAGCGTTTTTTTTTTTCTCTTTTGCTTTCAGTGCTGGTTTATACACAAACACAAATGAATTTAAAAAAACTAAAGTGTTCAAAAGTAATAAAGCAATAGGGTATAAACATAACAATTTTCCTTTATGGGTAAATAAATAGAATTAATTTAGTACAAATTGGATAAATATTTAAACATCAAAGTGCAGTGAACCACACTATTGCTAAGCTACGCTTATAACTACAGTTTCTTGTGTTCTGTGCTCCAAAACAAACAGTCTTCTTCCCAAATCTTTGCTGTCCCTTTCTGGTACGTTAGCAGAAGTTGCTCTGCAGCGGTTTTGTACGGTGGCCCTGAGGTGCAAACCACTACAACATCAACGAAAACACTACAACATTAACAAAAGCACTACAACATTAACGATAACAGAAAGGGTGTGTCCCAGTTGGAGACCTAAGAAATTGCTGATTGGACAACAGGCATGAATACGTATTCGCTGAGTCCTACTTACGTCACCGCCGTCTTGAAAGTGGCAGTGGAGAAAATCTGCTGCGTGGACTACCTTCAACGGTTTTACTGTACAAAGTGGACCCACTGCCTTTACGTTATGTTTTTTAATTCATATCTTGAAATAGCAAACGCACATTGAATTATGGAATTGTGTTAATATGTTCATGAATACATCACGCTAAAGGTATGTGTCTGTGTGTCCATCAATAAGAATGATTTATCAGAATCAGCTGTATCAAATGTAATTATTGTGCCTCAAAACAATGAAATAATCACATCAAAGAGTTTGAAACGTTGTCCTTTGTTTTTGTTTTGTTTTTTCATTCCTATATAATAATGTGTGAGAGATTGTGTCAGTGGCATTCATTAACTTGAAATACTTTGCAGAACGGCACTTTACGAAGTTCGGTCCATTTACTTGTATTAGCTTGCTGGTAGATAAGCCACTTTCAATATGGCGGGCGCTACAACGTATCGCAACAACGGGCCGACCCGTTCAAGCGATAACTTCCGGTTCAAAAGCACTGTCGTCCAATCAGCGATCCCTCAGGTCTCCAACTGGGACATACCCTTTCCGTTTTCATTAATGTTGTAGTGCTTTTGTTAATGTTGTAGTGGTTTGCACCTCAGGGCCACCGTAGTTTTGAAATAAACTCTGCAATTTACATAAATATCTTACGTGTTTGAACAACCACACACTTATGGACATGTCTCTGTGAAACTCCTGTTCTTGCACTCTTCAAGGCTTCATCTGTGATTTCGCAAAACTTGCATTTAGACTTCAAAAAGTGCGTGTCGACGATGCACCCACAGTGAAACTAGAATCGGTCACGTAATCAGTGGTTTCTGCTTCCGCTGTTCTACCAACAAATGAGGAACCGACATGAATGTGACTAAGGAATCTGAAGTTCAAGCAACCACTGACGACCCTCATTTCAGTTCGTCCAAAAAATGTCCTTGGAAAAAAAAAATCAAGTGTGTATTTTTCTGCAGTACATTGACAGCCCAGTTGAGATTAGATTGGGTATTATTTTTAGCCTCCAAACGAACTTCTGTTCTTTTATGGACAGTAATAGTTCATCATTGCATGACATCCCAATCTTCCCCACTCACACCAAAAAACTTGACTTCGACAATGCACCTAGACGCGCTAATATTTGTGCTCTATGTTAATCTTTCACACATAAGATAATTTAAATGCTGATTAAGTATTTTTGTTGTCGAGGCATTTTGTATATGCAAATTTACTAGATTTATCATAATTTAACATTACTTCCACCACTGGATGGCAGCAGTGTCCATATTGTGCTTCCAGAACGATCCTTGCAATGTGTGGAATTTGCACCGGCAGGTGTTACTCCTACAGATATGCCACCTTAGCTGTATGGCGGTTTGAGGCAAATTCGCAACAATCGTCTCCAAAGGTTTATTGCCAACCTCAACATCTTGGGCTCAAAGTTCAACTCCATGTCTAAGGCCAAATAATTAGCAGCTGACGTCATCAGAAAACAAGACGGGGCTCAGCTCAGCATTCAGCACGCCGAGGCACTCGACTCAACCGGGGTGCGGACAAAGTTTTCGCATTGCAAACCAGGAGAGTGGAAAAATGTCATGAAAGGGCCACAACATTTTCTGTGTAGCTTTTCAGTAATGTAATTGACTAAGTCACAGATATGCAGAAGGTATCTTGGCGTAGAGGTGCACAACAGTGACAGGGGTATTTATAAAAAATAGGTGCTGACATATAGTAACCTAGTATTGGAGCTTCTTTCTTAAACGTAATTTTGCTAGTACAACTGATATGTAAACAAAACAAAAAAAAACAGTAAATCATTGTTGAAATTGAAGTTTTTTTAATTGGCCAGCATTCATCAGTCACTGCTAATGTCACTATTAACTAACCTACTTGTATCTACAGATCAAATGTACCAATAAATGCATTATAATATTATTAACCTCTCACCACTGCTGATATGTGGCAGCAAATCTGTTTTTGTCTCGGTTACAGTAAGTAAGCTCTGTTGCGCACTGATGTTTCCTTGGCTAAATAACTCAGCCACTTTGTGTCTGTAAAACGCTTTTTTTTCTGAGGTCACTGCTGAAAACTTAGCATCATTTTCCTAAGTTGGCGCTTCAGACTGAGAAGAGTTACCACATGAAGTACATACCCCCCAGTGGACCGCAATGATAGTGTTTGGGTTTGTGTTTCCGTCCGGGTGTTTGTGTGTCCAGCAGCAGCAGCAGCAGCAGCAGCAGCGTTATGTATGCCAGTCAGGGTGATGCGCCCTGTCACTGGTGATAAGTGGTAATTGAATTTTGCCAGGCGGAGCTGACAGGGCAGGGCAGACACACTGCTGTGTGTGTGTGGGGGTGTGTACGTGTGTGGGATGAGACGGTCTTGGCAGGGTAGAGGGCTTTTAATTGTGTCTGTCAGGGGGTCACCATGGAGATCCGTCTAGTGTAACATTAAAGAGACGCTTCCTTCTTTGTCTTCGCAGCCTCAATTTCACTTCCTGTTTGACTCCATTGTTTTTGTGCAGTTAACTGTAACAACCATACATAGGGGTCATTAATTAACTCTTTGATATTAGTAATTTAACTCTCACTGACTTTTAGCCTTCATATTAATCAGGGATTTGTCTGAAACTGCTTCCAAACTCATTTTAATTAACATTTTTACCGAATGCCAGTGTTTTTTCATTGAGTCTTGTGTTAGCTGGGGATGAGTTTCACATTACTTTGAATTTCCTTTACAGAATTGCTTTAAATGAAAAAGTATGAATCTGTTAAAGATCCTTTCAGAAGCATCTCAGTCTGTTTTAAACCTTGACTAGGCCGACTTTAATTTTTTTATGGGATTTTAAAAATGACTTGCCTTTTTTTTTTTTGCATTTACTCAGTTAATCTTTGACGTTAAAATTTGTTTGATCAAAAACATTTAAGTGTGACAACGAAACAAGAACAGAAGAAGTGTCGAAGGCACGACGTAGCATCATTCACACAGATATTCATTACACAAATATCAAAGGAGGAACATAAAACCCCCAAACACTTGCAAAAACCTTCCATAAACACATTTCAAATTTTGATCTAATCTTAAATCTCTCACTTCGGTCGCTCATTAGTGAAACTCTTTGATCAAAACCTTCAGTAAACAACGATGTTTTTCAGCACTGATACAAATGAACCGACATTCTCTGCATGTCTCTACTGATAAAACTACTGAAAATAAAAGTTTTCACTGGAAACCATTTATTCTGGTCTTTTTGTTTTTACACAAATGTTGAAATTAAGATACGATCATAGACCTGCACCATAGTTTCTTGACTCCTCGTTGCCCAATTGAGTCTGTTGAGGACTGACCTCAACCTGCAGTTGCATTTTTGAGGCCAAAAGTGACAGTTTCAGTTTTTCTGCATCGAACTACAAGAAGTTCTGAGGAAATTCTTCACCCAAAAAAAAAAGGACGTCAATGATTTTTAGACCAAAGTGCGATTTGTTCCGTCTTTTACCGTAGTTTGATAGACGTGCACAGCTTGATTGTCACTCAGGCTGCATCAGTTGGTGCCAAGTAAACGAGACTTCTACATTTTGGCGCCCTAAATCACTGCTGATGTTTAATATTGATACAATCTTGTGGTGCGGTACTTTCGCAGATGAGTTTGCGAGGTGTTTTTCAGGAGCGAATGACCTCGGAGCGACTCGGCGCTTTTACACGAGTCGGCAAGAAGGTGGAAAGCCGGGCAGGCTGACGCTTATTGAAAATGTCATTGAATATTTATGTGATAGACGAAGTGAGAAAACACACTAACTGCCCTCCAACAACCACCGCGTAGGCCCACGACCTCCTTCAGCTTCCCCAAGTTGAGCAAGTCAAAAAAGAGCCACGGAATATCTTTATTTATTTATTTTTTTTACTTTAGGCGTCACATACAGCAGGCTAATACAAACTTAATGCATATATATCATTTACACAAGGGGCAATGGACAGGGGGAGATCAAATCACAGCAGAAAAAAGATTAATTCTATAATAAGTCGATGCCTAGCGAGTAATTAAGCAAGCATGTTCCTGAATATTTGGAACGCATTCCTGCCTTCCTGTTTGCTCAGTGTTCTTCTACGCCGTTCAATGACTTGATTGGCTGGAAGGTAGCGAGCAGTAAACCTGTCAGAACGGATCGAACGTAGCGGCTTACCTGGGCCGCAAACGTTGTGAATTTGTGTTCGGCACAAGCTGTCCCTGCTTGTTTTTTTTCTGTTGTTTTTGTTTTTTTGAACCATTGTTTTATTTTCGCAGTGATTAGGATTTTATCCAGACATTTGGAGATGATTTACCACACGTACCGAGTGATGATTCAAGCCGGGGTTTGTTTTTCTCCCCGTGTGTTGAGTATAAATAGCGTCTGCATTTCCCGCTTTAGGGAAGTGGAAGTGACTTTTTCTTAAGGCTTTAAGGGATTGTCTTAGTCATATTGCAGTTGTTGGGTCATAACTGTGACGTCCCAGAGAGGCACCTTGATTTCTGCTACTCATCAAAATCTGACAGACGAGAGAAAATGTCATTTGAAGTGAGGGACGTGCAGAATGATGGCCTCATGTCTGGAATTTGGCTTATTACGCAGCCTGTTGTTGTTTACTACAGTTGCAATGGTTAATCATTTTGTTATGGTTTTCAGTTCGGTTCATTGTTCTTTTTTGCTATTTGTCTGACTTCCAGAGGCATGAGAGGGAACAGAACCACGGTTTGCTGTCAACAACATGTTGTGTGGTCTTGAAGCAGTTTAGTATTCTTCATTTTATTTTGACATTGAGGTTAAAGCTTGTGTGTGTTTTTTTTTTGTGTACAGTAAACTAGAAAAAGACTTAAACATTATTTGACAAATTTGAATCACGACTCACTTTAAATGTGGGCAAAAAGGATGTGTTTTCCTTGCTCCCATAAAGCTTCTGAGTAATTTGCAAATGTTCAACTAATGAAGACTGTAGTGAGTTAAAAAAGTTTTAATTTTGACTCAAAACATTTAACTGACTTTGATTTGTACAAAATTCAGACTGACCTAAAATAAGCCAGTTAAAGGCAACTATCATCAGCATATATTGCAACATAAGATCAACTCTTAATAGTTTGCTATCTTTAAAGTAAACACAAAAAGTTTTTTTTAGACTAAAGCTGCCGTTGTTTTATACAGAAAAGTAGAAAAACATTTTTAAATGGATTATTTGACAAATTAGAAACACAGTTCACTTGAAATTGCTGTTCGGACCTTAATTAGTCATTCTCTGTCAAATATGAACCAAAAAAAGTGCTTATGTAGTGCACATCTTCAACAGATGAAGACTGTATTGACTTAGAAAGCTCAAAATTTGATGTAAAACCTTTAACTGGCTTTGACTTATCCAAAACTCTGAAATTAATTCAAACACACTGACCAGTTAAAGGCAAATATCATCAGCATATATTGTAGCATAAGATCAACTTTTAATAGTTGAATTTCTTTAAACTAAACTCAAAAGGCTTTTTTTGTTCTGTTTGAGGTTAAAGCTGGTGTTTTGTGCAAATTAAAATCCCAGCTCAGACATTGTGTAGTAGTTCCAAAAATCTTACATTCATTCAAACAAACTGACCAAAAATATCATCGGCATATATTGTAACATCAGATTGCTTTCTTTGAACTAAACACAAAACGCCTTTTTTTTGTTTTGTTTTTGATTGTCAGTTCTTAACAGATGGAAAGCAAGATGAACAATCAGGTTTTGAGTTTGGCATTCACAGAAATGCCCCCTGTGGCTTTTTATGACACGTCCTCCTCCTGAGCGATGCCGGACAAAGGCTCCGGGCTTCGCCCGTTCAAAAGAGCTCCCCAAATGGCTTAGCCATGATTTTCAGGGGTGGAGATGACATTTCTGATGCCTCTGGCTGTGCTGCTGCTGACGAACTGGATACTTGAACTTCACCCTCTGCCATGAAAAAAAGGCAACCAGCAAAACGGTGTCGAAAATGTTATTAGCAAAAAAAAAACAAAAAACGGTACCGATAGCTGCGGTTCTAAAATTCTACTATTTTTCTCAATTAAACATGACAGCCGTATATTAAAACGTAAACGGTCAACTCCATCTTGTCCTCCTGGATTTGTTTAGGGCTGTTGTGACCGTTCTCATTTTCACCAGAACTTGTGGAAGCTGATTTATTAAGACAGAGTACTTGGCTGCATAATTAACTGTGTGGAAAGCATCCAGTTGGTGGCACCGGTCCAGCTATTGCATTTACATCATTCACCATTTTTTTTCTAGTTGTCTGCAGCAGCAGGCGTTTTGTCACTGCTGCTAAAGAGTGCGCGTCTGTTTAATGGCTGATTGTTGTTTTGGCCTGAATTCAGTAGCTGGATAACTAATCTTTGGTATATTTTGTAAAATCAAAGATTTAAATACTTAGAAGTATTTAAAGTTTCATTGTCTGCATATTCGCCTAGATTAAATAAAGCATTTGTAATATTTACACGTAAATGACCCTGGAGAGCGTAATTCAACACCAGATGATGTGTCAGACTTGCGGCTTTGAATCATCTAGAGCAGACTCTAATATTCTTGTTGCATTTCAGATGACGTGCCACGACAAACTCCATTTCTTTTCCTATCATACAAAGAAGAGACGCTTGAAATGCAGCAAAGAAAACTACATGAAAAAGAAGAAAGATCAATAAAGCACCAAGTCAGAAACGCCATTTCCAAGATTTCGGGTAACGGGTAGTTAGCCCTTCCCGAAATTCGTCCTGGCTGATTAGAGAGGGTCTAACGTTACTCACTCCAACAACTGATAAGAGCATCAACCAGCGTTTTTATCCGTCTTTGTTGTCTGTCTTTTTCTTACTTCTGTGAGGGTGACACACCATGTAATCAAAAATAACAAGCAGATTTCTGTTTCCTTTCCTCTGCGGGGAAAAATCATAGAGGTCGTGTATCACCCTTAACGTGTGACACGTTAGGGTGTGAGGAACTTGATTCCTTCATTGGAATCAAGTTTCCAATGAAGGAGAAAACGTTTGCTTTTGATACAACCTTGGGAGAAAAAAAAAAAAACCCAACCTGTTTTACATTGATTTGACCTCATGTGCTTCGATAGCCCACACATCTGCTGCTGCTGCGAGTTCCAGAAAATGAGGGTTTTAAAAATTTTTTAAGGTGGAAGGGGAAAAAAAACAGCATCCAAAGTTCTTAAACATAGACGAAGCATTTTCTCTCTTTTGTTTTTTGCTTGGTAAAGATACACTTTTCAGATCATCACAAAAATAAAATCAATTAATGAATTTATAAAGGGAAAAAAAAATCCTCGTTTTTAATGAGAAATATCTTTGAGCATAAACGTCTGTTAGAGGTCACACCTTACCGTCTCAACTGGATTGAAGATGTTAAGTTGGGGGACGGACTTGCTGGTTTGCTTTTGACTCATTTTTAAAAGGTTAAAGTCACAACTGGTGGCCAGAAATGATTCTTCAGAATCTTCTGGCAGAGAGCTGAATTCATGGTTCCATCAGCTACTACAAAACATCCAAGTTGTGATGTGGCGAAGCAGCCCTGTGCCATCGGTACACTACCACCACAGGGTCGGATTGTTGGGATGGTGTTTTTGTTTTTGTTTCTTTTCTGGAACGCTGTTGGTTTTACCAAAGATGTAATGGATGCACATGTGTCACAAAGTCGCTGTTTTCTTTCTCATTCCACACGAAGCCTAATTCTTAAGATATTTTCTGACAAACGTCAGTTGGACGTCTGTCTTGGTTTTGGTCAGCAGTGATTTTTGTCCTTGGAGCGACGCTAAAGATGCTACATCTGGACAGTCACTTTGTGGTTGTTCAATTATGCAATGCAAAAAAACCATCAAATCTTACCAAGTGTTTTTGGTCTAGTTTCTAGTGTAAACAAAGCTAACTTACAGGCAACTTTTCAGCAAGATGTACTAGCTTGTTTTAAGTCAGTAATTCCTTTATAGTGACGAAAAATGACTAGTTCCACTGGCAGATTATTTAACTTAAAGCCAGACATTTTTTTTCCATGTTACAAGTGAAATAATCTGCCAATGGAACTGGTAATATTCCACCAATATTAAGGAAATATTGACTTACAACAAGGTCTTGTATTTTCCTACAAAGCTACTTGCAAGCTAGTTTTAATCAATCAATAATCTTATTTCACGTGTACTAAAATATTTGCACTAGAAACTAGACCAAAGTCACCTGGTGAAATTGAATGTTTTTGCAGTGTGAATATTGATCTTAAATGTGACAATCGAGGCCTTTGGTGCATTTCGGTTTTTATCACCTCTTGTTGAGCCGCCATGTGGTCTTTGAATATTTTGGATAAGATCAGCCACTCCGATTGAGTTTCACCATGGTTCTGTTTTTTTAATATATTGATAATGGCTCTCACTGTGGTTCACTGGTCTCCCAAAGCATTAGAAATGACGTTTATTTTTATCTGGCCCTGATATGTTGCGTTTCGAGGTCTTTTAGCCGACGTCGTGTTGTCAGACAGGATCTGTTTAAGTGCTTCCTTGATTCTATAGATCTGCGAGTAAACTGATCAGTCTACAGATCAGATCTTATTAGCTGGTGAACCAACATGACTTCCTCATTAGGGTGCAGCTCTTTTCCCTGTAGAGACCAAATCAAATAAAATTGGCGTTTGGGGATAAAACTAACAGTTTGATCAACTGAAGGATCTGAGTGTGCTGGGGGAAAGAAATACATTCTGAAAGATAGCGAATGCTTTTTTTTTTCACAACGCTTGTAGCTTTAACTGTCTAATCAGCTGCAAGTTCTGAAGCTATCCTTCCGAGATAGCTGTTACGCACCTTTTAAATCAAAATGAACGAAAACCTATCATTTAAATCCTTTGCAGAAGAAGACACGTAGTGTAGATCCTTGTATTATTTTATTATCATGCGACTTTCTCCCGGTCACAATCGAGCTGCCGAGGAGATAAATGCTCCTGTGTGTGAGTGTGTGGGCAGCCGACACCTGAGTGTCAGCCTTCCGTGGAAGATGATGATCTTTAAATGTAGAGCTCTGTAGTGAAGCTTAACCTGCCCCTTTATACCTCACACACACGCACACACACAAAACTCCCCCAAACGTAGGTTGTTCTTTTTCACTTTATGTAATTAAGTCTAGAGTAATTGCTCAGAGGTTCCTCTCTCTCAGTCTCCTCTTCACTTTTTATTTGACAGACAAATGTAATTAAAAAAAAAAGAGAGCGAGAGACAGCGGGGGAGAGAGAGAGAACTCTTTCCTGAGGTTTGATCGTTGTCTCCATCCTCCACAATGGAGAACTCAGACCTGCCGTCTATCATCGACAGGATGTAGAGAGACGTGTGGGGCGAGCAATGGAGATGGAGAGATCCATCACCGAGAGCAGGAGAGTGAAAGATAAAGACATTAAACGGCTAAGGGGGACGGAACGGAATGAGGTCGGGGGCGAAATCCAAAGAAGAGAAGTATGAATAGAATTAGATTTTATTTGTACGCTAAGACTCAGCAGAAAAACCAAGAGAGAGTGTTGAAGTGGCAATGGGGAAGAGAGATGTTCATTCAAAAGAAATGACTTTAAAGGAATACAGTCACTGCTTTGTTAGGCAAACCTAATTAAACGGTTGTTAGCACAAATATGGAATCATCCAGTTACATGGCAGCAACTCCATACATTTAGTATGACAGTGATGGGCACCGTTAGCAAAAAAGATAGTTGAGCTAACCCTAAAGCACTACACATAAACATTAATTTGGCTAACGCTAAAACGCTACATCAACACGGTATTGAGCTAATGCGGTAAATACTACAACCCTCGAGCACCAATTTAACTTTACCATATAATATACATGTTTTATAATGCTCTTGGTTATTATATTTACATATTGTTCTCTATTGTTCGTGTTTTGCTTTGTTTCTGTATGTTTTTTGTTTGAATCAAATTTATTGGAAAAGACGAGAGAGAAAATGATGAGAGGAAATGGAACTGCTTCTTAAGCAATCTTCAGCCACTTCAAAATAAGAGCAAAATAAAATAACTACTGGAACAGTAGTTAACCAAGACAGTCAATAAACTAGCACTTCATTATCTGTCCAGACAAACTTATTTAAGGGAAGCTAAGTGTGCTCAGCGTTTTCTAAGTAAGCAAAATCCATAAAGGAAATTAGCTTCACTACTAGCACATTAGCAGATTAGTGGAAATGACCCTGCCACTGCATTTAGGTATATAGACATGATGAAGTTAAAGCTAACCACCAGACAGGAGAAAAAATAATAATTTAAGTGACTTTGAAAGTGGAATAGTTGTTGGTTCCAGATAAGTTAGCATGCGTTTATTTCAAATCTTCAAACAGCGTGTAAATATGCCCCCAACTTGTTACCACGTTAGATATAGTATTAGCTTATCTAGTAAGTTATTTAAGGAAATTTAAGTGAACTAAATGTTTTCAAAATTAGCAAAAGCACTAAAGCACTAAGGGGAAAATTTGCTTCGCTCTTAGCAGGTAAACAGGTTAGTGGAATGTGCCCACCTTTGTTTTTAGGGATCTAGAATGTATATCTACATATAAATAGACACGTATACGGACATTATGTAAATATACTTCCAACTTGTTGCTGCCTGTTAGAAATAATATGTGTTATATGAACTCCAGTAGCGCAGAGAGGATCCAAGGCCTTGTCAATCATAATCTGAGCCCTTTAAAAAGGCATCAGATGGAAGGTGCAGCAGGCAGATAACAGGGTTGAATCTGGGACAGCCAGCCTGTCTTCTCTGTCACTCTTGAGTGTTAACACGCATACACTCTGTTCTCGATTTTATTCCCACGAGTTCAATTTAAAGAACCTAACATATGTTCAACTGGCACGCGAAAAGCTCCAACTTTCTAACTCCCAACGCAAATATACTTTAAAAGCAGAATTTTACGGCAATAAGAAAAAAAAAAAAATACAATCCAAGATTATGGAGAGGGGGGAAAAAAAGCCAATATATTTATAAAAGCTAAACATACTTCAAAGTTTGAAATAGTTCTCAATTTTGCGGCTTTTTATTGAAAAGTTTGCCAGCGTGAACCTCTTAGTGTTCTGTTTTTTTTTTTTTTTTTTCTCCGAAAAGGTTTTGCAGCACTAGTGGCTCGTATTTGTTTTGCGACAGTAGGCAGACAGGAAAGAGGGGGAAGACCTGCAGTCCCCGGGAGTCGAACCCACGACCTCCGCGTCGAGGACTAAGGCCTCCAAACGAAGGGCGTGCCACCCTTCGTTTGCCACCTGTGCCACCACGGCACGCCCCAACCTCTTAGTGTTTTGACATGAGTTCCAGCCGAGATTTCTGCAGCTGCTGGTCACCTCTCGCGGCCATAGAAAAGGCTTCAGATGTATAACGCATGAGGATGCATCTCGGTAATGGACTTGTGTTGTTGCAAAGGCGCATTAAAACAGAAAGAATTACCAGTACCTGGTTGTAGTTGCAGTCAGGACATCCCTTGATTAAAGATGCAGGACTTTCACACCTCAGCATCACACGGGTGTAACTGTGAGGTGAGAAGAAAATACAGAGGAGGTGGAGTGCAGGGCGAGACCAGACATGGTCTACAGATTTCAGATACAACACAGTATTTCTCAATGTCGTTGTAAACCAGCGAGTTCTGAGAGTGAGACCCAGTGGCGCGTTCCTGCTCTTTAGACGGTAGTAGACTGATTGAAAACATATTGGGCATGCCCTGAGCAGTGCAACATACTGTCTTTCACAGACGGGACGAGCAGTCTGTGCAGTCTAGCAGTCTAAAAGAATCAAAGACGTGATTCTTTTAGTCCCATTAACGGCTCCCACCCGAGCGCTTTCCAATGCAGAGACAGGAAGTTTTCAGGCCTGCTTTTATCTGTCACACACAATAGCACCACTGTGCTGCAGGGAAGCAAGAGTTATTACACACAGGACGTCCTTATGACAGAGGAACGTCAGTCTCTTCCAGTCCCCCCGGTACCGGAGCTATCTGTGAATCTTTACCGTTGTCTCTGTGAGCTCAGTTTAGGTGAACGGCTTGAAGGAGAACTTACAGTTTGACAAGAGTGACGCTTGTTGGCAAATTACGCAACTGCGTGAAGGAGACCCTAGGTGTGAGGTTCTGACGACATCTGCTCCGTCTTCTGGATCATCCCTTGACTAGGCCTTTTTATTGGCTTGAACCACAGGTGTGTTGTTGGGAAACACACCTGCTCATGACGTGAACTACGAGTTACTTTTTTTCCTCCCCATTTTCAACAGAATGACTTGTTAGGAAGATTACAGAAGTGGAATACAGCAATCGAAGATGCACCTTGTCTTTTTTGAGTTACTTCCTTTCTGAAGATTAAGAATCACACTTCCTTCATTCAGACCCCAGGTGTTCCCATTCTGATAGGGATTCACACCAGCACTTTTTAGACCGCTTTAATCGAACTCTAGTCTGTTTGTCTTGAAAGTCCAGTCCATTTTGGGATGTTGAATGCACAATCAAACTGATGCAGACAAAAAAGCAGACTCTTTTCCACCTACAAACCTAGATCTCGGTTCCATTGAAGTGAACTCTGGTGTGGTTCGAATGCATATGTGAAGGCGGACCAGAGACTTTTCCCAAAGCAGGAAGTGGAGTATAGCGCAGGTTTCTCTGGGTAAATGCAACCAAAACAAACATGGGAATCTAGCATGACAGTCTAGAGCTAATGGCTCGTGGAGTTTTACCAAAGACGAAAGAGAGATCCTACATCCGCTGAAATCTGATGCTACTCCATTTTGTGACAAAGGAAGTTCCACTCATTTTTTTGTTGTTCCCTACAGTAGTTCGTGGAGCAGCGCCACCACAGGTGAAGGGGTATGGAGCGGAACAGATTTTTCAAAGGGTTTCGATCGTCTGACACAATTCAGTGTGAAAGCGAACAGTGCCAGCTGAAAATGGAACAAATGTTGCGACTTTGGTGCCCAATCAAATCGAGTTTACCAGGCTATCTTGCGTGAAAACAGACTTAATGCTACTCCGTTCTGGGTCTGCCCAGCAGTCTCCTTCCAGTGTGATGTGTCTGGAAAGCCTCCGGGGGGAGATACTTGTAGGCGTTTCGATCATCATCCTTTAGAGTAGCAGTTCCACTTCAGGCTCCCCACGATTGATAAATCTACGCGCCTTATCTCCAATGCTGATTCCAGTCTCCATATACAGAAAATTCATTTCAGCTCCTCGTATCCAGGGTGTCGTCTTTTCAGTCGTGATCCATTTCGCACCACCGTAGATCAGAGTTGGAACGTAGCTGGATCTGTAAATCGAGAGCTTCGCGTGTTGACTCAGCTCTTTCTTCTCCTTTACAGCCAGAGCCCTGATCCATTTATCCATTGTCCTCTTTCATCCTACCATCTCTCTTAAACAAGATCCAAAGATTCATGATCTCTGCTTGAGGCAGTAACTGACTTGCAAAAATTATGAAGTCATTAATTTCCTGGAGAAAGATTCATTTCTTAGCTGTTAGTTCAGGATCTCTGTGATCTCAGCTTTACTATATATATATGTATATGTCAGTGACGTGTGGTCAGGGGAGGCAAGTGAGGCAGAGCCTCACCTGTCATCATGGAAAAATTATATATAATGATAAAATAATTTATATTGCCATTTTCACCCTGTGGTTTGTACTATAAAGTACCTATATTTCATTGAACTTAACCAATTGTGATTATTTTTTCTTCAAAATCGCTAAAGTTTCGCATTTTCCCATTCAAATGCTCGGAAGCGCAGCCGGTGAGGCAGCAGCGAGCTGAGCCTCACCTGGGATTGATCAACCTCTCACTAACGGCACTGGCTGCCATTCTATGAGAGCATGCTCCTCCTGTCTGTACATCGCCAATAAAATGGCTAAAAAACATTTAATAGATGAACTGATTTTCTGTAATTTAGCTTATGTATATAATGTACAGTGTTTTGTACCACGAACCGTGTGTATCGTGTTTCGTGAGCTGAGGAGTCTGCGTGTAGCTGCGCTGATACAGAGAGTGAAAAAGATGTGATTTTGAGTTGTACTTTAACAGTTTTTCCCTTTGCTGTGGAGCACAACACGAAATTAATAATATCTACATGTCCAAGTTTGATTGAGTTAACGTAATTATTCTACGCCGGCAGCACGGCTATGCATGGAATTAAAAGAGTATATATATATATTTATAATTTTTTAGTCATCTCTTCAGCAATGGGAAGACTGCAGCACAATGGGGAGAGCATAGTCATCTTGCAAACAGGAGGTCGTGGATTTGATTCCAGCTTCCTCTCCTGCCACATTTCAATATTTGCCTCTGAGCAAGGCACTTACGCCCAATTTGCCTGTCCCAATCTGAACATGAGTGTAGGAGGTATTGAGTGTTACTGGAGGACTGCGGCTCTAGTGAAAAGTGTCTTGATTGGCCTGTGTGACAGAAAAAGTACTTTTAAAAATACGGCTGATTTACCTTAACCAATTCAGTCATTTTAGGCCTGAAATTCCAAAACGTTACCAAAGACTTCTTTCTCTAGAGCTTCACCTTGATCCCCATTTGCAGATTTCAGTGAGCCCATGTCGAACTTCACAAAGTATGCTAACGCTGCGTCATGCTATGCTTTACAGATTCCTGGTTGATCAGTTGTGTTTCTGTTAACCATAAAATTGCACAAATTGGAATTCCGAAAATAAATTTGCTAAATTGAGACGGCGCAATTTTGACAAAAATTCACGTTTTTTCGATACGTTTTTGTGCTAGCTTCTCGGCCGTATTGAGATAGTTGTATTTCGCGAAACTGCAATGGGAACACCCTCTTCGCGTCACGTAAGTCAGGTGATCAACAGCCGGATGTTACTACTGACGAAAACGACAAAGAAGACGACAGGAAGTGGCAGGAGGATGATGTGTTTATTCTACCGTAGCAGAATATCGACAGAGGTCTGCGCACATTTGTGCACAGTCCTCTCTAGGTGCCAACACCCTCAGATTCAAAGGTCTGATTGTTTTCAGGGTTTTATGCATCTAATTTATGCCCAGTTCATATGCCCGATGGTCTGATCTGTGTGTGGGGGTGTGTGTGCGCACTGATGGAGTAGGATGCTTGTGTTGGAGGATGTCCATCTGTCAGAGGTTAAACTGAGTGATGTCCTTTAAACAGGGACATGCTGACAGAGGCAGGTTGAGCTGATGGATGTTTCTGCCTTTCAGGGACTTAAAGCAAAAACCACAGTGAGACATTTTTCAGAGGAAAGCTGTCTCACATCTTTCTTCTGAAAGACTGGTGTGCGCAATGAGACTAGTACTGTAAAAAAAAGATGCAGCACTGTCTTAAAACAGACCATTTCTGGCACTTGTGCTTGCTAATTTCTAAATAGAAGCTATTTTGATCATTTATTAGTGGTTTAAAAATTGAAAATTTTAAATTTGCAGAAATATTTGTTTTGCCTGCAACAATGCTATTTATTAGGAAAAAATTGTTTTAAAAGTCTGCATAGATCTAAAATAAAAAATAAATTTTTCAGCACACAGGTTGAGTCAAACAAGAGCTTAATTTTTTTTTTACGTTTCATTGACCTAATTTGTCAAATATTCGGGTTAAAAATTGTAAAAAAGAAATAAAATTAAATCATATTTAAATCTCATTAATTCATGCATGTCAAGCCTGTAAATGACCTCACACCAAATTTAATCTTGCTACAGTTGCAGGTTAGAAAACCTGTGGGACCTGTTAAATACTTTTGCTCAAGGTCCAGAACAGAAATTAGCAAAATAAGCTGACAACAGTGTTTTGTTTTATACATGCTATGTGTGTGATTTATCTAATGAAGTGCAAACCTTCAATAAAAGGTTTCTACACGAGTAATGTTTGATGTTTAAGTAAGAGTCGAGGAAAAATGAAGGTCAGAATAAGTTTTACGGTTTAAAGATTTGCTAAAGTCTGACTTTGATTTTAGCAAATTTTGACTTTACACCATGTTCCAAATTATTATGCAAATTGGATTTAAGTGTCATTGAGATTACAATTTTTGTTGTGCTATTAAATTTATAAATGGTATTGTGTGTCAGGGCTCTTTGAATAACTATAATTAATTTCAGAGAGCTGGTTGATTAGTTTGTCTGGTGAGCTCAATTAAAGGAAATCTACGTAAGAAGGATGTTCCACATTATTAAGCAGGCCACAGGTTTCAAGCAATATGGGAAAGGATCTCTGCTGACGAAAATCATCAGATAGTGTAGTGCCGTATGACAAGATATGAAAACAAGCAGAAACTTTCCACAAACTCACAAGTTCAATGGATCAAGAATTGTGCAGGTAATATCAAAGAAGGTCCAATGTTAACATGGAAGTCGGTCCGTTAAGATGCTTTTGATTGAAATAGCTTTTGATTTTAGTACATGTGACCACTTAATGCTACACATTCAAAGAATGACCGTTTGCAGTTCTTTATAAGCCATAAAATGTTTAGAAAATCTGCTGTGCATAATAATTTGGAACATTTTGCCTTTAGAGTTTTTTATTTTTGAAAAAAATACTGTTCTCATGGGGAGCTTTGTTCAGGAAAATTTGATTTATACTGTAATAGTTCATGACTTGAAAATTATACTGACCATCATTTGCATTGACCATTTATAAAAATCTGAGAAAATGTCACTTGCATAATAATTTGGAACAGCGTTTATGTAGAAATAGAATCCATGTGAGGGCGAGTGAGATTTAGTCGCATGCATTTTCTTTTACAGTAATTATCATAAGAGTTTAGCAACACAACTAAATTCTGACCCTGAAGCATTAATCATAACCCGTTCTGCTAAGGTTAATGTGCTACACCGACATGATAATTAGCCCTGGTTAACGCTAAAGCGCTAACTTAATTCAAATTATATCTGCCCTTGAAAGACTACAACCTTCAAGCATCAATTTAAATTTGACTTAATTTACGTGTTTTATAATTTCCTAAAGTATAGAATTTATGTTTATATTTTTACCCTCTGTGTTGTACTTTGTTCTTCCATATCTTTTGTTAATAAAGCTATTGGGGAAAGAAAGAGCGAGAACGGGAGAAGAGGAAATAAAACTTCAGTGTAAACAGTCTTCACCCACCATTGAGTTCATACTCAATAAGAGCATGAGTGTGAACATCTAATTACTTGAAAAGAGTCAATTTTATGAGTAAATAACCAAAACTTCAACGCAGATGTGGAACTTTATTCAACTGAAAGTTAACAACAGCCAAGTAAGTTAGCACTCCACCCATCGCACCACAAAAATTCAACAATCCTTATTTGTCCCCAAACCCTGACAAAACGGCGCACGATTCACCACCGTCCTGCTTGCACTTCACAACAACTCATAGGCGGAAGTAAGAGCGCTGCTAGCCACAAATAATGATCCGGGTGGGACACGGTGCGCGACATAATAAAACATAATTTAACGAAGCTTCAAGGCAGATACATTTTCCTCGAGGAATTTTAATAATCGAGGCACTGGAATCATTCGAGGAATCGTTTCAGCCCTACTCAATCCATACCTTAGTCCTAAATCTAACCCCTGACCCAAAAACAGTGTTTCCCCTTGTGGGGACCAGGCTTTGGACCCCACAAGGAGCAGTGGGTCCCCACAACGTAGTATGTGTCAGGAAAATGGTCCCCACAAGGTGCTACAAATAAATGCACACACACACCCCCACACACAGAGCACTTAAGCATTCCAGCCAGAAAGATGTGAGACGTTCTTCACACGCTGCCTAATTGCAGTCATGATGAGAATACCAAAAAGAATTTGCGTCCTCTTAGTCGCTGCGTGTGTCTCTAGGCGTATAAATTTATTTAATTTCTCTAATATAATATAGAACCAGCATGCGGCTGCAGCTCTACAGTTAAGTGCATTGCAAGTGTGAAGCTTATTTGATGTTGAACCTTTTATCTTAACGGAGAGCAGAAAAGAAGGAGAAGAAGAAGAAGAAGAAGGGGGGAAAAAAACATTTTAAAAGTATTAAATAAACACAACATTAGTTTTGATAAATCTGTCTGCTTTATGATTAAAAGGGATGGAAATGCTGGGCTAACTCCAAATTCATATTTGGCAAAGTGCTTTTTTCTGTTTAAACATTGCAGTACAAGGCTGCCTTTAGTTACTTTGCTTATAAGTGAATGTTATTAGGAAGAAAATAACATTAAAGGATTCTTGGAGACCCATTTTAGTTCTTTTTGTTTTCTGAACAAAGCTCCCATTTTTAACAATGATCCCAAGTTTCAGATTCCTGTAGTCCAAGTGTTTTAGTTGTTTGGTAAAAATTGCAAAGCATACTGATAATTAAATCTCATAGAGTCTCTCAACCCAAAAAGCCGGAGGGATAAAGTACCAAGACAAAAAAAAAAATGTTGTTCTTGTTTTCAATTCCAAAGACCCTCTTAGTAATTGATTTCAACAGTTTCACTAATTCAAACAATCAACTTTAGGCAATAATCTATTCTATTCTATTCTATTCTATTCTATTCTATTTCACAGATAGGCGACCATTAAATGTAGCAGTTGATTTTTTAATATCTTAAAAATCATAAGTTTGCATACATGTCCTCAGTATTTGGTAGGATTGCCTTTGACTGTGTATTAAATGTTTTAGGTTTCGTTCATCAGTGTTCTCACAATAGTTAGCTGAAGTTGTGGTCCATTCCTCCTTACAGGACTGACAGAACCTAAGACAGGTTTGTAGTTCGCCTTGTTTCCAGATGCCTTTTCAGATCTGCCCACAAGATCTCCCTACGACTAAGATCAGGGCTTTGTGATTTGGCACATTGACCTTGTCCTTAAAACACTTCGTAACCTCTTCGTTTGTATAGTCAGGGTCATTGTCCATTTGGAACACCAATCTGCGTCCAAGAGCCATTTTCCTGGTTGATGTCTTTAGCCTTTCCATAGTGTTCTTTTGTCATGATGTCATCTGCTTTATGTAGTGCACCAGATCCTCTTGGCGCTGCCTCCCCCATACGTCACTGTTCCCCCGGGCTTACAAGCATCCCTGTTTTTCCTCCAAATGTAACAATGGTCATCATGCCCAAACAGTTCCACTTTGGTTTCATCAGACCACAGGACATGTCTCTGAAAATAAGGGTCTGTGTTTGCGAACTGCAATTTGGTGTTTTGTTCATTCTTTTGGGGTAGAGGCTTGTTCCTTGCCGAATGGCCTTTTAACCCATGTCAGTGTAAGACGTGTTTCCCTGTGGATAATGATCCTGTCTCACCAGTTTCTCCAGCATCTTCACAAGGTCTTTGGCTTGTGAAGATGTAAAAGACCTTGGTGTCTACCTGCACACAACCAAGACACAGAACCTGCCTCCTTCCTGTGCGGTATGAGGGCTGGACATCGCATCATGTCCATACTTGTGTACAACTGTTTGAACAGAATGTAGTGCCTTCAAGCGTAGGTAAATAGTTGTCATGGGTGATTCAGACTTGTGCAGCTGCACAATTCTCTTCTTGATATCTTGGCTGATTTCTACAGACTTTCCCATTGGGTCAAACAAGAAAGCAGAGGTTTCCAGGTTTAGTCTTAAAATACATCCATAGGTCTGCCTCCAACTAACTCAGAAGTTTCCAAAGTCATGATTTAGCTAATTCTAACTGAACTTGCTGATACAACTTCAACAGTGAGATAAAAAGGTGTGTGTCCTTTTTTATTTTTTTTAGTTTGGTGAATATAGATTTTCGGTTTTTACTGTGCACGTTGTTGCTAAGAGATGTTACATTTTCACACTCGTAGCCTTAATGACATTTAATCCAAAATGTGACAAAACAACAACCAGATGACATAACCTTTCCCTTCCCAGGTTCCTATCCCTTAAATTTGTCCACGGTTCTTACTTATTTGCAGAAAAGCAGCTCTGGTTCAGTTCAGAGTTTAGAAGTCTTGTGATTGGATGCCTCCTTTTTGTGCCGCACGTCGATATTATCTTGCACGCCAATTGTTCAATCTGATCTACTTGTTGGTGTCTGAATGTTGCTGGGTTAATGAGACTTGTAGTGTAAAGGCATATCGAGTTCCATCCACGTACAACAATCATATTCACTGATTTAAAACCTTTCGAATTGTTTTATGTTAACATACTTCCTTTACTGCTTTGCATTATTTCATCTGACACTGACAGCAAACACACATTGAATTAAATATGCTCTGGTGTTGCGGATGGAAAGTCGGGATCCTAATTTACACCAACAAACTCTCGTTGGTCAGCGTCCCGCTGCTCTTATGCTGCGCATGAATGGTCCTGGCTCATTAATTCCTATTGATTTCTGCTATTGGTAGCTTTAAATGGCTCATAACTGTGATTGGTGGTTGGGCAGGTCCTGGTCTGGCCCGTGTTAATGCTTTCACTTTGTGAGCTATAAAACTCTAAATAGATAATCAATGCAAGGTCGTCCATCTCTGAAGTTGACTTAAAAAAAAAAAAAGTTTTGAGGTTTATATAATGGCTGACTAAATGTAAACGTGAAGTTGCACAATTCATTTGTGTGGGAGACAATACGCACAACTCTGCTACAGGATATGTAAATAAACATCAACTTTTGGAATGTTTTATATTCACTGTTCAATACTTGCTACATTCATTTAGCATAAGTGCTGCCTCATACTGACGGCCGTGAGTTCCGTGGTGGAAAATCTCATTGTCAGATAAGATATTGTGAATTTATTACCAGGTGCTACAGTTTTTCTTTACAATGCTTGTCGCAGCCTTCCAACTCCCAAAACTGACTTTTTTTCCGAGAAAGGCTGTGGGTGACAACTGGTTTGTTTTTTTGAACACACACAACGATTTGTTGGTCTATGTGTAGCAAAAGAACATTAAAATAAATTGTTTTAACTTATATTTTATTTCACAAAGACTGAACAATAAACTAAATAAATGATGCTAAAAAAACATTTAAGTAAAACAAAAAAAAAATGTACAAGGTTAATTTTTTTCTGTTTTGCAATGTTTTCCTAACTTTCTGAGACCACCCCCACAGCGCCCTCTGGAGGCCCCCAATCTGAACATCACCACTGTAGAACATTAGCTCTCCAGGCGTTTGACTTCTGACCTCTCCTTGCCTTCGGTCTTTCAGGTGGTCATGGTGGGCTCGTCCATCAACGAACGAGATCAGATGCTCTTCATCAGCACAGACGAGGGCTCCTCCTTCCAACGGCAGGCGGTCGCCTTCACACCAGAGACCGTCATCTTCCACCCAAAGGAGGAAGACAAGCTGCTGGCGTACTGCAAGGACGGACGGGTGAGGGACCAGGGACTCTGAGACTTCCCGTTTCAAACACGCCAAGTTTGTCCCCGATTCAAT
Source organism: Xiphophorus hellerii (assembly GCF_003331165.1). Classification (NCBI taxonomy): domain Eukaryota; kingdom Metazoa; phylum Chordata; class Actinopteri; order Cyprinodontiformes; family Poeciliidae; genus Xiphophorus; species Xiphophorus hellerii. The sequence continues at coordinate 5,433,193 of NC_045685.1, forward strand.
AATCCGTCTTATTAGCATCTCTGTCATGGACTTGGCAGCTGAGCCTTTGCGACATGGCTGTTCTTGTTCACAGCGTGGCGGGAATGGTGCTAGAACAAGAAAATATGAGCAGCGGACAGACTGGCGCGCTGTTAATTTTCTAACATTTGGACTGATTATATAAACTGCTTCCTTGGGAGACGAACTGAAAGTGAGCAGCACGTATTGAGTCGACAATTATCGTGGAAGTAACTCAGGCGTAGCGGGCGTCTCCGAATGCGAGACAATACGTTGTGTTCTCTTGCAACTTCAAAGTCTGGCGTTCTCATTAGAGGGAAATTGTCAGTTACAGTTGGAGCCTTAAAACCGGCTATTTAACAGTGACAGATGTAGGGCAGGGAGGGATCCTCAGGTGCTGCCTAATGAATGTACACACACACACACACACACACGCGCGCCCACAGCTAGATAATAATGCGGCTTCGTGGCTCTGAAAATGCCTTCAGATGCTGTTTTAGTTCCGTTCTCTTTGTAGCCTGGAGGCATCGCAGTCGCTCGACGACCGCGCCGCACAAGTAGAGACCCGTCTGTGTGAAAGGCTCTGCCCTCGTCTATAATTGAGACCTTGTGTCATGCTGGTTGTGCCTTGTGATGTCACAGACTGACATTTACAGTTTATCACATTCAATTGTTCTAAGTTCGTAAGAAATGAATTATCGTCGTCGTGTCTTCATTGAGGATAAAGCGAAACCGGAGTTAAAATTCTTTTTTTGACGGGTAAAAACTTGACGTATAAAGCTGAGTCAGATCGCCAATCTTCATCATCACACATATAGTGTGTACAATTTTCACACAATGTAGATTTGACTTATTTAAAGGTATGCAAAGAAAAAAGAATGTTTTGTTACAATCATTTTAGGCCTTTTTACTTAAGTCTGGATGACCACAGTCTTCAGTCTGGTGTATTGGTCTAAACTAGCCCTCATTTTGAAGGACAGTTCTGTTTACAGAAACTTCAGTGTCCATTTAATTTGTGGTTTTATTTATTTATTTTTCTATTTATTTTTGATGTTTAAAATGTCTTCCAGTTCCTATGTGAAATGCTCATTAGAAGTTAAAGTGTATTGGTCTTTGAGAGGTTGTACTTGCGTTACAACGCCATCACCAATATATTACTTCAAAGCGGTCTCAAAACTACAATATTGTCATTTATCACAGTAACTTTTGGGAGAATTTATTGTCCAGCTTGTTATTGTTAGAAGCTACACTCCACAGAAACCGTAAACCACAACTTAAAAGTTGGTGCAAGTGGAATTTAAATGTCTCAGTGCAAAAAAAAAAAAGTAAAAATCTTAATGGATTTCTTTCAGGCGGTTTCTGCTTCCCGTCGTACAGCAACGTTCCTCCAACTCACCAGCAAGACTCTCTGACCTTTTCTTCAGAGTTATCAAAGACATCCTTACCAGTTCCTTGAACCGCTTCGCTTTACCGGCTTGATTTGGCAGAGGCAGATTCCACTCTGATGCTTTGTAACATGGACTCTTGAGTTAAGATTAAACTCTTAAGAGGAAAGGATTTTGTCCTTTTGGTCACTAGCCATAGCACCCGACCTGCAGTGATAACAGAGACACAAAACAACATATAAATCTGCAGTTTACTCATTAAGCTCACTCCTTGTGTACTGAGTCTTGCCTACTGGAGTTAAGACTTGGTAAATTTCTGATTTCGCCTCAGAAACATCTGGAAACGTCCCGAACAAGGTTCATCACACCAAACACTTCAGTCTAGACTTCAGCGACCTAGACTGTGAAGTAGCTTCTTCCCATTGAAAGCAGCCCTTTTTTGTTTCCACAATGCTTTCCTATGGAGTCCTCTTTACATTTTACATGGGTAAATAAAGTCTAAGTATGCCACAAAAAAGGGTCCAGGCTTCTTGCGCTTTTATACTCAGAGCTTTACATTTTTAACAGGAAGGGCCTTTAGTGACGACATATTTCACAAAGGATAAATCACACACGAGAAATGAGGGTAGGGAAAAAAGGTGAGGTTTAATGAAATGGCAGTAAATCTTTGTCAAAGTCGCGCGATAGAGAGAGGTCTGTGCTCAAATCCTTTTCTGACTTTAATTATATTTTTTTAGATATTGAGGACAGTTTGAAAATCGATAGAATTTCATTATGGCTGCGATCAATGGTTCAACCAACCTGCATATTACTACCAACACACTGTCCTGAGCGTAGTTCAAGAAGTTTCAAACACACACACACCACACATGCACTTTGCAGTCCTCACCTGTTATGATTAATAATTAACTGAGCTCAATCTTGACTTGGTGAACCATGAAATTCTGTAGCTTGATTGGGTGATTTTTTTATTTTATTTTTTTCATATTCCATCCCATCAATTTAACCTCCATTGAGAGCGATCCAGCTGGTAATAAGCTACAGGTTGTGGCCATGATTAAAGCTAAACGCACTAAGTGTTGGGTTTTTCTGTCTCACTGCGTTCTTGTCTGCAGCTCTTCGCTTCAACCGATCTGGGCCGCAAGTGGACTTTACTTCAAGAGAGGGTGACCAAGGACAGAATATTCTGGTCAGTAACTCTTTATTCTCCTAATAAAAAGGCACAAACGTGTACAATAAAAATACAGCACCTTCTATAAATTTAAGATTAAGTATCAGGCCGTTACATAAATGATTTGTAATTTTACAATAATGTAGGAGCCCAGGTAGATTATTCGTGTCACACATTAACTGAGAATGTGTCTGCTTCTCAAGTTAAAAATAAAAGAACTGTAGTGGTATCCAAAATTCAATTGAGTGTTATTAACACTTTTAAAAGAAATATATATATAAAAAAAAAATCATTTCAGAAGGATTTAATTAATTTGTCATTGCTTTTTAAGATAAAATGATAAGAAAGCAGCAGAAAATGAAGTCTCAAATTGCCAAAGCACAACTTTTCCAATCTTTCTGAAAATTATGTTGACAAAATACACAAGCCTGTTTTATTTTCTGCTTAAGAAAAAGCTCTTTAAAAAAAAAAGTTTTTTATTATTGACAGGAAACTGGAGAGTGTTTTGGTCAGGCGATGCATTGTTCCCTTTAGTTACAGCTGATCTGAAAAATACCCAGTTTCAACATAAAATGATTGTAATTAATGTCTCAGTGTTATTTCACAGCATTAAATGAGCCCTGATTAAGACAAAGACATAACAGATCAAATACAATTTATTTGTGAAGACCCATTTGATTTATATAAGAAGAAATGGAACTCCTTTTAGCGGTCTGATGTTTTTCTTCTTTCAATCCACCCTTATACGTTAATCATTGCTCTTAATTTGTCTATATAAGAAAAGTAATAATGTTTTAACTTTCCATTAAATCACAGAGTTCTAATCAAACGTGCTGCTAATTTTACAGATCACCAAAGGGCGCAAAGAATGACACTAAATCTGTATTTAGCTCTGAGTGTTTCAGAATGAAATGGAAGCTTCCTATTTTGCACTTTCCCTTAAACTAAAGCTTTATTTATTTACTCGAGCACCTTGGGGGGGATTGAAGGCAGTTCACCAGCATGCTTTGATGTCCTTATTTATGACTCAGTTTATTTATTTCTTATATATTCTGCTGGGATGACATTGTCCTTTTAATTCCATATTTTCTACTGAGATTATACATTTTTAAAATATCTTTATTCAATCTCATTGTTATTTATTGTTGAGTGTTTTTATTCTTTTTATTTTTATTATTGTTTTTTGTGCTATGCTGAGACAAATAATTACCCCCTCCCTCTCTTTCCAGGAATCAATAAAGTCTTATCTAGCTGTCTAGCTAGCTACATTTGAATCAGCTTCTCCTAGCTAGCTAGCTGTAAAGCTAGCCAGGGTCATTAAGAATTACTTATAAGAACCTTCAATAGAGCAGGGTTTTAACTATTTTAAGACAAATACAAAAACGAA